>NW_016107527.1:1405355-1478868 GCF_001604975.1 Cebus imitator | reverse complement strand
CTCTCTCTCTCTCTCTATTTTATTTTTGAGCTAGAGTCTCCCTCTGTCACCCAGGTTAGAGCAAAACTGGTGCAAACATGGTTCACTGCAGCCTCGACTTCCCAGGCTCAAGCGATCCTCCTGCCTCAGCCTTCCGAGTAGCAGGGACTACAGGTATGTGCCACCACATTCAGCTAATATTTTTGATATTTTGTAGAGACAGGATCTCACTTTGTTGCCCAGGCTTGTCTCGAACTCCTGAGCTCAAGCGATCAGCCCATCTCGGCCTCACAAATTGCTGGGATTACAGGCATTGAGCCACTGCACCCAGCCCAGGCCTTTTAACTACTAATGTAGTTTTGACCATTTCTAAAGTCTGAGGATAAGTTTAGCTGGGTGAGAAGCTGTCCGTATTCCCAGCGTTTCCATCACCTTTGTCTGAAAAACGTCATTGCTACCATTTCCTCTACACTTTCCCTTCTTTTTAGTTTAAAATGGAACCAATTTTTGAAGTTCTTTCTAAAGCTTGCTTTCTGTACTTGCCCTCTCCACAGTCAAATCCTATGCTGGCCTTCAAACAAATACTTCAGGTGTAAAATGTTCCAAGGATGTCTGTGTAGCCTGAGTGCAAATTTGAGGGGAAAAGAGAGGATCTGATAAAGCTTCTTATTATGATATTTTCATATTCCAGAAACCCTGTGCCAATCCACAGGGTTGGGTTTGCAGCCCAAGGTTGCAAGCTTACCTGAGCCAACAGAAATGAATCTGTGCCTCCCCAACCAGGTGCCTGGTTTTCTGCCTTTAGCTCTGCCTTTGTTAACTTCAGCAGCATATTTTTCAAAAGAAGTTGCTGACCACATTTTTGCCTCCTCTTCATCCTGTTTGTCAGGGGCTACTGGGCGTGTGGTCTTATGATTTTCTACTGACTTCACTTTGTCATAAGGTGCTGGGACCTTCTTTTTGAACTCCAGCTTTCACAAGATTGTTGGCCACAGCTATTCTGTGTCTATTAAGTATGGAATCTTCCTTTATCAAAAGTTAACAGCAGTGGCTCTGTGTGGTGGATTGTGGGTGGCTGTTTTTCTCTTTGTACTTTTCGATGTCTTCTAAGGGAAACATGTATTTCTTTTATATCAAGGAGAAGAAAGTTTAAACAAAGATTCTAAAAGTACCAGTGTAGTAGTAATCTCTACTTACTAATGTGTGTCTACATTCCTTCTTTCCATTTCTTATTGAAGAGTGCCCAGACATGTGCAGATAGTATTTCAATCAATGAAACCAGATAGATCAATTCTGTCTAATAAGACCCTATTAAAAACATTAGGTGTGTGTGTGAGACAGAAAGTATCTAAGAATATTGTGTATTTGCATTAAAAGAAACTTGGACTTCTGGTTTGTGGTCCAGCATGTAAGGACAAGTAAAAAGCTGAACAGTGACTGGGTGTGGTGGCTCACACCTGTAATCCCAGCACTTTGGGAGACCAAGGTGGGTGGATCACTTGAAGTCAAGAGTTTGAGACCAGACAGGCCAACATGGTGAAATCCCATCTTTACAAAAAATTAGCCATGTGTGGCAGTGTGTACCTGTAGTCCCAGCCACTTGGGAGGCTGAGGCAGGAGAATTGCTTGAACCAAGAAGGTGGAGTTTGCAGTGAGCCAATATCACTCCACTGCACTACAGCTTGGGTGACAGAGCAAGACTTTGTCTCAAAAAAAAAAAAAAAAAAAATGCTGCAGAAACAAACAAACAAAACCCAACAAAAGAAAAAACCCAAAAAGCTAGAGTGGTACTCACTGAATTGTCAATAGTAGTTATCTCTAAGTAGATTCGAGGCTCATGAGTATTTTTACTTTATGCTAAACTTGTTGGTTTGTTTTGAGTTTTAATTGTGATTATGTGTTAGATTTGTAACGATAAAAAAATGGAAAATAATTTTAAAATCCCGACCTCACATATATTCCCACAGATCTTTGAATATCCAGTGGTTCCACCTACATCTGTTATTAATCAGCCCCTTATTCCCACTCTTCCACAGAAAGAAACCCCGTCGCTTAGCCCTAATATTCCCCACCATGGAAAATTTGGAAAACGTTAGTATGATAGCTGATGTGGGATGTGTAAAGCCGTTAAACTTTCTTTATGGCTTTGGCTTTTTGGGTTATGCATAGAAAAGCTTTTTCTACTCCAAGGTTATTTTGAAAAAAATCTGCTTTTTTGTCCTAAATATTTTGTTATTTGGGATTGTTGTATTGTGCAATTTCTAATCCATCTGGAATTTATTTGTGTATAAACTATAAGGTAATAATCGGATATAGAATTTTTGACCTTACTATTTTGTCATCAATACAAATTAAAGCTGACAGTTACAGGTGCACATGGTAAAAATAAGTTATTAACTAGTTACATCCAGAAGAATAAAATATTTTGACACACTTTTATCTGTAATATTTGACTTGGTAGAAATAGTGGTAATAGAAGAAAACTTCCCTATGGCTTTGGCTTTTTGGGTGATGTATAGAATCTTTTTCTACTGTAAGATTATAAAAATAAAAATCTGTTTTTTTCTAACAATAGTTTTTTCCTAACAAACGGAAAGGTTTGTTAAAATTTTTTTTTTTTTGCTGCAAACCATTAGAAGATTTAAATGAAAATAAATTTTGGTCTTAATGAAAGTCATAAGATAAAAATAGAAATGGGGAAAAAACAAACAAAAATCAGAAATGGTGATTATTAGAAATGTTTTAATTATGCTAATGGCAAATTGGTTAAGGAAAAATAAAACTGATTTAATCCCAAAAAATTTCTCATGGAGAATTCATCAATGCTGTTAAATTATTATTTTTAAAAATGTATTAATAAAACTAGTACAAAAATGTCTTGGGCTAAAACAATGGAGCCAATATGTTCTTTTTCTGTGAAGAATATATTTTATTTTTCTAAGTAAGTTGCTCATTATTCTGATACCAGTTATGCAGGCTTCAATCAATTCTCTCTTAACTGGATTGAAATAAAACTTTTGTATTTACTGAATTCGCATACTTTGGTCTATGTCTGTACTCTATTTTTGTGAACTGTTTGCCTAAAGGGCACTGTTTTTAATTATTGTAGATTAAAAGTAGTGTTGAGGCCTAGCTCTGTGGCTCACACCTGTCATCTCAGCACTTTGGGAAGCTGAGGTGGGTGGATCACTTGAGGTCAGGAGTTCAAGACCAACCTGGCCAACGTGGTGAAATCCTGTCTCTACTGAAAATGCAAAAATTAATCAGGTGTGATGCTGGGCGCCTGTAATCTCAGCTACTCAGGAGGCTGAGACAGGAGAATCACTTGAACCCAGGAGGTGGAGGTTGCAGTAAGCTGAGATCATGCCACTGCACTCCAGCTTGGGCAACAGAATGAGAATCTGTCTCAAAACAAACAAATAAATAAATAAATAACAAAAAGTAGTATTGATAACTAGTTGACTAAGTCCCTCTCCCTGCCATTGGAATTATTTTTCAACATTTTGTTGACTGTTCTCTCACATTTACTCTGCCATGAAACTTTGGCACCAGTTAGTTAAATAAGCCAGATTTTTAATAAATCATTGGCAAGCTGCTCAAATCAGGCATTTTAATTTTCATCTCCTACCATTAAAAGTTTAACCTCTTGCCTTGTTTTTACATATAGATATAGACGTATAGATATTTTTGTGTATTCCCCATGTTTGAGGTTCAGCTTTTAGATTAATCACATTTATTTATTTTAGTTTTGTTTTCAGAATTTATTTTGAGTCTTTATGATCTTTTGTTCTTGCTTCTGAAGATAATTTTACTTAGTATATTATATTTTGTCCCTTATCTGTTCATTTTCAAAAATGATTAGGCCTGAAAGCCCTTACACTTCTGCTGCTCCATGTGATATAATTTTGGCACCTATGTGGAAGTAAAAATGGCAAAGAAGGTTTATTTATATTTCTGAAATTCATTACGTACTCTGAGTGTTGACGAAGGGCCAAGATGTTTAAGTGGCTAGTGGGATTTCCGTATGTCCTCTTTCTCTTTCCCAAAGAACAGAAATCTATTATTTATCCTGTCCTTTGCTGTGTCCTCTAAATTTCTGGATGAAATTTGCAAGGAGCTTGTAGAGTCTACCTCACCCTTTGATGATAGTTGGTGATTTGAATTTGCATTCTAATGCAAGGCTCTCTCCTAAGGGGAGAGCTTTAACCTTCACAAAGTTGTGTTTTGTGAATTTGATAGGAGATAATGACCAACTCTTTGAACTGATATCTTGCTTATATATCACTTGTTTATGGTTTATTTTTGGATTAACCACATAACCTTTGGTTCCATATGGGTTTTTATTTTTTTAAACTACCTTTTATATACAAGACATACTCCATGAAGGCAGAAATTTGATCTAATTGCTAATTCTATCTTCATTGTATAAAATAATGCCTGGCTGGATGTAGTGACACGTGCCTGCAGCTCTAGCTATCCGGGAGGCTGAGGCAGGAGAATCTCTTGAAGCCAAGAGTTTGATGCTGCAGTGAGCAATGATCGCATCATTGCACTCCAGCCTGGGCAGACAGAGTGAGACCCCATTTCTATAAACATGAGTAAAATTAAGCTAAAAAAATGCCTGGCACATAGTAGCCACCCAGTAAATATTGTCAGTTGACTGACCTACCTCTCTGTTTCCAAACGCAACTTTTGAAGGATGCTAGATAATCAGAATAAGCTATTTGGCTGCCCCAGATGCCGTTACAGCATATCTGAAACAGATCTGACACAAAGCCTCTGACTCTTCTTTAGAATGAATGAATGAATGAATTTATTTATTTCAATATGGGGTTTTGCCATGTTGACCAGGCTGGCCTCAAACTTCTGGGCTCGAACGATCTGCCTACCTTGGCCTCTCAAAGGCCTCTTATTCCCAAACTCTGATATTGGCATCCTCCTCCTTCTCATAATGTTCGGGCTGAAACCTTTTCATTCATTTGTGAGCTTCCCTCTCTGTTTCCCCAACATCCCCCACCACCTTCATGTCCGTATCCAAATAATCATGACATTTGCTGATTCTCCTTTACAATGTCTTTACACCTGTTCATTTCTTTCCATTCCCACTGCCCTAGTTTGGGATCTTGCTCTCTCTCACTTGGCTATTACAATTGCCCATAATTACTGTCTTTTCCTTCCAGGGCTTTCCCTACTCTCCCACTTTGCCAACATCTGTTTCAATATTGCTTCTAGTACGATCATCCTTTAACAGGGTTGACCTGGTCACTATGTGCCTATAATAATTTCTTATTGCCTAGAGAATGCCATTCAAACTCTTGAGCCTAATTTGCATATTCTTCCAGAATGTGCAAGGCCCAAATCATGATTTCCAGTTTAATTTGTATATTGCCATGCATGTTATTCTCCAGCCAGGATTGTGTACTGTCATTCCTTGAACACCTCCCACACTTTCTTTGCTGCTATTCTTTGTTCTGTCTCTTTGGGCTTCAGCCACATAGCCCTCCTCTCAGTTGTTGGTCCTCCCTGACCTCTCCCAACACAGTCATGGCCAGCAGGGCCCTTTTTGTTTTTTCTCCCAGCAGTACTTGCTGCATAATGGTCACTCATTCTCCTGATCTCACTCCAGGATCACTTCTCAGGGAAGCCTTCCATGATCTGTCACTCCCCATTTCCTACCTTTATACTAGGTCAGTGATGCAATCTGGCTATGTCCCCAGCCAAATTCCATTTTGGGATTATGGGAATTGTAGCTCCCATAATCCCCACATGTCATGGGAGGGACCCAGTGGGAGGTAATTGAATCACAGGGATGGGTTTTTCCCATGCTGTTCTTGTGATAGTGAATAAGTCTCATGAGATCTGGTGGTTTTATAAAAAGCAGTTCCCCAGCATATGCTCTCTTGCCTGCCGCCATGTAAGATGTACCTTCTACCGTGATCATAGGGCCTTCCCAGCCATGTGGAACTGTGAATCCATTAAACCTATTTCCCTTATAAGTTATGCAGTCTCAGTATGTCCTTATAGCAGAGTAAGAACAGAATAATACAGTTAGATTCTAGGTCACTGTCATAGCTCCAGTACCAAATAGTCCACAGTTCTTAATTATACACATATTTGTGAGACCATTTGATTAAGGAGCATCTCCCTATTGCACTGTAAACTCTGTGGATAAAGAGATCTGGACCACTTTGTTCACTATTGTATTCCTTCTACCGAGCCCAGCAGTACACACTACATACCTAAGGAACCAATGCATCAACGGCTCTAAAAGCCCTCGCCATGCTCCTCACCCCATCTCCTCTCAGAAACTGTCTGAGACCCGCCATTTTGAATTCATTTCTCTATTTTTCCAATCCCATCATGTTTAACCTCTTCTCTAGCAGGTAGTAGCTCCAGAGAGTAGTTAAGTCAGGAAAATGGACAGATTTGTGTTTAAGGATGAACACTAGCACAAAGCTTTGTCCATAGGAGTAAATAATAAAGGTGTGTGACAGTTGAAATCTTGGTTAAGTTTGAAATGTTCAAAGTATTATGTCATGTTTCTAATGATATGAAAGTTGAGTCAAAAGTCGATGTGAAATAGTGTCCTTTGATTGTAACTTAATCTTAGCTAGTCAATTCATGAATGCATGAGGGTGTTAATTAGGGAGACTGGGATGGAATCTGTAATGAATTCAGTGGGAATCCACACCCATAAGTAGAAATCCATGCTATAGTACTGGTGTAAGAAGATAATATTATCTTCTTACATTCTTTTTTGGTTTTCTTTTGCACACCTACCTTTATAATCTTGTTAATAAATTCTAGCAGATCATGATAATTAGGAAATGGCAGGAAATAATTATTAGTCTGTGTTTCTTCCTGTTAACTGCACTCTACCTGGGAACATGAGTCCTCATGGGAAAATCTGGCCTTTGTTTATTTAAATCTGCTCACACAAATGAAAGGTAATGCATGAGTTCTGCCAAGGCTGCAGGGCTTTTTTTTCCCTTTCTTTCTTTTTTTTTTTCCCCCACCCTTCCAATAGAAATCTAAGGGCTGCAGGTTTATTGCTCTTCATTCTACTCAGTGCAAAAATGAGTGTCCTTCAGCCTTGTTTTGCCAAGTTTTCTTTTGGACTAATAGATGGTTTGCTTCAAAAAACTGCTCAAAAAGCGATACAGCACCATTAGCCTTGGACTGCCACAGAGAGTTTGGAGAATTTCCTGGGACCTATGTGTTAATTTAAAGTTGCAGGAAAGAACATGGGAAGGAACAAGAATAGCTGTGGTTATACTCTATCCTAGAGCTGCCAAGGAGGTTAATATTAATGGTAATGGCCTCATGCAGGGCTGCATGCATTATGGGTATTTTCTTATCTTAGCCATTAGAAGGGTGCTGGGGTTAGGTTTTAATAACAGAAAATATACTCATTTATCTTTCTTGCTATTGAAAAACGTGGGAAAACTAAGACAGATTATTCTCCTGAGAGTCAGAAAAGGTTTTATCTTGATCCCTGTGGGTGCTGAGATGCAAATTACTCAATTTAATAAAACAGAACCTAGTATGTTTCTTCTTTGTTTTTTATTTTTATTTTTTACAGACAGGATCTCACTCCATCAGCAGCGGTACATCATAGCTCACTGCATCCTTGAACTCCTGGCCTCAAGTGATTCTCCAGCTTCAGCCTTCCTCAGTAGCTGGGAAGACAGGTGCATCACCATGCCTGGATTTTTTTTTTGACTTTTTGTAGAGATTGGATCTTACTATATTGTCCAGGCTGACTTTATTATTTCTTTGATTGAATTGTTCCTTCCTGAAGGTAGGAGTATACCTCTATGCCTAAAGGTAAGGGCCAGCAGAGGAAACAGGCAAACTCCAATATTTTAGAAGAAAAAGCCAAGGTGTTTGGGATTTCAGGTAATCCTCTTAGTGGGGAGTCAGCATCTACAGATCAGAAAGAAAGACAATGAGGTTATTGTCAGGTTCTGGTACTTTCGTAACGTGTCCGTGTTTGTTACTGTGGTCATTCTCTGTGCTCATGATGACTATCAGCATAAAGTTTAAAATTAAAGTCTCGATCAGGCATAGTGGCTCACACCTCTAATCCCAGCACTTTGCGAGGCTGAGGTGAGGGGATCACTTGAGATCAGGAGTTTGAGACCAGCCTGGCTAACATTGCAAAACCCCATCTGTACTAAAAATACAAAATTAGCTGGGCGTGGTGGTACACACCTGTAATCCCAGGTACTTGGGAGGCTGAGGCAGGAGAATTGCTTGAACCCAGGTGGCGGAGATTGTGGTGAACCGAGATTGTGCCACTGCACTCCAGCCTAAGAGTCAGAGAGACTGTCAAAAAAAAAAAAAAAAAAAAGTAAAAAATGTCTCCTAAAATGAAAATCACTTGTGGACGGTGTGATAGATATGGTGAATTAATTCATCCACTCAACTCAACCAGTTTTCTTTGAGTGCCTACTCTGTGCCAGGGGTTCTTCCAGAGACCGTAAATTCAGCAATGAACATTGCAAAGATAAGTGATTTCACTGAGCTGACGTTCTAGTGTGAGGCAATGAAGGAATTTAATAAAATATAAAGAGTATTGGATGTTGATAATTAACACAGAGGGAAAAATGGGAAGGAATATAGACAATGTTAAAGATGAGGCTGGGCGTGGTAGCTCACGTCTGTGATCCTAGCACTTGGGAAGGCCGAGATGGAAGGATCACTTTAGTCCAGGGGTTCAAGATCAGCCTGGGCAAAACAGCAAGACGCTATGTCTTAAAAAAAAAAAAAGTTAAAGGTCAGGTTGCAATTTTAAATATGGTGGTCAGGAAATGCTTTGTTAAAAAGTATTTTATTTAAAATAAAGTTCTGAAGGAAGGGATAGAGCTAACCATGTGGTTATCTAGGCGGGGAGGGTGTTCCAGGCAGAGGAACAGTAAGTTCAAAACTAACCTCTGAGACTAGGTTAGAAAAGGAATTTATTCACTCAATGTATCTGAAAACTCAAGGGCTCAAGACTGGCTTCAGGTGTGGTTTGATAAAAGGATTAAGAAAACATCCTCTGCTTTGCTTTCCCCTGTGTTGTTTTCTTCTGACACAGGCTGGCCTTTTGTGGCTGTAGGATAGCTGTAATACCTCTGGTTCTTATGTCTTTGTACTTCAACTCTGTGGGTAGAGTGAAGGGCTTTGTCTCAGCATTGCTAGTAAAAGTCTCGTTTTCTCTTTTTTGCCCTGATTGAGTCACTGCCCATTTCTGAACCAATTACTGTGGTCAGCACAAATGCCATGTGCTGATTGTTTTATGTTTGTGTCACTTAGTCTACCAGAATGGCAAAGACTGAGAGGGTGTCTGTCTATGTGTCTGTTTTGGTGCATACCTTACAGAGGAGTGGGGTGAAGGGAGGCAAGTGTTCCCTTCAGAAAATTGAGGCCCAAGAAAATGGTAAATGGATTTTGTATAGTAAAAACAGCACGACTGTATCATATCATGTCTTTTAGCTTAAATAAGGTCCTTCGTAGCATGAGATCTATCACAGATAACCTGGGAAAAGTATCTCATCTCAACTGAATATAGTTTACTTTTCTCTAAAATGGAGAGGTTAGACTTGTGTTTTTAAGATTACATCCTAATTTATGGGCTATGACTCAGTGTATTGTTTTCAGAGTATTTTTAAAGATGTATTGAATGTAAAACATCAGAATGGAAAATACAATCTGTTAAAGTGAAGTAGAAATGGAGTATTTGGCCTTTATTATGGCTGTTGATTTTTGGCATAAAGGCCAGCATTGAGGATAGGTCTAAAATGGGAGTTGTTGTTTTTTTTTTTTTTCTTTTTTTCTGAACCTATGGATGATGTTGAATTAAAATGCAAGTTTCTTGAAAGCTGGTGTGATCAATCTCAGAGGCTTCTAATTGACTGTTTCCCCTACTTGATAAGCTATAGGAAGAGAGACAAAGAAAGGGTATGCCTCAGGATCTCTGCTGGGTCGGTGTGCCTGGAGTGGGGATACTTAGCTGTAAGCTGGCTCCAGGAGCACAGGTAGCACAGCTTCTGTGGGTGTAGCTGAGAGTGGAAGCTCTAAACTCTTTTGCATTGGCCTCTGTGACATTACAATAATGTGAGCAGAGAGCCTCCTGACGTTAGAAGGCAGCTCTGGGGATTCATTTCTTGGACTTTCAAGATCTTGCAGCCCTTCCTTAGCGGCGGATGGGATGGAGAACGGTTGAAGTGAATGACCACTCCCACACGCAGTGTCTTGAGCCTTAGCCTCTCCTCAGGCGGTTGCTGCCAACAGCAAGTGACCTTTATAAATATGTGTAATATTTTGTATTTAATATCAGAGCTCAGCATTTTATATTAAGTTTGGAGATGTGTGTGTCTGATACCTGGCATCGCATAAGACAGTAAGGTATCTCCTTCAAGGGTCCTGCATGATTTGGGCATCACCTGAGACACCTCCGTGTATAATTTTCACGTGTCAGGAACAGCGCACTTAGGTAGCTCAAGACCTACTTTTGTGCATAATCTCTCAGAAATTTCTGTGCTCTTCAGCACAGTATACAAATACCAAACCAGACTCAGACTACCCTTCCTCTATGACAGATTCCAGGATTTATGCACTCTTGTCTTCTTAACCAAATAAAGATTCACTTTTTAATCCAGATTCAGGAGGTCTTCAGGGTCCCACAAAGACCCCTTGCATTTCTCCAGGCAGCTTTTGCTGTAACTTGGAAGGGCAACACTGCAGTCCTCCAGGAGGAGGAATGGTCCCTTGAAACTAACCTCCCCTACCCATCCAAAACATTCTCTTTATCATGGATTTTATGTGCTTGACTCATCAGAATGGTATTTGTCTCTAAAATATTTCCTTAAAACAAATTATACAGATTATTATCTGTTATACTACATTGTGATCAATATTGTTTCCATGCTCTGTTATCATAGGCACTTAGCCAATAAGCAGTGGCTCAGCAAACTGGACTGTACACATTCAGCCAATGAGAACCACTCTGGCCTTCCTGAGTTGGGTGTGTCTGCAATGTGTGTTGTTTCTTGCACTGTGGTCTCTCTTTCTGCCATCTATTTGTGTTCTTTTCATGACGGACACAAAAGCAATAGCATTAGCCTTGCTGTAAAGAAAGAAAAACAGTTTTATAATAGATATTATAGTGGAAATGTTATCAAGAGAATGAGAAGACTCGGAGAGAATATTTGTAAAATACATGTCTTTTTTTCTTTTTTTGGAAACAGGGTCTCACTCCGTCACCCAGGCTGGAGTGCAGTGGCGTGATCACAGCTCACTGCAGCCTCGACTTCATGAACTCAGGTGATCTTCTTGCCTCAGCTTCCTGAGTAGCTGTGACCACAGGTATGCACCACCATGTCTGGCTAACTTTTCTTGTTATTTGTAGAGACTGGTGGTGTGGGGGTCTCACTTTGCTGCCCAGGCTAATCTTGAACTCTTGGGCTCAAGCAATCTCCCACCTCAGCCTCCCAAAGTGCTGGGATTACAGGGGTGAGCCACCACATCCAGCCTGAAAAATAAATATCTGATAAAGAACTACTATCCAAAATACACAGAGAATTCTTATAATTAGCAATAAGCAAACAGGCCAGGCAGGGTGACTCATGCCTGTAATCCCAGCATTTTGGGAGGTTGAGGATCTCTTAAGGTTAGGATGGGCAACATACTCATCTCTACAAAAACAAACAAACAAACAAACAAACAAACAAAAAACAATCTTAGCCGGGCACGGTGTTGCATGCCAGTAGTCCCTGTTACACAGAGGGCTGAGGCATGAAAACTGTTTGAGCCCGAGAACTCGAGCCTGCAGTGAGATATAAATCACTATTGGACTCCAGCCTGAGTGACAGAGCAAGACCCTGTCTCTAAAAGAAAGAAAGAAAGAAGGAAGGAAGGAAGGAAGGAAGGAAGGAAGGAAGGAAGGAAAGAAGGGAAGGAAGGAAAGAAGGAAGGAAGGAGGGAAGGAAGGAAGGAAGGAAGGAAGGAAGGAAGGAAAGAAGGGAAGGAAGGAAAGAAGGAAGGAAGGAGGGAAGGAAGGAAGGAAGGAGGGAAGGAAGGAAGGAAGGAAGGAAGGAAGGAAGGAAGGAAGGAAGGAAAGAAAACAATGCAAGAAAGAAAAAGGAAAAAGACCTGAACAGTTGCCATGCCAAAGAAGATACACAGATGGCAAATGATCATCCTATGTAATTAGGAGTTTCCAAATTAGAATAACAACGACATGCCACTACACACCTATTAGAATAGACAGAATCTAAAACACTGACAACATGAAATACTGGTGAGAAGGGGAGCAACAGCAACTCTCATACATTGCTAGTGGGAATGCGAAATAGTACAGTCGCTTTAGAAGAGTTTGGCAGTTCTTACCTAACTAAATATACTCTTAGCATATGGTTCAAAGTTGCAGCTATCACACTCCTTGACTTACTTAATGGAATTGAAAACTTATGTCCACACAAAAACCTGCAGATGGGTGTTTATAGCAGCTTTATTCATAATTGCCAAAATTTGGAAGCAACCAATATGTCCTTCAGTAGGTGAATGAATAAATAAACTGTGGTATATCCAGACAATGAACTCATATTCAGGGATAAAAACAAATGAAGTTGGTCAGGTGCAGTGGCTCACACCTTTAATTCTAGCACTTTGGGAGGGCAGGGCATGTGGATTGTTTGAATCCAGCAGTTTGAGACCAGCCTGGGCAACATGGTGAAACTCCATCTCTACAAAAATGCAAAAATTGTCTGGGTGTGCACCTGTGGTCCCAGCTATTAGGGAGGCTGCAGTGGGAGGATCACTTGAGCCCGGGAGGTCGAGGTGGCAGTAAGCCACGATTTCACCACTGCACTCCAGCCTGGGTGACAGAGTGAGACCCTGTTTCAAAAACAAGCAGGCAAACAAACAAAAAACAAAGTAAATGAACTACCAATCATGAAAAGATAAGGAAAAGTCTTATATGCCTATTACTAAGTGAAAGATGTCAATCTGAAGAGGTTAGATACTGTGCGATTCCATGGAAATGTCAACAGTCAAAGATTAGTGGTTGCTAGAGGTTAGGTGGGAAGGAGGAATGAATAGACAGAGTACAGAGGATTTCTAGGGCAGTGAAATGACTCAGTAAGATACTATAAAGGTGGATACATGTCATATATTTGTTCAAACCCATGGGAAACACACTAAAGTGAACTCTAATGTAAACTATAGACTTCAGGTGATATTGTGTCAATGCAGGCTCATCCATTATAACAAATGTGCCACTCTGGTGGGGGATGTTGACAGTGGGGAAGCTGTGCATGTGTGGAGGCAGAGGGATTATGAAAACTTTCCATTCAATTTTGCTGCGATCCTGAAACTGCTCTCAAAAGAAAGCCTATTTTAATAATGCAAGCGTTATGGTTTATTGAGGTGCCTATGAGGACTGTGCTGGGTCGTCTCAGCCTGTTCAGAGCCTTTCAGACAAGCATTCCTGACCCTTCCTTGTGTCTGTTTCTTGAAGATGAGGGAAAGAAAGTAGACAGGGATGCTTCTTATTTGAGCTCTAGAAGGCCTTCATAGGAAATCCTTCCCCTTTCTTATCAGAGTTGGGCAGTAGCAAGAGCAGTCTTCTTGCGGGGATGGCTAGATAACAGCAGAAGCCCTCCTTAGCAGCATGGCCACCCTAGCAAGAGTCCGCTCCCTGCTGCTACCAGCCCTGCCCCTTGCTGGCTGAACAAGGAGAGGGGTATGTTAAGTGACTGGCTAATAATAGTGGTAATGGCCAACATCTAATGATCGTACAAATTGAGCCAGGCAGAACGCTAAGTGTTTTACAGGGATTGTCTCAATCCTCAAAAGAATAACAGCTAGTAGCACTAACTGTATGCCTGGCACTGTTCTCAGAGCTTTACATACATCACACTGGTCTAATCATGAGGATAACCTAATGAGACCAGGTTGTTCTTTTCCCTTTTTAACAGATGAGAAAGCTGAGGCTTACAGAAACCAAATAACTTGCTCATTGTCACACAGCTGCTAAGTGGTATAGCCAGTAATTACGCTTAAGGACAGCACGACCCCAGAAAAGTCTTTTAGTCAAGTTGTGTAGTCCATCCATTTTTATTTTTTCTTTAAAATACTTTCTAAAAATAAAATGTATATGACAGTTTATTATAGGACACCAAATATATATTTTGCCCCCATGTTTATCGTGTACCATATATTCTTGGCTAATGAGAGCTAGCACAACAGACTATCATAAACTCTTTTTGTTTCCTGTGAATTGGATTGTATTGAACTATCATGCTCTTTTAATCAATTCAGGTGACTACATTCTATTACGATTGTGATTGTTAAAAGTTTAGAACAGAAAGCATGAGGCAATGGCCGGGCGCAGTGGCTCACGCCTGTAATCCCAGCACTTTGACATGCCGAGGTGGGTGGATCGTTTGAGTCCAGGAGTTTGATACCAGCCTCGGCAAGATGGTGAAACCCCATCTCTACCAAAAAATACAAAAATTAGCTGGGCATGGCATGCACCTGTGGTCCCAGCTACTTGGGAGAGTGAGGTGGGAGAATCATTGGAGTCTGGGAGGTGGAGGTTGCAGTGAGCTGAGATTGCACCACTGCATTCCACCCTGGGTGACAGAGTGAGACCCTGTCTCAAAAAGAAAGAAAAACAACAAAACAAAACAAAAAAAGAAAGCGTGAGGCAAGATTGAAGAAGTGGAAGGAGAAGTGAGGTGATTATTCAAAGGGACTTTATAAGTCGCCATAATCTTGAAAAGTTTGCTCTGTTCAGGAACTGGCCTACAAGTTTGCAAAAACCTCATTTGGTCAGTCCACTGGGAAGCTTAGCTTCTCTGGAATGGGTTCCTGGAAACGCCATCGAAAACCAGAATCATGAAGTCTCTATCTTGCATAGCCAAATGATCTGCCAAAAATCAGAGTCTTTATCAGGATGGACAAAGTTGAGAATGGGATTATTGTCCAAGGCTGATCTCCCAAGGTTTAGATCCCAGTTCTCATCATTCCAGGGAAAGGTGAGTGCTTCCCCATCGGTGAACATAGATGTAGCTAACCCTGCTGCTACTCTGCGACATCATACAGGACACTTGCAAGGCTTGTGCCCCAGCTTCTGATCACTTTTAGAGTCCCAGTTCTTCTATTTCATATCGCTCTTGTTTCCTGGTCCCTGATCAGGTAAGGAGTAATAATTCAATATTACTCATGTAATTTAAAGGCCTCTCAACCAAGAGTTGGGGTCTTTCTCCTGGAGTCTGATATCTGGTCTTTCCAATTTGCCAATTGATGAGCAAGAGAATCCCACACTACTTGCCACCATTGCTGTTACTGTGAGTTCTCCCCACAATGTGGCTCTAGGAGATCTGCACGTGAAATCTTTCCCTATTTGCCCTTGTTTGCAGGACACAGGACACCTAGCAGTATTGCTGCATATCAAACAAGATTATTATTATTTTTTCTCTTTCTTTGAGATGGGTTCTTGCCATGTTGCCCATGCTGGCTTTGAACTCCTGAGCTCAAGCAATCCTTCAGCCTCAGCCTCCTGAGTAGCTGGGATTATAGGTGTGTGCCACTGCACCCAGCTAGTGTAGGATTATTTTTATCCCTCTGATTTTCTTTTTTTCTATGCTTCTACTGTTGTTCTAGTCCCATTCTCTACAATATATTCTTTCCTGTGTGCTGTAATGCTTCTAATCAATTACACTCCAGTTTCACTGGCCTTAGGCAGTCTTTCTCCACTCTAGTCTTTTAAGTGCTATTTTTTTTTTCTTTTCCAGTTTTCTTTGGGTCATATGATTAAACTATTTTTATAACAAAAAAATGAATATAATAGAGAAAAACATTAGGGAAAACACTGCTTGAGATATAGAATTAGGATGGTCAGGCCATTTCATCACTTCTCTCTACTTTGGTTTAGCATTGACATAATGATTAAGTGATACATAATGCTTAAACCAAGCATTTATGCAAGAAAGAACTACTTGCTGATTGTGCATTTGGACATAGCAGTACACAGCAAAAGTATTAAACTTTGTTTTCTGGCTTTGAAGAACTAAACTTTGCTTTTTAAGTATTTATTTTTCTGTCCGAAGGAAAGCGTTTTAGAGTCCAGCAATTTTGGGATGTATCACAGCAGGAAACTAAAAGGCACCTGACAAGCTGCAATATGTAACTAGGCAAATGGAAAGGAATTACAATTAGCGAACAAGATGTTTTTCTCTGATCCATCTTTCTGCATGTTCGCCATCTTTTTCAGAAATACTGAATTCCTCTTATTACATGACCTCACCTAACTATAGTGAAACGAGAAGAGTAAATTGTAATAATTTTAAATAAGAATAGAAAAGAAAAATCATAACTAAACAAGAAATATATCCAGCAATAATGAAGGAAATCCTCAGAAATCTTGTACTTGCCTAAAAGAATGTTACCTTGAAGAGCTAGATCTCACTGAAAACCTACCTTTGATGGAAAAAGTAAACATTGTTTCAAAGCTAACCACATTCATGTCTTAGCCACATAGCTCTCCTTTAAAAATGTACAGAAATGGGCACATCTATCTAACCAGAAATATCAAATCAGAATGTAGATATTTCATTGTCTTAGGATTTGATGTTTTTTTATAAAAGATTTCTGAAAAAGAAAATCAAAATTAGACATACAACTAGGACTTCCATAAGTGAAACATGTCATTTAAATCAATTTCTGCCTGTTCTTTTATATTAATTCTTCCTAGATGTATTAAATGCCTTATTTTGCTTTTCATTTGCTTTCTGTTTTCATCTATTCTGTTTTCATTTTCTGTCTGAGCTAGATTGGACTTGTGGTCTCTTATTTTAGTATAAGCCTCTCATCTCTCCCTCCTAAATCACTCTCTATGTAATTGCTAGAATGTTCCCCTTACAGTACTAGGGCATTCAATTTAATAGTCTTCATGGTCTGATCCAGGTTTTCCTTTCCAGCTGTACCCTCTCCCACCCCGCATCTGGTCCCTTAAGACCAAACACACCCAGTTACTTCCCAGTTCCCAAACTTACCATGCCCACCTTTGTACCATTACATGGAGCTTTTCTCTCTGTCCAGAGCACTCCTGGTCCTGCACAGAACTCCTTTTCATCCTTCAATTATAAAGTTAAGCTCCCTTTTCTGATTTCTCCAGCCTCTCCTCTGTGGAATTCAGTGACCCTGGATACGCTTTGATCTTAGTGCAATAGGTACACATTTCAGCTCACAATTTTTTTTTTTTTCTATTGCCTAGTTCAATTTGCAGTTGGAACCCTCATTCTACCTCTTGCGATCTAAGCTCAGATAAATCAGGATATTTTTTCTGTCTTTTCTCTGAGGTTATGTCTAAACCCACGTAGCTTAAAGGGCTTATACAGACCCAAAGCAAATGAGATGGGGAATGTGTTCTTAGTCATCACCTGTTCTTGCTAGCCTCCACTTGAAGCCCATTCTCTGCTTTCTCTCTTCTTTTGGTTGTTGGTCCAGACAGGTGACTATAGCACCACCCTTATTCTCAGGTTTGAAAGACCCTCATATTCAGCCAAACTCCCTACTTTGGTGCCCTTCCTGAGCACATGAAAGTGTGTATTTCCAGGCAGTGTTGGAAAATGTGAATGTTCAGGATGCTAGGACTCTTGTCTCCTTCTGGATTGCTCTCAGAAGCAAGAGGCCATTCTGTTAACTCAATGAGGCTGTCTGAGGCCTCACCCTGCCCAGATACAGCATGCTGACATTTCTTTTCCTGGGTTGAATTCTTCTATTCTGGGAGCTCTTCATTTTAGTTGGGGTTCGTGTCAGACCCCTTTCACCTGCATACAGACCCAGCTGCCTCTAAGTTCTTCGGCTTCTTCTGACTCTTTCCCTCCCTACACTCTGAGAAGTGTTACTTAGTAGAGAGTGAAATGGGTGGAAGGTGGGAGGAGGCATATGAGAAGCCTCTATCTAACCCCATTTTGTTGCCTCTGAGTTGGCTTGGGGCTAGGCTTTTGAAACTCAAAAGCTTTACCTCTGCTTTTTACCCTCTTGCCAAAACCAAAATAAAAACCCCATAATACTAAAATGGGGCAAAAGAATGGGGTTCTAACTAAGAAATGGTGCCAGTATTTCAAAATATCATCACACTGCAATAGAACTTATTATATTGTTTTAATATCAATCATTGGTTTTTAATTTTTATTTATTTTTTTCCTTCCCCAGACCATGACCTTACATCTTTCCTTTTAATTACTCTCTAAATCATGTATAATAACACCAGAGAAAAGATGGAAAGGTTGATTTATCTGAATTAGGTATCTTCAACAGGTAGAATGAGGGTACAGAATATAAGTTAAGGCCAGGTGGGGTGGCTCACACATGAGCTATGGTAAGAGGATTGCTTGAGGCCAAGAGTGCATGGTTACAGTGAGCTGTGGTCATGCCACTAATAAAATAAGGTAAATTTTAAAATAATATAAATTAGGCCAGGCATGGTGGCTCACACCTGTAATTTCACACTCTGGGAGGCCGAGGCAGGCAGATCACTTGAGGTCAGGGGTTCCAGACTATCCTGGCCATCATGGTGAAACCCCTTCTTTACCAAAAATACGGGAATTACCCAGGTGTGGTGACACATGGCTGTAATCGCAGCTACTTGGGAGGCTGAGGTAGGAAAATTGTTTGAACCTGGGGAGGTGGAGGTTGTAGTGATCTGAGATGGTGCCACTGCACTTCAGCCTGTGTAACTGAGTGAAACTTTGTCTAAAAAACAAACAAACAAACTATACGTAATACGGATGGTAGATATGGATATATAAATTAAATTGAACAATATAAAAAATGTGAGCTGAAATATGTACCATTGCATTAAATCAGAGTATATTCAGGGTTTTATGATGGCACAGTGCCAAAGAGAGCAGGGTCTCGGCATCTGGTGAATGAGTCGATCAATTACATGATTAATGCTAACAGCTTTCATTTATCCAATGCCTACCATATGCTAGGTACAAGCAATTCTTCTCTATACTCTTATAAGAAGGCATTTTTTCTCCGTTTATACCTGAGGAAAACAACCAAGGCTCAGAGAGGTAACATCTTTTGTCCCAAATAAAACACCTGGTGAGTAGCAAATGTAAAATTCTAATCCATGTTATGGGTTCATGTGAGTCCAAATCCTTAATTTTTTCCTCTGACCCATATTATACAATCAATTTTATTGAATTTATAAGGTACTTACAGGTTCAAGATCCAGTGTATGTTTGTGTGTATGTATATATATGTGTGCACACATATATGTGTATATGTGTATGTATACATGATGAAGTCTCTTGCTTTTTGGAAAATTAAATGTCTTTTCTAGCCACCAAAAAAGATTGTTTAAATATATTTCTTTGCTGGGCTATTCTTGGAATTTTGGTGCTGTCATTTTCTGTGAGGCTATTGATGTTATCTAATATTTACTGCCTCACTTATTAATAAAAGCAAAATCCAATCTCACAGTTTTATATGTGGAATCTTGGTATGTTTATGCCAAATGATGCGATGCAGTTATCATGTAGGCCATTTAGCCATTGGTGGAGATGAAGAAAAGAATAGCTGTGTAAGTTACATAGGGATAAATGTTTGCTTTTTGTATTGCCTAGCACTATGGTGGTAGCAATTTTTACAAATAAGATATGTAATTGTGTGTATATTCCAAGCAGGTTGTTCATATTTCCCCCCAGGCTTTAACTTTCTTAAATGTCTAAAATGCTCTGAGGGGAGAGAGGGAATACCCTAAACTTTTATAACCAGACATTGTCCCTGTTTCCCAGGAAAATTCAATGCACCTTCTGTTGGGCAATTGGAACACAAGAAGTAACATGGACTGTTTTAACAAAACACGAATGAGCTGTATTTATAAAGGAATGGCAGAGATTTGGAAACTCAAACTATTTATGTGAGAAAAAGTGATAAAAAGACACAATGAGAGATCAGAGTGTGTTGACTCACTTGTAGAATTCGACACATTAAACACAGGTTAATGTGAGTAAATATTTCCAAAAGACTGATCTCACACCCTTTCCGTTTCTGGGGTACAATACTTTTGCCAGTAATACACTTTCTCCTTTTGTGGGGCTGCTGTTGCTGCCGGTGGTGGTAAACTGAATCATTAAAAATAAGCTGTATAAAAAGTATCTCAGCGTGGTATTTTTAAAATATATGTATTTTGGGTTAATTTGATAGGAAAAGTACAGTTGGGGAGATGTGATAGCCCCCTTTACAACAGGCTGTGTGTCTGGATGTGTGCTTGAGTTTTTATGTGGGCGTGTAAATGTGTCTTTAGAACATGTGCACTCCTCACATTTTATAAATGCAGTGACTCTACACTTGAGGACACAATAATGAATGCTGTCAAGAACCAAAAGCAAAAGCCAAGTTCCATGTTTCTGTGAGGATCAGGTAGCTGTGCTGGGCTGTGCAGTGTGGTAGAAAAGAAAAAAGGCAACTGGTCATGAAAAAAATCTGTGAGTTTTCCCTGCTCATATCATTCTTGAACATATAAATATGCCTTCTGCCCTCTCCTCTTCCCTGCCAATTATTCTCATTTTCCATTTTATTGGTTGATTACCATATTTCTCAGAATTCTCGGGCTAGTGCTTTTTCTCATGTGAGAACAGCGGTTCTCAATTTTGTGGAAGTCATACTTTTGAGAATCCCATGAATAGTAGGATTTTTCTCTTAAAAATAATTTATTGGCTGAGTTTTCCACCAGGGCTTCTAACCTGTAATGGTGATGGCTCATACCTGTAATTCCAGCCTTTTGGGAGGCCAATGTGGGAGAATTGTTTGAAGCTAGAAGTTCAAGTCAGCCTGGGCAACAAAGAAAGACCCTGTGTCCAAAAGAAATAAAAAATAAAATAAAATTAGGAGGGGTGTGGTGGCACACACTTGTGGTTGCAGCTACTTGGCTGAGGCAGGAAGATCGCTTAAGTCCAGGAACTCCAGGCTGCAGTGAGCTGTGGTCTTGTCACTGCACTCCAGCCTATTGACAGAGGGAGAACCTATCACTTAAAAGAAAAAGAAAAGAAAAAAAAAAAAGAAAAATTTACAAGTACTCAGAATATCAGGAAGTCCAGAAAAAAAAGAAAAAAAAAAAGAAAAATTTACAAGTACTCAGAATATCAGGAAGTCCAGAGATCCTCAGGAGTTCAATAGGCCCTTGATAAAGAACCACCATTCTCTATGATCTTATTTCCCATTTATCTCTAACGTTGTCCCACTGCTCGTCGTCTGCTTATAACACCTTTCACTTGCTACTTGGCAAACTGTTGCTGTTTCTAATGCTGATTGAGCAAAGAGTCCTGTTTCTTCTGTATAAGAAGTGAAAGAACAGAGCAGGAAACGTGAGTTCCTTCAGGCTCGCAGTCCCTTGGTAAGAGTCTCCTATGTTATTCTATGAAGAGTTGCCTAATGGACTCTTCTTTCTACAAGGTAATGATGATACTGACACACTAGGGTAGAAAATGATTACTGAGTTGGTTTTCCAGAAATGAGAATACATTGTGTATAATGCCGTCTGTGCCCTTTAGCATAGACCCTCTTGAACTAAAAGTATATATTTGCAAGATGGTATCCCTATCAGATGAGGTCTTTGGTGATAGAGCTGAACAAAGTTAACTGTTTCCTATAGGAATCTTACCTCTGATTAGACAACAGGTCTAGAACTAATAGAAAAAACTAAATGTCCCAATACCTTAAAATTAACAAAGGTATTCAAGATTGCATGTCTACCTACTCCAACCTGAAAAATGCTGATTTAGAAAGCTAAAGTATTATTCCAAAAAACTGTTTTATAGTTCCAATTGTACATGGAAAGAGTTCTTGTGTTTTGCAGAATAATGGCTCACCAAAGACATTTGTATTCTAGTCTATAAATATGTTACCTTACGTGGCAAATGGAACTTTGCACATGTGATTATGTTTAAGGATCTCGAAACAGGGAGCGTATTCAGGTCGGCCTAATCTAATCATCTGAATTCATATACTTGCGGAACCTTTCCAGGCTCTGGTCAGAGAAAGAGAAGTGACAGTGGTAGCAATCAGACACATGCTTCGTCACTGGCTTTGATGAAGGAATAAGGTCAAGGAATGTGGCTAGACTCTAGAAGCTGCAAAGGCAAGAAAGTGGATTCTCTAGAGCCTCCGGAAAAAGCCCAGGATGGCTGATGCCTAGATTTTAGTCTAGTGATAACTGGGTTAGCTGTCTGACTTCCAGAACTGGAAGATAATAAATTTTGTTGTTTTAACCCGCTAAGTTTGTGGCACTTTGTTATGGCAGTAATAGAAAACTAATACAGTTTTGTTGTTAAGACTGTAAAAGATTGTTAACATGCAAAATGATTTTAAAATGTGACATAATTTATGACCTCTGAAATGATGTCTCTGGATATTCCAACTGTCCTTGGTTCTCAGAGTGAGAAACGCTGCTGTATTTAAATATTTAAGAAGATGCCAGGCACAGGGGCTGACACCTGTAATCCCAGCACTTTGGGAGGCTGGGTCGGGTGGTGTGCGTGCACCTGTAGTGCTGCTACTTGGGAGGGTGAGGTGGAAGGATCGCTTGAACCCGAGAGGCTGAGGATGCATGAGCTGTGATCATGCCCCTGCACTCAGCCTGGAAGACAGAGTGAGACCTGTTACAACAAAAATACATTAATTAAAAATAAATAAATAAATAATACATACATACATACATACTTAAGCAATTGATAAAAGGATTCCTGTTTTTCTTTTTACCTATGCTTTTGTTGAGCAGATTTGTAAATTCTTTAATTCATTGTTTCAAATTTGGTGGGCTTATTTTGTGAAATAGATATCTTTCCCCTATGCCAAGCCACTTTCCCTGAGAGTTATTTAAACTAATCATCTCTCAGAGCTCAGATTTCCAATAGTAGCCTATAAATGATGCATCATGGTCTTTAGTAATGCATTTTATAATCATCAGAAGCAGGGCATTACTTTTTTGCATAATTCAAAGTTTTTGTGTTTCGTATTAAAATAGCAGATTGGTTTATTTGCAGTGAGATTCTTTCATCTAATAAAAATATATCTAGTTTTTCTTTGTAATACTTTGAACTGTAACTGTATTATCACTTGGAATATTTCATTTGTACCCTGTGGAAACATAAACATCTCATTCAGGCAATTATGTTGTTTTCATTCTCTCTACATTTATTGATACATTGATTTTAAAAACACTCATACACACAGAAATAGAGTGAGGATATATATATATATGTTTAGTAGGTCAATAAATAATCTTGAGACCTTACCTCTTTCTTCAGGCAGCAGAACTATAATCTGAAGGATTCTGAACAGATAAATATCTATCCTAGGAATGGAAATGAAATTTTTTTGCCCTAAGGGAGCTCTAAATATATTTCAATCTGCTCATTTGCAAGAGTCATTTACATTGATTTCCATGAACCATTCCTAGGTTTATTCTTCATATAACCCTTGACTTATCAAAACCTCTCTTTCTGCTATTTATTATTCATTCAATTCATATGAGTGCCTACTCTGGGAATGGTCTTGTGCAAGGCCTTATGAGAATCTCTGAGAAGTGAAACACATAGTTCTACCCCAAATAACTTACACTCTACTGGGGAAGCCAGAGTGTGGGCCTAAGGAAAAGTTAAATGACTACACAAGAGACGTTTATAAGGTATCAGACAGTGAAGTGCAAAGGAAGGATAATAATAGATAAATATGAGTAATGATGATGACAGAATAAGCATCTGTTAAGCACCTACTGTATGCCAGGCCCCTGTGTATGTTGTCTCTTTTTAATCCTCAACCAACTTTTGCAATAAATATTTTTATTCCAATTTATGTAACTGTAAAATATTGGATATGAGTATCCAAACTGATTCACTTTATCTGAATTTAAAATTCATGTTCATTGCATTGGGTCACACCCTCCTTGACATTCACAGAAGGAAGTGCTCCCTGCAGACTGAAATGTTTCCGGAGGAAGTAGCAATTGTTAGATTCCTATATCAAGCATCTACTCTGGGCTAGGCACTTGCTAGGTCTGTTCTCCCATGGTTAAAAATGAGGAAACTGAGGCACAAAAGGGCCAAGTAACTTGCCCACAGGCATATATTAAGAAAGTGGTACAGCCACTATCTAAATCCAAATAGTCTGATCCCAGCACAATGCTGCCTCCCGCCTTGTGCTGGATATCAGAGACATAATTTTGAGTGGCACAAGAAGGTTTTTTCAGTCTTTATAGAGTAATATGGAAAGAAAATTCAACAAGTTATATGATCAAGTGTGATAACTTTTTTGATAGAGAAAGTAGAATGCTGTGGGGTTACAGAAAAGTGTTTCTAATCTAGACAAGAAGAAAACAGAGAATGCTTCCAAAGGAGAAGCTTATTAAGTCAAGACCTGGGGGATGAGTAGAAGCTAGCCAGGAAGGAAGAAAGGAAGATGGTTAATTAGTCACAGCCCATACCTTAGCTCAGTGATTTGGTTCACAAATCATCCAATTGCTTCTATTAACTTCTTCCCCCAATATCTACAGGTTCACTCTTTAATTTCATTTGGGTCTTTATTCAGATGTCACTTTTTTGGGGTGGGGGGATGGAGTCTTGCTCTGTTGTCAAGCTGGAGTGCAGTGGCACAATCTTGGCCCACTGCAACCTCCACCCCCTGGGTTCGAGTGATTCTCCTGCCTCAGCCTCCTAAGTAGCTGGGACTACAGGTGCGTGCCACCATATCCAGCTAATTTCTTTTTTGCGTTTTTAGTAGAGATGGGATTTCACTGTGTTGGCCAGGATGGTCCCAATCTCTTGACCTCATGATCCATAGGCCTTGGCCTCCCAAAGTGCTGGGATTACAGGCGTGAGCCACCGTGCCTGGTCCAGATGTCACCTTCTTACTGAGCTCTCTCTTCACCACCCTATTTAAATCACACCACATCCCCACACTACCAATTTCTCTCCGTGGCATTCATTTAACTACGTATTTTACTTATCTGTTGTTTTTTAAATTGTCTTTTACCTCCTACATGAATATACGCTCCCTGAGAACAATTTTTTTCTGCTATTTTCACTGCTATATCTTAAGCACCTAAGACAGTGCTTGTAACATAATAGGCTCTCCATAAATACATCTGGACTCTCCATAAATACTTGCTGAGTGAATGCTGAGTGGATGAACTAAGAGTTCCATAAATTCCTGACTTCATGATTGCTGTTGCATGTGACTCAGACATACTTTCACTCAGGTTTCTCAATAAACATTTCCTGATGTCCTTAGAATGTCATGCTCCATTCCAAATACTCTGGGAGGCCCCAGACTAAGTGGTGGGCAGGTGCTTTTCACCAGGGTGCTTTTTATCTCCCTAAACTCAATACACCACACATAGAATTTTCTTCAGCTTTGTGTAGGACAGTGGCTTTTAGTTTCTGTTTCTATCCATCACCTGCACATTGACAAAGATTCTCTCCTATGCCAACTTTAGTCAGGCTCCTTTGAGCCTTCTTCTCATCTAGGCTTCTAATTTGGCCTGTTGAGCCCCGTTTTTGCAAATAGTCCTGCTAAATCAGTTTAGCAACAATCTCTCATCTTTAGAAATTTTTGATCCACTGACCCCCTCACTCTCCTCATTGGCTGTAAATTGCCAGCTGTCTTTGCTGTAATTAGTAGTTTAATTAAATCCCTCTCCTCTTTTGCAATAGTCTTGAATATCTTTGCTGTTTGTAAAAAGTGTTTGGAGCAAAAATTTTTTAATTTGGGAATGTTCTCTTTTCAATTTTCTTTTCATAAAGAAGTTTATTTCTAGATCTCTTTGCCCAAATAGTACTCTGAAGCTCATCTGTGTGGTACCTTCCTGTGTTATGGTGTTTGTTACACTAAAATTTAATAATACATTTTCTGATTTTTGCTTAATTAATAAGACCTTTGGCTTTTGGTTGACTATCTATGTTCAAATATGAGTGTACTATAAAATATTTAATATATTAGAGCCACTATATGTAGCCTGTTTTGTCTAAGTCAATGAACTTCTATTATTTTCTCAGATAGCTTGCTTTATAAACATAGGCTGACGGTACTTTGCTTCTTTTTTTAATATTCAGATGAAGATATTGAAGCAGAGATTCCAAAGCTTGTTTTCTGATTGCAAAAAAAAAAAAAAAAAATCTAAAGAACTTAGAGGAGGCAAGAGTAATTCATTTGATCAGAGAGAGAGAAAGAGGAGAGAGGAGACAGAGAGAGAGAGACAGAGAGAGAGAGAGAATGAGAATATTAGGTGCCTGACTCGGAAACTGCAGAACAAGGTGATTACTCCTTCATCTACTCCCTCCCCCCATGGAGTTGCCGAAGAGACTTGAAATTGAATTGTCCTGGTGATGTACCACTATGGTTATGGTTACTGTATAACTTTTGAAAATAAGTTTTGGAATCATTGGTTTGCCAACATTCATGTGGTATTATGTCATTACACCAGGAAAGGAATGGCATACAAGAAATAAAAACTGGAAAGAAAGCTTGAAGTTAATGTCCAGTTTCTGTCCACCTGATGTGACCGGACTTTCTGTATAATGATGGCCATGCCTAGAGCAGACTGAGTAGACCAAGTTCAGAATAGCAACCTGTTCCCTGCTATCACTTCTGTTATGTTCGCCTCATTTCAGCCCTTGGACAAGAAGCAAACTTCATTTGGAATTTTCCTGGCTGCTGAGATATCCACTCAAGGCTTTTCTTTTTTTAGGTGATCTATTTCTTGTTTCTCCAATATGGATTCAGGATAAAAAAATAGATAGAATTATGAATCTTTTGGTCAATCTATTAGATGTTTCCTTGGTCTTTGTGCAGAAAGTTAACATGGAATTCCTGAAGATCAAATACATAGTTCTGAATAAAATATTGAAGTGGGTTTCAAGTTTCATAACTGTTGAATTTTGAGATAACCGTTTTCATATGTTTCTACTGATGAATCAAACTATAGTCATTACATAGTTTCATTTAAAAACATTTTTTTCCTTTCCCAGTTTTGTTTTTTTATTACATTTGTATTTCTCTTAATCCCACATAAAATCTTCTATTCCCAAGTGAGCTCTTGAATGAGAAGGAAGAGAGGACAAAACAACGAAGTGTGAGAACAGTGTCAGTTGGGCAAAGTCCCAAGACTTTCTTCATAAGAAGGAATAACAAGGGTGGAGTGCACAGTAGGAGCAAAAAGTTGCTGAGTCACATAGAGACTAATGTTCCCACACTAGTATAAGAAGATCTTGGTAGATAGACAAAGTTTGTCTGTGAGGCTTTCCAGGGTTGCTTGGCTGCTTAAACCAAACCACCCCTCCAGACTTAACAATAGTATGATGTTCAGTGACTCAACTCTTAAGACTCTTCCTTTGACTCGTGTCACGCCTTCTCCATAAAGATCATTTCATGATTGGTTTGTCTGTGGTTCAGAGAGAGACATGTAAAAAGCTTGAATAGTATAAGTTAGGGTCTAGAATTATTGAATTAATTCAACACATATTTATTGAACATATATTATGCATCAGTCATATTTTTCTCTAGGAATTAGGGATAATGTTATGGGTTCCTGCTCCATTGAGCTTACATTCTCGTGATAACTAGGGAGTGGTGAAGAAGACTGACATTCAGCAGATAAGCCAATGAATACACATGATTATTTCTGAAGGTAACATTAACAAAGGAAATAGACCTGGGGGTTACCACTGAAAGTGATGAAGGGAAGGTGGAAGTGAAGCATTCTGGGCAGAGGGAACATCATATGCAAAAATAGCATGTGCAGATGAAGGCGGCTTCCATTCTTTCTTCGTCACCTTCAAAGGCTTCTAGGAGCGATGGCAGAAGCTCTGATATCACCAGAAGGGCTCTGAAGTCAGTTGATGTTTCAAATCTAGGGAAACACACAAGGCCCCTAAGCAGCAAAGCCCTAACTAAAAAAAAAAAAAGGGGGAGGGGGGATAATTAAACAGAATGGAAATTTACCTCGTGTCTTCTTTTGTCATTTTTGCTATTTTACCTCCCCTGTCAGTCTCTTTTGACTTCTAGAACAATCTCATCTTTAGGGGCAGCTGCAAACACAGTCCCCATGGAAATGCTGAATAAAAGTATTTGAGGAACTTCTGTAAATAACTTTGAGAAATGATGCCATAATTACACTGGGAAAAAAAAATTCTGCACTACGGAATAATGAGTTTTGTTATAGTACATTAAGCCAGTGATTCTTAACTGGGGAACTGGGGGTGATTTTGCTCCCCTGACTGCTTCCCCCAAGAAGACACTGGTAATGTCTGAAGGTAACTATGATTGTCACAACTTGGAACATGAAGCATCTAGTGAGTACAGAACAGGGAGACGCCACTAAACATGCGATAGCACACAGGACAGTTTCCCTGCAACAAAGCATTATCTACTCCTGCATAAAATATTGAATCAATGCTCTGTAGTTCTTCCTACCAGAATAGATTTAATCTTTCACATCAGTCTCCAGTGTTTTCAGAGTACAGAATGGTTTCTGTTTCTGGAGATTGCTAGTCTTCTGGATCCATTATTGGGGTTTGAATCCTGGCTCCCGATTTATCAGAGGTCTGACTAAATTTGTGTGTGTGAGACCTTGAGCAAGTTGCTTAGCATTCTGTGTCTCCATTGCCTTATCTGCAAAATGGAGATAATAATAGTCCCTACCTCATAAAGTTATTTTGAGGAAACTGATGTCTTTGATTATTAACAGGGTCTAGCATACCACGATCACTCAATAAATATTAAATATTATTATTATTATTATTTTCTGCTGCCAAGGCTTCCTTGCTGAGATCATGACTGGCAACTGTCAGGAGATTTGGGTGAAGGTCATCAACGTTAGCATACCCCGTCCCACAAATTCATTTTGGCTCCTTAATCAGTTAGTGGCAGCGAGTGTTTATGGACTGCCCAAATGTATTTACAAAGAGCCTGTTATGTTGCAAACACTGTCTTAGATTCTTAAGATATGACAGTGAAAAAAAAAAAAAAAAAAAAAAAAAACAATTGTTCTCAGGGAGCATATATTTGTACAGAAGAAAATAGACAAAAAAGGAACAAACAAAATATGTAGTTAGATGAATGTTATGAAGATAAATTGATAGTGTTGGGGATGTAGCGTAATAGGGTGGTGAGGGGAGACCTCAGTAAGAAGGTGACATCTGCATAAAGACCCACATGAAATTAAGGAGTGAACCAAGTGGATATCTTGGGGGAGAAATTTACAGAAGCAATTGGGTCATTGGTGAACCAATCACTGAGTTAAGGTAGGGGCTGGGATTTTGTTGACTAATTGCACACGCTCTTTTCTTCCTTCCCTGGCTCTCTTCTACTCATTTGGCTTAAGAAGCTTCTCTTTAGGAAGCATTCTCTGTTTTCTTCTTGTCTAGATTAGAAACACTTTTCTGTATCCCCACAGCAGCCTACTTCCTCTATCAAAATAGTTATCATACTTCATCACATAACTTGTTGAATTTCCTTTTCATGGGATTCTATAAGGACTAAAAAGACCTTCTTGTGCCCCTGGAAATTATATCTTTGCTATCCAGCACAGTGCCAGTAACCTGCCAGGCATCCGGCTGGACAGGGAAAAGGATGAAAAGTATGGAGTGGACAGATATGGTGGAAGTTTTCCCTTGAGTGCAGCAACCTGATGACCCCAGAGAAAAACAGTAGACACAATTATCCTTGACTTGAAAATAGAGCTGGTGTTGTAAAGCCTCACTAAGGTATCTTAGCTATTTGAAATTTGCATGGTCATTGTCCCACTGTTTGCTGCTGCTGATTCCTGAAGCATGGTTCAGAGTGAATTTGAATTGCCTTTGGTATCTGCTGCAAGGCTTATTAGGCAGCTTTTGGGACAGGCCTCAGAGTGAGAAAGGAAGTATCGTCCATTGCTGGGCAAGGAAGAGTATTTGATACTGTCATGGTTCAGAAACAGTGGCTACCTCTAGAGTGTCCTTGTCAGAGGAATGCTTAGAGTGACCAGCCATGCAGCAAAGACTTGCCTTTCAACAGCCCATGTTATCTGGCAGAAGAACCCTTCATTACAAAGAGCAGCAGCTTCCAGTGGCTTTTTCTAGAGCTGTCCAAGGCTCTGGCTTTCTCATTGACAGATCAAGATCTGAATATTTTATTAACACTATGATTATGCAATATTTTTTTTTTTCTGTTATTTTCATAATGAAAGGAATACATCTTCTCAAGATTTGGATCTTTCTCTTAGATTCCTGACATCTTTTCAAAGCTTAATGATGTGGACAGTTGAAACCTCATTGTCATATTTGAATTTTCTACTCTCTGAAAATAGTGATTTAAGAGGCTCAACTCTTACAGGAAATGTCTCTGAGGAAATTGAGTAGAGATATGAAAAATAAATTGTCATTTGTTTATAATAAAATTCATTTCACTTTAATAAATTTTGTATTAGAAGCTGCCAAATATAGTTTCAGCTTCCTGTTTCTCCTGCAACCTGGACACAAAAGCATTTCATTCAAGCACCCCTTCTAGCGACTGTTTTTTTGCCAGGAACTCCCAGCATGCACTGCCATCTGTTCACCTCTCAGCTGTTTCAACCCACCTTCCTTCCTAAATTAATACAAAAAAGCATCTTCTCTTTGTCAGTCCTTTTGGCTACTCCTTTAGGCAACAGCTAACTCCAACCTAATTCCAAGTATCAGAATTCATCTGTAATTTCTAAGAAGAAACAACAGTAACAAAACCAGAAAACCAAACCTGTCTAAATGTCTGCCCTGATCAGCTGCTTAAAAACAGTGCAGCAATCTTAAAGCATGTATTGCAAGCAGAATATCTGAATTCAATTAGATGATTTGATATCAGATCTGAACTGAAGGATTCTTTAGAGGCATATTATTTCTCTGTTCTCTTCTTCAACTACTGTTGGGCCATCCAGGCCTAAGAGTTCTCAGCTCAAGTGTCTTGGGAAACAAGTTCCCAGATGAATTTAATAGCTCCTCTTTCTTTTCTTTTCCGTTTGGTCTTTGGATAGAATTAGCCACTTATTTTTATGTCAGGAGCTTCTTATAAATATGTCTTTCATGTTGTGTCTCTGTCAGGTTTTGGTATCAAAATGATGCTGGCCTCATAGAATGAGTTAGTGGGGACTTTTATTTTAAAGCTGGGCATGTGGCTCACACCTGTAATCCTAACACTTTGGGAGGCCTAGGCAGGCGGATCACCTGAAGTCAGGAGTTCAAGACCAGCCTGGCCAACAAGGTGAAACCCCATCTTCATTAAAAATACAAAAATTAACTGGGCCTGGTGGTGGGCACCTGTAGTCCCAGCTACTCGGGAGGCTGAGGTAGGAAAATTGCTTGAGCCTGGGAGGCAGAGGTTGCAGTAAGCCAAGATCATGTCACGGCACTCAAGCCTGGACGACAGAGTGAGACCTGGTCTCAACAAGAAAAAAAGAAAGAATGAGATCCTGTTCTTTGCAGCAACACAGACAGAGCTGGAGGCCATTATCCTAAGTAAATTAATGCAGGAACAGAAAGCCAAATACCACGTGTTCTCACTTATAAGCGGGAGCTAAACATTGAGTACATTTAAACACAAAGAAAGGAACAACAGCCACTGGGACCTACTTGAGGGTGAGGGGTGGAAGGAGGATGAGGATCAAAAAAACTACTTATTGGGTACTATGCTTGTTACCTGGGTGATGAAATAAACTATTCACCAAATCTCCATGATACACAATTTATCTATATAACAAAATTGTACATGTACCAGTGAACCTAAAATAAAAGTAAAGAAAAAAAGTCTCTTTGGAAATTGGGGAAGACAAGACTGAAGGAAAAGAAAATGGAGGAAAAATTCATCACTTCTTGAATATTTCTCTCTCCTCTAGAGATATTGTGCAAATAAAGATGAGAAAGGAAAGATGTGTCGTTGTAGAAACTGGCTGGGAGAAAACCTAAATGTTTTAGTTCCCTAGGGCAGCTGTAACAAAGTACAGATGGTTCTTGACATGGTTTGGCTGTGTCCCCACCCAAATCTCACCTTGAATTGTAGCTCCCATCATTCCTACTTGTTGTGGGAGGGATCCTGTGGGAGATAATTGAATCATGTAGGCAGTTTCCCCCATACTGTTCTCACAGTAGTGAATAAGTCTCCCAAGAGCTCATGGTTTTATAAGTGGAAACCCTTTTCACTTGGTTCTGATTCTTGCTGCCTCCATGTAAAACGTGCCTTTCGCCATGTGCCATGATTGTGAGGGCTCCCCAGCCACATGTAACTGTGAGTCCATTAAATTTCTTTTTCTTTTTAAATTACCCAATCTCGGGTATGTTTTTATTAGAAATGTGAAACGGAGTAATACAGTTCCCAACATATTATGGTTCCACTTACAATTTTTCAACTTCATGATAGTGCAAAAGTGATACATTAAGTATGTACGTCTGAATAAACCCATTATAAGTTGAAAATATTGTGACATAACCCCATCATAAGTTGAGGGGCATCTGTGCTACAAACTAGGTGGCTTGAACAACAGAAATGTATTGACTCACAGTTCTGGAGGCTAGAAGTCCAAGAACAGGGTGTTGGCAGATTTGGCTCCTTCTGAAGCCTGTAAGGGAGAACCTGTTTCATGTCTCTTTCCTAGCTCCTAGGGAATTTCTCTGTTGATCTTTGCCATTTTTTGGTTTTAGATGTGTCACCCCAATTTCTGTATTGATATCCGCATGGCATTCTCCCTGTGTTTGTGTATGTTCTTCTGTGTCCAGATCTCTCCCTTTTAATAATGACACAGTCCACAGACTTATTGAATTAGGGCACTTCTTAATGACCCCATGTTAACCTGATCATTGGCAAAGACCATATTTCCAAGTAAAGTTACATTTGCAGGTATTGGGAGTTAGCATGTCAACATCGTTTAGGGGAAAATAGTTTAATGCATAACACTAGGATTGACTGGAGCTGAAAATGGGCATTGTCTTCTTTCTGAATTCAAACTTAAAAATGCAGGAGGTTTCAGGTTGCTTAGTTGTATAGATTGCAGCATGGATGTGTTTTGTTGCTTAGCATTCTCATCAATCCACCAAGGCACGCCCTTCTCTCTTCTACATGTCTTACATTGCACTGTTTCCTATATAAATTTTAAAAAACTATTTTGTTGCTATCAATGTAATTTTCTCCCAGAAAATGGCTACATATAGGACTTGGACAAAATCACCAAAATAAAATGCAATTTTAAGCACAAGAAATTGATCGAAGTCTTATAGTAATTATGAGTGTAGAAAATAGGAGCTGCTGTTTGGTCTTCACTGGGTATTTTTCAAGGGTTTCCTTACCACCTGTCATGCAAACAACCGCAAGATGCTAAAGCACTCACATGGATGCACATGCCGAAGCTCATATATACACCAACAGGAGCTCTTACGTTGGCTCTACACAAGACTACCTGAACATTGGCTTTAATTCCCCTCATATGGCAGTAACTTCCTTCATATTTCATTTGTTTTTAATTTAAAAAATAATTATTACCTTCTATTGGTAGATGACTATTTATTAAATGCCCAACCACCTGTATGCCAGCAGTAGAGCAAGAACAAGATAAATAGCCACCGGTTTCCCCAAAAGAAAATCTACTTTATCTCAAACAGCTGAATCGCCAGGCAGAGTTGAGTAAACTGTGGCGTTGCAACACAGTTGAGGCACAAAGTTCACCACCAACGTCAAACAGCCAACTCAGTTCTGCTTTTTAATGTCTTCTAAACTGACGGAACTGAGCAATATAAACAAGGGTGAAGCAATAGCTTCAAGGGTTGTCATTAGACAACTAATGAGAGAACAACTATTTTATCATGTTTATGTGAAGAATATAATTTTATCTGCTTGCCCCCCCCCAAATTTACTGGTAAATAAAGGCCAAGAAGAGAAAAAACTATGTGGAAATTATTAGAGAAATATTGCTTATTTCCTGCTAGGTCAAATGATTCATCGGCTTACAGAGTTAGAAAGACCTTTTAGAGAGCAACTAATTCCAATTCCTTGTTTTCTAAGTTAAGGACACAGAAACTTGGGTAAATTAAATGACATGAAACTGGTTTAATGCGACGTTTAGAGAGTTTTGGGTTTAAGTCTTTAACTTTGTGTAGATGGAGGTAAAAATACTTAAGGTTATGAGTTTTTATGAAGATTAAGTGAGAAAACACAGAGTTTCTAACTTGTCACTTTGTGAGTTGCCTTTCCTTCTTTGACCAGGGTCAGCCAGCTAATTAGTTACAGAGAAGGGATTATCTATCATTTTTTAGTTGACTGTCTCACCTCTGCCCAATGTTATCTTCGTGTATGTAGGACAGGATTCCTGAAATCCCCAAAAGACTGAACTCTATTGTTAAACTAAAAACATCTTTCAGTTTGTTGTTTCCAACAGCCCCACCAACCACCAGAGCTGCTAATAATTAACTGAACGGAGTGACTGCATGGAAACTTTGTTCAGGCCTCTCCAGAGTGCACCTTGCCAGAAGTGGTGTGAGAGGCAGCCAGACTAAGAGAAAGGAGGAAACGCCAAAGGCCTCAAAAACACACATATGCAATAGAACATCTTGGCTCTTGGACACTCAGAGTTGTAAGACATCAACGTGCTTTCTTCATTTGTGTATTTACAGATTCAGGACTTCAGCAGGATCCAGGCTCAGAGCGGTAGACCAGTGCCCTGGATTTTCTCGGTGGCATCTACTTACTCAATAATTCATTAGTGGCTTTCTGTAGCCTTACCGGAATCACAATCTCTATTTTAACACTGTGACCTTAGTAGGGGGTCTCACAAAGTGGATTTTGGAAGAGAATGGAGAGAAATGGAGTGGGGAATCATGGTATTTGAGCATAAAGCACTGTATTGTTGATGATCTGGTGCTTGGCATCTCTTCATAAAGGTGGAAGATCAAACAATACTTAAATTAGGTATGAAAATAGAAGGAAAAACTTGCAACCCCTAGCTTTGCTCTAAAATGCTACCGGTGAAGAAGAAATTATTTGCTATGTGCCAGTCATAGGCAGCTAGCGAGGGCTGCTTTTGTGGCTCTTTCACTGTTATTTTCCATGCATGAGTTTGGATTAGGCAGAGTTTGGATTAGGCTGTGTTGTTGGAAACTGTCTCTTTCCCAGGAAGGATTAGAATTCTACCCCATAGTTTTGTCAAAGAATCAAGTAATTTTTCTCACCTAGTTTCAGAATGAGAGGTCAAAATGCACTAGGACAACATGAGTTGTTAGCCTTCCAAGACATCAAATATTCAGAGGCTGTCATAACCACCAAGAAATCCCCAGGGCCCAGAATTGTGCAGAAGGTGTTCCGTGATTCCTGGTTGAACAAATGAGTGATGGAAGAGGCTACTCATGAAGACAGTTGCCCTTGATATAAATGACTTTCACCAACTTTGGTTAGTTGGGTAGATATATTTATGGTATCCTGTTAAATTCTTTATTTACAATATCCTGTTAAATTTCATCTTCTAGATCCAGACATCAAAGAAAACAAACCAAAATTACTGAAGAAACAAATAAGATGATTAATTTCAGTTTTGCAATTGAAATTTAATGTTCTATTCTAAAGTTGCAGAGGAGTGAGTTGGACTCTCTTCTTGTTGCAAACAAGGATATTAATATTCGAATCGTAGGGTTGTGACAATTTATGAGTTGGTACATGTTTTGAACAGTGTCTGCCAATAGAAAGGGCTCCACAAATGTTAGATATTTTTATTAATGTTAACGTCATGCTTTGAGCATTCTTTTAGACTAGCTTTCCAATGTTTCCGTAATGTCTCATATAGACAAGCATATAGTTTTTGCAGAAATGCATGCATGTTATCGCACACATATAATGATATATTATTTAGGGAAGTATTTTAAAACTTGTGCTTAGCTTCTACTTTCATCTCTTTCCTTCTTTGCACCCCTCTCTGCCATGTAAGTCTTATTTGTGACCTGATACGTACTTTTACATTGTTCCCCTTGCTCATATAATCACATATATACATTTTACACTTACATGCATGTATAAGGGAAGTTTTGTTATTGTTTGTTTTATGAGCATTGAATAATGCATACTTTCTGGATCTCTTTTTTCATATAAAGTGCAACTGTGCAGAAATCTCTTATAAATAGATATTTAGCTGTAATGAGTCTAACTCTTTGCAACTGCTGCCTAATAATCCATGGTATGGATGAGCTGTTACTTATTCAGACATTCCCTATTGATTAGCATTTTCTTTGATCTCTGTCCCCTCTCCTTTTCCTGATACTATAAACACTGACATTAGGTGCCCTTTTACACATACCCTATGTAATGTTGGTCTGGGAGAGTTGCCAGGGAGAGAGATTTCAGGGTACATGTATCTTCAGTTTTTTTTATATATGCTGCTAAATGGCTTTCCAAAACAGTTTTTACAGTTAAATTTTTCTCATGTATGAACATCCATTTTTCCATACACTTACCACAAATAGAGGTTATTGATCATTTCAATTTTTGCCAGTCTGATGGATATAAAAATATATATCATTGTAACTTTAATTTACATTTTCCTGACTGATTTAATGTGAGCATCTTTTCATTTGCTTGTTGGTCATTACCCCTGTGCAAATTTCCTATTTGATTTCTTTATTCTTTTTTCCCATTAGTTTGTCATCTTTGTTTTTGTCAATTTGTAAAAAAGAAAAATGAAACAAAACAAAAAACCCAACTGTTATCGATGCCACAAACATTTCCAAAACTGTCATTCGTCTACCGACCTTGTTGTGGAATGTTTCTTTTAACAAAAAAGTTTTAAATTCTTATAGGATCAAGTAAGTCTATCTTTTCTTTTATAACTTCTGCATTTAGGCAAGAAAGCCTTCTTCCACCTATAGATTGTACATATATGTATATACGATATACTAGATTTTCTTGAAGCATTTACTTTTTACACTTGTCTTTAATCAAGAAGGCATTTATTTTTGTAAAGGGCATAACATTGGGGTTTGTTTAAAAAATCAGTTGAGTAGCTAGTTGTGCCGTAATCAAATACATATATAAATGTATGTATATATATATGTATTCATATATGTATGTGCATTTCCATATATATACATGGATATATCCATATGTATGTGTATATGTATGTCCATGTATGTATGGATGTGGAATATACCTTTACCAGAAAAAACTGTGGATAAGTTTAAAAAGAAGGTGTTGAGTATGGAGTCACAGGATTAAAATATTTGAGAGAGAGAATTTGGAAGCTAAGTTTAATTTGGAATCTGTAATTGCTCATTGCTTTCTTCCCCTCCACAACTGATTCAAATCTCTCAGACACCTAAATTAAATGGCTGGTGGAACTCATAAGTAGTAGTAGAAGTCAGTGAAACTAAATAGAGGATCAATAATTGGTTACACACATACATATATCAATATATGTATTTATACACACATACATGTATGTATGTGGAAATGTATACATGGAAATATACCTATACATATATAGAGAATAAACATATACATATATGGAGATTATAGATGCAGGTATAGAGATTATATATATGCCATATATATAGACACACATATGATACATGTATATCTCTATATGTATATGGTATATACATATATATACCATAGTTTGCTGTCTTTGTTTTTGGCAATATACTTATATATACACCATATACATATAGAGATATACATACCATAAGTATGGAAATATGTATATGGGGTGTGTATGCAAGTGCCTGTGTAGCAAACACATATAGAAATATATATATCATGCAAATGGATGTATGGATATATATGATATATATATGTGTGTATCTATAATTTCCATATATATGTTTATTTTCAATACATACATATAGTCTGGGCATGGCATGGTGGCTCACACCTGTAATCCCAGCACTTTGAGAAGCTGAGGTGGGTGGATCACTTGAGGCCAAGAGTTTGAGACAAGACTGGCCAACGTGACAAAACCCCATCTCTTCTAAAAATACAAAAATTAGCTGGGCATGGGGGTGCATGACTGTAATCCCAGCTACTTGAGAGGCTGAGGTATGAGAATCGCTTGAGCCCGGGAGGCAAAGGTTACACTGAGCCAAGATTGTGCCATTGCACTCCAGCCTGGGTGACAGAATGAGATTCTGTCTCAAAAAGAAAAAAAAATGTATAGACATTTATCTATGTATATACTTCCATATACATATATGTATGTGTGTATATACACATTTATATATACATATATATACATGTGTGTGTGTATACAGTTATTGAACCTCTATTTAGTTTCACTGACTTCTACTACTGCTTATGGGCTCTACCAGCTATTTGATTCAGGAGTCTAAGAGAGACTCAAATTGGTTGTGGAGGAGAAGAAAGCTATGAGCAATTGTAGATTCTAAATTAACCTTAGCTTCCAAATTCTCTCTTTCAAATATTTTGATCCTGTGACATTATAATCACCTTCAATATGAATCACAGTCTTTTCCAGTGGATGTATCTTTTGGATCACTTAATACGACTAGCCATTAGAGAAGTTTCTTTGTGTTAAGTTAGATGCTAAAGACTCCATGCACCTCATGATCATGTAGTCTTTCTGTAGTAAGTAGCTAGCAAAAGCAGCAGGGTACCATGTTGTTTATCAGAGAAGATAAGAAAAAGTTAATATATCCATCTTCTCTCCCAGAATTTCTTTTGCTCAATTAAAATGTGATATTTTGATAACTGAGACTCAATTTTCCTTACACTAAAATTTGAATATTAGTTGTGGGGATTTGCTAGCAATTATGCCCGCAAAATAGTAGAATTACATACATGCATATCAAAAAAGCACAACTGACATATTTAGAAACATCTCCTATTAATCCAGGTTCATTTCAACCTGAATCCTATTTACAGTAATGGGAAAAAAAAGCAAGACACAATAATTTATTTATTTAATCTGAAATATGATGTAGAGTAATGATTCTCCTTCATCCTAGGATAACATATTTCATACTTGTAAGTGACTAAAGGGCAATGACTCCTTACGGATTTTCCCTTTGGTGACCTTTACAAAAAGTCTAAGGCAAAGTTCTAACTTAATTCATTCCATCTCCCCCTCACTGCTCTAAAAGAAGTTGGGGGGGGGTGTCATTTCTACAAATCAAGTTCTGACTCAATGCCAAAAAATTTTTAAGGAACAGAATTCTATATGCAAATTGTGTAGCCCAAGACAACTTTATAGTCACCAGGACATTATTTTTTGGAGGTGGGAGGTTGTAGTTCACTGTTAAATTTTATTATATATAAGACATAGACTTTTTTTTTTTTCCTGCACTTAAGAAAGCAGATTTGCTTTCTTTTCATCACATAAACTTATGGAATCATAGAATCTTAGAATTGTAAGGGACATTATAATGCAGCCAACATTAGAAATCAGCTACTTTAAACTCTTGCTAAATGCTTCCTCACCCCAACCGTGCTTTGTTTTTTTTCCCTTTGGCTGAGAGTTGATTTAAGGGAAGGCAAGATTCTGTGAATGCCTGAACTCTGTTTCATGTCCTACTTCTGTCTTCCTCTGCACTTTGTTTAAATGACTTTGCCAGGAGGACTTTCCAGAGGTGGGGTTTTGTTCTTGAACACATGTGAGAACCCGTTTGTGCCCTACATTATCGGAGAGGTGATCTTGGCAGGGGATTTTTTTTGCTCACGGAAGGAAAGTATATGAGCACATTTTTTTCTACTCGGCACAGCTGGTAGTTCCCTACTGACTGGTGTTTGTTTTGACATCACGTGGCAAAGGGGGTTTCTGCCAATGTTTACTCATTACACATCAAATATGACACTCCGACTCCCATTCACAGTAGAACTTCAATGTTGCTATCCAATTCTCTTGCCAGAAATGGAAAGTTTATTCCCAGAGTGAAAGTTGCTCTATTTGCAAATACAGAAGGTTTAGTGCTCAACAATCAGTTGAGAATTGTTGCTTTTCAAATGTTAAATTTATTTAATTACTTAATTTTTACAAGATTTAAGAGGACTACTTGGCTCATTGTACCTAAAGTACTTCTTAGTCAGTACCACATTCATTAAAGAATAACTATGTTACAAGGAAGGGAAGCTGACAACCACTTTATACATTACTACCCTGATATAACTGAAACAATTGTATGCCATTTGGGGCCCCTCCCTGTGAAAGGATGATACACCCCTGCCGTATTACATGTGGGTAAGGCAAGGTGACTTGTTTTGGCCAATGAACTAAGGGTGAAAGCCATTTCTGTCAGAAGCCCTAGGAGCCAGTCCGTCAATTGCACTGCCACATGACCAGCAATGATCCAGATAGAGGCTGCTCTATCAGCTAAGTCCTGGAGTAAACACAAAGCAGACCAAACGCACAGAAGACATGGAACGCGAACAAGAAATCAAGCTTTATTATAGTGAGCTCTTGAGATCTAAAGGCTGTTTGTTACCGCAATACACCCTAGCTCATTCTGACCAGTGAAGATTGTACATTGGAAAGAGCAGAAAGAGCCTACGATAAATCCTGGTTCTGCCATTTAGTGACATGAACTTGGACATTTGGAATGTACTAATGACTTTGACAACTAGAACCTCAGTTTCCTCTTGTGTGAAATGGACATAATAGCCTTTCCCTTCCTGATCATACAGAATGCTATGGGACTAAAATCGCATCATTTATGTTTTAAATAGTACGCTGGAAAGAACTATCACCTATATTAAAGTAAGGCACTACAATTATAATTCCTCTTTTAGTGAGTTGCATGTACTGATCACCACCTCTTTTCAATGTTCTAATGAATATATGTTCTGAAGTATATCCTTGTTTAAAATTTTAGAAGTAGTGAAACATAGTCGTACTTTCCCGAGAATGGCACTTCTAACCACAGAGGACCATTGTTTTTTAAACATCCAGCTTTGAGATGAATGAATACATGTGGAGTGCTGCTGAGACATATGGACACTTGCCTGGCCAGGCCAATCTGTCTGGTTATCTTTTCTGAGCCATGAGCATATCACGTTCTGGCCAAACTGCTTTCGTGTTCTGAGAGAACATTGTAACAGACAGAGAATACTGTTATATTATGTATTTCAGTAGGAAGAATTAGTGAAAAGAGCATTAGCTTTAGAATTAGGCAGACTCAGCACATAGTAGTCACTCAATAAACATTTGTTGAATGAATAAACAAAACAAATCTCGCCAACACTTTCGAACTGCGTGATCTTGTGCAAGATATTTAACCTCTCTGAGTGTCAGTTTTCTTATAATTCCTACCTCAAAAAGCTTTTTTTTTTTTTTTTTTTTTAAGGATGAATGAAATGGTAGATGTACAAGATTTATCAAAATACCTAGTACAGCTTGAATAAATGTGAACCTTTAGTTAATTAGCCATGTTCTTTTCTGGAGTAGGTGACCAATTTATAGCAAAAAAGAGTGGGCTTTATGGCTTGTTTGCAGGGCTTCCTTGGTGAATGGAGTCTCTAGATTCCTTCTGAAAAAAAAATCAATAGCATTTTGACAAGACTATACTTTCTTTGCCACAGAAGCAATAGTATATAAGTGCACCCGAGGAAAGCATTTCAAATGCTTTTGATACACAAAAGCTTCAAGGACTCTGCCTTCAAAAAGCTTTCCTAACAAAAGGAATCACACAGCCTCCATTGCCTGGTTTCTAGATTGGCTTTCCATCTCCTCTCAACCGTTCTGCCTTTATCTCTCAGTTCCTGTATCTGCCTCTTTAATATACTTGCAGGTGCTTGAAGGACTCTTCTGCAGGTATTGCTTAGTATCAAACTTAGGGATTTATATGAGCAACAAAAAGGCAGATGACAAACTTTTAACTAATTTACATCAACAAAGGGAGAAGAAACATTGGCCAGATGCCTGCTGTATACCTGCTGCTTTTCCAGATATTTATCATTTCATTTAATCCTCACAGCAGCTCTGTGAGATACATGACTTATTTATTTATTTTTGCTGTGGTGATTTTAGAATGAGGATAACAAAATACAAATCAGTTTAGGAATTTGTTCAAGGTCACATAACCAGTAAGTGGCATAGCTGGGAGTTGAATGCCGGTCTGTCTTATTCCAAAATCATGTTATTTTCCTCGCCTTATCCTTCCTCACTGTTTACTGACTATTCACCACCTCAATGCATGATGCAACAAAGAAGTCTGACAGCTTGCTGTGCTGTGGAGAGAGCCTTCAGAGCCAGGGGACCTGGGTTCTTGCACTGATAATGTCGTTTACTAATTAAGTGGCCTTGGGCAGGTTACTTATCATCTCTGAGCTGCAAGTGCTTTGTTAGTAGAAAGAGAAAAAATACCTCTTTCAGGCAATGTCATTGTGAGAACTTGAGACAGTATATGTAGAGTGCTTGGCATAGGGGAGACATTCAGTTCATGGAAGTTACTGATATTATTATTATTATTACCCTTAATAAATGAATCCCTGAATAGGATGATGAATTCTACATAACTGTACCTGATAAGTGTCCAATGGGTGAAACAGATACCATGCATATTTGAAAGGAAGTGCAAGCAGGGAGATTGCTTTCTTGTTAGAGTAATCGGGACAAGACTGAAACTTAATCACTAGACACTATAAAGTCCACCAGGGCAGGAATTGGGCCTGTATTTCTTTTTCTTAGCATTGTCTTTCTAAGACCTAAGACAATGGGTAGAAAACACAAAGTAGGTGTTCAATAAAAGTGTGCTGATTGGATGAATGGAAGTTTGTTCTTAAAGCATGGATTTTGAAGGAGTATAAAGGAGACTGAAGGGAATGCAAAAGGTGACTCAAAAGGTAGGGTGGTGATGTGGTTTGGCTGTGTCACCACCCAAATCTCATCTTGAATTACCATGTGTTGTGGGAGGTACCCAGTGGGAACAATGGAATCATGGGGGCAGGTCTTTCTTGTGTTGTTCTTGTGATAGTAAGTAAGTCTCATGAGATCTGATGGTTTTGTAAAGGGGAGTTTCCCTGCACAAGCTCTCTTCTCTTATCTGCGGCCATGTGAGATGTACCATTTACCTTCCACCATGATTGTGAGGCCTCCCCCACCACATGGAATAGTAAATACATTAAACCTCTTTATTTTGTAAATTGCCCAGTCTCGGGTATGTCTCTATCAGCAGTATGAAAATGGACTTATACGGGTGGTCAGAAAACATAGCATTTATAAGAGACAAAAGTGAAACAGTATGGTTGGAGGAAAGATGTGGTTGCATAAGTTAATTGAGAGGTCATGGAAAATGGGAGTTTCAAATACAGCCTGCCAAGTATGTGAAGGAAGCCTAATTCGAAAATCCATCAATGCAGAGAACAGTGGTTGTCCTAGTTATAAACTAACTATAGTAACTCATCTACTTATTGCGGGAATTAAACATTACATGTAAAAAGCCTGGTATAGAGCCTGGCACATAGTAGGCACTCAGAAAATTAGTTTTTATTAATATCAACTTATTATTTATTACTTATTATGACATTTTGGTGAGTGATATGAGCCAAAGGCACATTGTGGAGGTAGGAGGAACAGACCAAAAACACAATGGATGCTGACATTTATCAAGAACCTATAGGTATAAACTAATGTCCAGGCCCTCAGAAGGATACAGGAATAACACTTCCTCCTATCGCTTCTTGTAACACCAAGATGTCCCTTAAGGACCTTACTGCCAGGTATAGAGTTAAGGTCTGTGTAGTGGATATATTATTAATAGCCAGTTTCATAAGTTGATCTAGGGGGCCCCTTCCCATGACATCTCTCAACCCATCAGTTTCTCTTTTGTACCCAGCTACCATTCTAGGGATAAAAATGGGAGTAGGAACAGCTAGGGCCTGTCCTTTATCCAAATGTGACTGAGTGACCTAAAGTAATGATTTGAATTATGTGATCAATCTGAGATTACAAGGGCTAAAATTTATTTGGATATTTTTCCTGCTGGTAGCAGGTCTTATGAGGAGGAACAGAGCAGCTGTAGACTAAATAAAGAAGTTTTAGAACAAGTATTCTCTGCATAGTTGAGTATTGCCTTAGCTATTTTATGACCCACTATGTGAGAATTTCAATAACTGTAATACAAAGTAGAAAGTGATAAACACAGAGTACATAACTGCTGTGGGAATTCAGAGGAATTATTTCAGCTAATTCAGAAAAGGCTTTTCACAGGAGACAGAACTGGAGCTGTTTTTCTCTCCAACATTTGACTTTGAAAAATTCAAAACATACAAAAAAATGAAAACAAATCTTAAAATGAACACTCATATACCCTTCAATGAGATTCAACACTTAGTAATCTCTTGATATATTTGCTGTCCCTCTTGCTATAGAAATAATGCATATATATCTTTACATAAATAAGACACATATTCTATAATTTTTGGTACCCTTTGAAAATAAGTTGCAGACATCACGACACTTTGTTTCTAAATAATTTTGAGCACATTTTAAAAAAATGAACAAAGACTTTCTCCTATGCCACCACAACATCATTATCAAAATCACCAAAGAAAATTGAGGAACCATGACTAGAGTTAGATTTTGGAAGAAAGGTGGAGTTTGGATTTTTGATGACAGTGCTGAGTGCCTCTTGGGTGGAGGACACGGGATGATTCCAGGCACAGACATAGTGGCCTACTTTAATATCTCCATTTGATGGGGAACTGCTCTAGACCAGAAAGCTGGAGTGATTTACTGAATTCTGGAAACAGCTGGGACCAGAAACCACATTTCCGGATTCCTTTTGCATTGCTCCTCACTACCCTCCTCTTCCTGGCATGGCATTAAATTTAGAATATGACACTGTTGGTTCCTACACAGTAGCACCTTTAACTCAATCTCAGTTCAAAAGACATTTTATATGGCACATTTCTGTGTGGATTTCCAAGATGTTGGCAATTCGAATCCTGCCAGTTCTCCTAGAAGATCAAGATTTAAACAGGGGGACAAACGGAAGTAGGAATGACTACGTGCACAGTCATGGAAAAAGCCGAGTGGAAAGTTCCTGGTCACCCTTAAAAAAGCAGCGCTGTTACCTGCTCTGACCTCCACCTTCTCACTCTGTGACCTTCATGGCCTGGGTCTTCTTCTTTCTCATTTTGCTTCTCACTGCAAGAGAAGAAGAGCCAGCAGATGCAGGGATATGGTTGAGCTGTGAATCAGGACACTGTACACTGGTCCGTCTCCACTCCTGATGATCCCTGTAACATTAGACAGTGATTCTCACCCAGGGCGACTATGCCTTGGACATTTCTGAAAACACTAGGTCGTCACACCTGAAGGTCTGCTAGTGTCATCTACCGGGTAGAATCCAGGGATACTGCTAAATATCCTATAGCACACAGGATGGCTCCCCACCCTGAAGGATTACACAGTCCAAACTATCAATAGCACTGAGGTTAAGACACTGCTTTAAACAAATAATTCCTTTTCTTCAGGCTTTAATATCCTCATGTTGAAATAGGAACATTTGGTTTGGCTCGTTGGTTTTCAATCTTGAGTGTTTTACAATCTCCTGGGATGCTTGTTTAAAAAAATGCAGGTTACGGCTGGGCACGGTGGCTCACACCTGTAGTTCCAGCACTTTGGGAGGCTGAGGTGGGTGGATCACTTGAGGTCAGGAGTTCAAGACCTGCCTGGCCAACATGGTGAAAGCCCTTCTCCACTAAACATACAAACATTAGCCAGGCATGGTGTCACACACTTGTAATCCCAGCTACTTGGGAGGCTGAAGCAGTAGGATCGCTTGAACTCAGGAGGTGGAAGTTGCAGTGAGCTGGTATCTCACCACTGAACTCACCAGCCTGGGTGACAGAGTGAGACTCTATCTCAAGAAAATAAAAAGGTTACTGGCTCCATCTTTAGGGATTCCATAGATGGGAGGAAGAGTCCACACACCTTGAGAAATGCTACATACACTGATGGTTTCTAAGTTCCTTCTCAGCCTTCTCATTTTCTAATTCTGAAAATGCTGATTGGTAAGAAATGTATTTGGCATTCCTGCCTGAACACAGGATGAATATAGAAACAGGAAGCGATAATCCTCCGTAGGCTCTCACACACACTTACACCTCCACTCTCCTGGGCCCACACAGAGTGGCCAGGGGCTGATGTGCTGAGACTGGAGGCCAGTTCTTTTTGACCTTCCTTTGAAGCCTATGAGTCCACTGACACCTGGTGTGAAGACTTCTGTAGACATCAGTTATTCTGGAACACCTGATGTGATAGAACAGTGGGACACAACTGACACTCCTTTAAATTCAAGTGTCAGCTCTCCAAGCATCTTCATTTCAGCAGAGGTGCTTTGTAATGCAAAGCCATCATCTGGCATTTTCAGGTTCAGATTGGCTGGTTTACAGAACATTATCAAATAAAGAACAGACATGTTTGATTATTTGTTGCTATGGGATTTGGGAAGGAAAAGAAGGATTTTATTTTTAAACTATATGTTATTTTTGGGGAAGGGCAAGGGTGGGTGTATTGCCACTGCCAGCAAAACATGACTCCATCTGTACAAATAGCCATTGAACATTGAACATATTCTATGAGTCAGATGAGGTGCTCATACAGCATCACTTAAATTTCATAGAGACCTGCAAGAAAGAAATTATTTTTTCATTTTACAAATGAAAAGACTAAGGTTCAGAGAGATTTAGGAACTTGCCCAAGATCATACTATTAAGTGGCAGAGTCTACTTATTAGCCCAGGTATGTTGGATTCCAAAGCTCATCCTCTTGCAAATATGTTTAAGTTCCTTGTAAATTCTGGATATTAGACCTTTGTCAGATGGATAGATTGCAAAATTTTTCTTCCATTCTGTACATTGCCTGTTCCCTCTGAGGATAATTTCTTCTGCTGTGTGGAAGCTCTTTAGTTTAATTAGATCCCATTTGTCAATTTTGGCCTTTGTTGCTATTGCTTTTGCCATTCTCATGAAGTCTTTGCCCATGCCTATGTCCTGAATGGTATTGCCTAGGTTTTCTTCTAGAGTTTTTATAGTTTTGGGTTTTACATTTACATATTTAATCCATCTTGAATTAATTTTTGTGTAAGGTGTAAGGAAGGGGGTTAGTTTAAGTTTTCTGCATATAGCTAGCCAGTTTTCCCAGCACCATTTACTGAATAGGAGATCCTTTTCCCATTGTTTGTTTTGTCAAGTTTGTTGAAGATCAGATGGTTGCAGATGTGTGGTGTTATTTTTGATGTCTCTGTTCTGCTCCATTGGTCTGTATGTCTGTTTTGGTACTAGTACCATGCTGTTTTGGTTACTGTAGCCTTGTAGTATAGTTTGAAGTCAGATAGCATGATGCCTCCAACTTTGTTCTTTTGCTTAGGATTGTCTTGGCTATATGAGATCTTCCCTGATTCCATATGAAATTTAAAATCTTTTTTCTAATTCTGTGAAGAATGTCAATGATAGTTTGATGGGAATAGCATTGAATCTATAAATTACTTAGGGCAGTATGGCCATCAACTCCATGAAAAAGTGGGCAAAGGACATGAACAGACACTTCTCAAAAAAAGACACTTAAGTGACCAACAAATATGAAAAAAAGCTTAATGTCACTGATCATTTTGAAATGCAAATCAAAACCACATTGAGATATCATCTCAAGCCAGTCAGAATGGTGATTATTAAAAAGTCAGGAAACAATAGATGCTGGCAAGGCTGTGGAGAAATAGGACCGCTTTTACACTGTTGGTGGGAATGTAAATTAGTTCAACTACTGTGGAAGACAGTATGGCAATTTCTCAAGGTATAACCAGAAATACCATTTGACCCAGCAGTCTCATTACTGGATATATATCCAAAAGAATATAAATCATTCTACTATAAAGACACATGCACATGTATGTTTATTGCAGCACTATTTACAATAGCAAAGACGTGGAACCCATCCAAATGCCCATCAATGATAGGTTAAAGAAAATGTGGTACATGTACACTATGGAATACAATGCAGCATAAAAAGGAATGAGATCATGTCCTTTGCAAGGACATGGATGAGGCTGGAAGCCGTCATCCTCAGCAAACTAACACAGGAACAGAAAACCAAACACTGCATGTTCTCATTCTTAAGTGGGAGCTGAATGATGAGAGAACACATGGACACAGAGAGGGGAACATCACACCCCAGGGCCTGTTGGGTGGTGAGGGGTGAAGGGAGAGAACTTAGAGGACGGGTTAATAGGTACAGCAAACCACCACGGCACACGTATACCTATGTAACAAAACTGCATGTTCTGCCCATTATGCCGTTTGTTTGTTTGTTTAGAAGAAATAAAGAAGAANAAAAAAAAAAAAAAAAAAAAAAAAAAAAAAAAAAAAAAAAAAAGGAAGAAAGAAAAAAAAAGAAAGAAAAGAAAAGAAAACTAGCTCAGAAAAAAAAGCTCATCCTCTGTCATTATTTCTAAATTGCTCCTGTGAGGATTAAAATTGACCCTGGAAGGGCAGAGACAGGGAAAGTAGAGAGCATAAGACATAAACAACTTCACATGTGGCCTGTCCCCAAGCATCTCTGTGTACATGTTCCTGGGCTTGATTTTTGCTTGGAGCTTATTTGGCTATTTTGGGGTAAGATGAAATGTCTATTTATTTAATCATTCCTTAAATATATTTCCCAATATTAGTACCTTCTATGAAGGGAGAATATTAACATTTTTTTTAATATAGATGCATTTATTTGTCTAAGACCTGTCATCACAACTACAGAATTAGGTTCTCTGGGTCTAAGGTTTTTGTCATTTTATTTTATTTTTGGTCTATCACATCCAAAACTTCCACTAGTAGGGTCATTATTCTTTCTTTCAGTAAAGTTATTTTCTCTAGAAGGCTTCAGTCTAAATGCAAATATGTTATTTGGAAGTGGTGGCACAGGGAGTTACTGCCTCTGTCAATATACTGGTGTAGGCAGGTATCAGATCATGTCTTATAAGAAAGAAACCCATAACAGGCATAGAATGATGTAACAATACATTTAGGAGAGCGCCATCCATTTGACCCAACACTTGATGAAGAGACAGAATCTAGGTGGGTCCTTCAGTAGGACTTCAGGACTTCAATATTTCAGTGCACTTGGTACTGAGAAGATGGAGATTGGATTTTGAAAATGTTCAAGTAAATATTAAAGAGGTTGATTAGAAGGGGATGCTGTTGGTGAATTTATTTTATTAAAATAGGTTGATGGCAAGGCCATTACAATATGTTTTGAAGGGATTTAATACTAAAAATTAACGTTTTATCTACAACATATTAGGTGCATTTTTTTTAAAGAAATGAAAGTCACAGCCTTTAATATGGTTTTGCCCGAGAGGATAATAGCAAACTTTGCATGCTTTCTCATCAGATTGATCTTCCTCTTTGCAAATAATTGTGTATTCACTGTTGACTATAGCATAATTTTTGGTTAAAACAGTTAATGCTGGGGCTTTTGTTATTTCCTTTCTTGTATTTAGAATCTTTAAACTGACAGTTCATTTCTTTCTGCCTTTAGGTTCCCTAACATCTTGTTCATATTTCTGTAATAGCTCTTACCACATCTTATTGCAATTTATCTTCTATGCATTTGCTTCAAAATATGATGAGAAATTTTTCAAGAACAGAAACTGGGTAGCATTTATCTTTGTATACCCACTGAACAAAATGGTGAGGGCATTTAATAAATGGATGACCTAACTAAATGAATGCATTTACTTTCCAGTATAAGTCAGGTCTTGCTTTGGTAAGCTCTTATTACACAAACTTACTAGAAACACGAATCAAAATATTTCCTGTCTGTAGGTATGAAGGTAATGCCATTGATCTGAGGTTAGTATGCAATGACAACACAAAGCAGGGTGACTTACCAGGAGCAGTCACAGATTAGTAGAGATTAAGCTACACATTTAATCCAGGTTTCTTACAGTCACATGCATTTCTAACCATTTCTTTTATGACTTTCATTTCTTTATTTATTTTGAATATAAAGGCAAAACATGTTAATTGTAGAAAAATAGAAAATAAAGACGTATCATTTAGAGTTCTTTGGCTGTAAGTAGCAGAAACCAGTAAGAGCTAATTTAGTCATGAAAGAAAAATATTTGTTTACATTTTAGATAAATGGTCTTACTCGATCACCCAGGCTGGAGTGCAGTGGCACAATCACGACTTCCTATAACCTTGAACTTCCGGTCACAAGCCATTCTCCCAGCTTAGCCTCGTGAATAGCTAGGACTAATTACAGGTGTTCACTACTACACCTGGCTAATTACATTTTTTTTTGGTAGAGATGGAGTCTTGCTATGTTGATGAGGCTGTTCTCAAACTCCTGGCCCTAAGCATTTTTCCCACCTCAGCCTCCCAAAGTATTAGGATTACAGGGATGAACCACTGTGTACAGCCAAAAAAAAGAAAATATATTAAAAGGATATAAGAGGGTTTTCTCATCAGAATAAACAGGAGACCAGAGAATTAGTTTAGAAATAGGACAAAAAGAAGGGCAGCTCTAGGCATCAATGTAGTAAAAACTTGACTGCCTAGTTCAGGTGCAATAGGATTGATAGCATTTTTTTTTTTTTGTCCCAATGTAACTCAGCTAAAAAGTCTTACTAGCTCATGTTAGGATGCAGCAAGTTCTTTGGCTTATATTGAACTAATAAGCAAAAAGATCTGGCCGAGGAACTACCAGAGATCCTTTTCCACTTCCCTTATGGGGAGCAAAGAACCTCAATTATTATCAACAAGATCCATGAGTGAGGAAGAAGTGATTTTCTAAAAGGAAATTGGGGGTGCTAGCAGAGAGCAGAAATGAGCTGGTAGGGGGAAAAAGACAATTATTTAAACTATAATTATGATATCACATAATGATAACATTTAGTGCTTTTTGTTTTCTTTCCAGAGTTTATTCTAATCATAATAACCAGATTGGTCCGGGCGCGGTGCCTCACTCCTGTAGTCCCAGCACTTTGGGAGGCAGAGGCGGGCAGATCACGAGGTCAAGAGATGGAGACCATCCTGACCAACATGGTGAAATCCCGTCTCTACTAAAAAATACAAAAAGTAGCCAGGTGTGGTGGTACGCACTTGTAATCCCAGCTACTCAGGAGGCTGAGGCAGAAGAATCACTTGAACCGGGAGGCAGAGGTTGCAGTGAGCTGAGATTGCGCCACTGCACTCCAGCCTGGTGTCAGAACGAGACTCTGTCTGGAAAAACAAACAAACAAACAAAAAAAAACAGATTAGGATCTTAATATACACAGTTTTATGTCTCACTTAAAAAATTTCAACATGTCGTAAGCATTTTCCCATTAAACATACATCAAAATTATCCTATCTACTAGCGTTGTAAAATTTCATCTTTTGGCATTTCATCATACGTGGAACTACTCTCTAGAAAGGTATTTTGGCTATTGTCAGCTCTCTACTTTTGTAACACAAGGACAAGGTGACATGGTGGAACAAAATGGGTTTTGGTGCCTGGGAGAATTTTACTTAAATTCCATCTTTACCATTCCCCAGTTAAGTGCTCTTAGGTGGAATGTCTAACTGCTATGTCTCAGTTTTCTTATTATAAAATGAGGGTACTAACACAGACCTTACGGATTTGGACATGCTGAGTTTGAAGTGATTGTGGGACATCCAAGTATATAAAGACTGGGACAAGAGTTCTAGACTGGAGGTACAGCTTTTTAAAAAAATATGATTTTAGGGGACATCTGAAGTCCCAAGAGAAGATGAAATCAGTTAGGAAGAGAGAGTAAAGAGAGAAGGGCCGTGAGCCAAGGATTCAAAGTGACCTAAGCCATAGGACAATGAACAAATGGTAGAGGGCTGAAAGGGGAATCATGAAAATAGTATGATGAAGTAAAGGATGTTGCTTTAAAAAGAGAAGAGAGAGGGAATAGTCAGAGAGGTACAAACAGGAAGAAGAGATGATAAGGGGTCAGGATTGGAGGAAGAAGAGACACCATCTGATTCAACAGTGAGATACAGTAAGCCAAGGGCTAAAAATGGCCATTTAATTTGGCATTTAAGAGGCCTTTTGTTTCCTCAGCTGGGACAGTTTCCACGGGGTGGAGGGTCAGAAGCTAGAGAAGAATGTACTCTAATTGTAGAGCATGCTTTTAAAAGTTTATATAAACAAGGAAGAAGAGAGGATGGAGAAAAGCTAGAGGCAATTAAAGATTTTTCTTTTTAAATGATGTAAGAGATTTCAACAAAGTTTTAGGCTGGGTGGTGGGAGGCGTGATAAGAAGACAGTGAAGAGGAAGAGATTACATACCTGAGAAAGAGGGAGAAATTCATTCATTTGTTCATTTCTCCATTCATCTATTTTTTCAACAAACTAGAAAAAGGTGCTTACCATGCATTAAGAACTGTTCTACACACTGTGTATATATAGCAATGATCAAGGCAGGTTAGGGTGCTACTTTCTTTTTTTTGGTTTGGAAACAGGGTCTCACTTTGCCACCCAGGCTTAGTGTAGTGGCACAATCTCGGCTCACTGCAGCCTCAACCCCTGGGCTCGAGCAATCCTCCCACCTCAACCTTTGAGTAGCTGGGACTAGAGAAGTGCACCACCATGCCCGGATAATTTTTGTGTTTTTTTGTATGGATGAGTTTCACTATGTTGCGCAGGCTGGTCTTGAACTTCTGAGCTCAAGCGATCCACCTGATTCGGCCTCCCAAAGTGCTAGATTACAGGCATGAGTCACCATGCCTGGCTGGGTGCTGCTTTCATTGGAGGGTATGTTCTAGCAGGAGAAAACAGACAAATAACAACAACAATAACAACAAAAATAACAAAAACACAATAATGACACCATGAAGGTAAGTTAAAAAAAATGGGAAAAATGAAAAGTGTACATAGGGCATCAACATAGATTCACTGTTTTGTAACAAATGGCTTCTTAAGATTGGATGTTCAAGGATGGCCTGTCTGAGGGGTCGATATTTACACTGTATCTATCAGATATCACCAGGTGTTTTTTATTCTGTTCCACCATTCCATAGACCCAGATCCCAAAAACAATTGCTCTTCAGTATCTCTTTTTTCTCAACCAATGGGAGGAGAATTCAGCTATTTATACTCTGCTAAACTATTGGATACAATGGTTTCCACATTCTGTGATTGTTATATTTTTTAAATCCTCCTTGTTATATTTTTTTAAATCCTCCTTTGTTACAAGTATCAATTTATACCAATTCCTTGTTATGATTTTTTATAAAAACATCTACATTAAGGTGTTCATTAAGCTGGTATGCTGACACTTTTATATTCTAAGCCACCATCTTTTCTTACTTGAACCTTTGAAAAACCTTCTAACTGGTTTCTCTTTGTCCCACCTTTTCATTCTCCACAGCATAGCCGGGGTAATCTCTACAACATGAATTTGATCCTGGCTAGTCTTCTGTTTGTGGTTCTTCATCACCTAGGATAGCGGCTGCTAAGGCCTGCATACCTTAGCAGAAACATTGGTCGTCTCTGAATGGCCCCATGTGCTCTCCACATTTTCCAGCCTCTCTTGTAGTTACTTGGGACTTTGTGGCTATTTCTGGTAAGCAAGGGATGAGATGAATGTGTTAAGTTTGGACCTACACATGTAAGAAGTGGCGTGCCATTTCCACACCCCATCTTCACCTGCTGTGGGGATCCTGAACGCCACATGTTGAGATGGCAATATCAAAACATAGTGGGATCCTAGGTGTCTCCGTTACACCGTGGACAACTGCTCTGGAATATCACCTGACCTGCGTTAGAATTTATTTGACAGAGAAATAAACCTGTGTTTGTTGAGCCAGCAAACTTTAAGGTTTCATTCCTGCAGCACAACCCAGCCTACTTGACAGTAGTTCAAATAATTCAGGTAGTATCACAGAGCAAAGATGAGGTGCACATGGCTAGCATGGCCCTGCAGTCTCAATCTCCAGCCCATCTCTCTAGCTTGGCTCCTTAGGCACGCAGGACACTTTCACTTCCTCCAAGTTGCCATGTTTTCTCCTGCCTCTGCTTGTTTCCCACTTGCTGGGCAATGTCTGCCCTTTCCCCTACTACTTCCAACACATGCATTTTGGCCTAATCTTACTCATCCTTAAAGTCACAGGCTAACCATCCCTTCCTCAGGGAAGCCCTTGTAATCACTTCCCTTCCATAGCTTCCCATCCTCTTGCTCATTACACAGCATTGCAATTACATTTAAACAAATGTTTGTCCTGCTAGACGATCAGCTTTGCCAAAGTCCAGACACTGTTCTTCATGGTTTTATTTTAAATAGAATTAGAAGCTACTGAAAGGAAGTAATATGATTACATTCATGTTTCAAAAGGATCATCTGGCTGCTGTGTTCCACTGGATTGCCAACCTCTACTTACATTTAGTAAAGGCTCAATAAATATTTGTTGATTGATAAAATGGTTTAATAAATGAATGAATGATGAGCAGAAATAAATAAAGGCAAATGGGGCAAAGATTATAAAAAGGGGAGATGTAGTAATGGACAGGATCCAGCCTGTGCAGCAATTATGGTTGGTCTAGGCTGGGGGCATTCTGGGTAGCCATGTGAGATACTGATTATAGCTGGACCTTCTCATCTTTGCTCTGTGATACCACCTAAATTATTTGAAGGAAAATGAAATCTTTCCTCCCTAAGAGTACTTGATGGCTTTCTGTTGCATGTGGAGTAAAGTTCGAATACCTTAGCATGAAGCATGAATCAGTTGAAGGCTGGCCCTTACTTCTGCTTGTCTCCTACCACCTCCTTCTCCATCCCCTCATCCTCTCTAAGACATGTGAAGCTTCCTTCCACCTTGCCTATCTATCCAACCCTTACTTGTATTTTAAGACACAGCTAAAGTAACACCTTCTCTGTAAAGACAGTTTCAAGTCTGCTGCTGTTAGCCATCAGCATTCTGGGCTCCAATAATGCTGTGTCTGTAGTTCTTATGTAGCACTTAGAACATAAGTATTTGTTTACAATGTGCCACTCTTACTGAGAAGTGAGCTCCTCTGGGTAGGGGCTATGTGTGACTTATCTGTTATTTCCTATTACAGTGTTTAGTCAAAAGAGAACACTATGAATGCTTGCTGAGTGAATGAATGAATAAATGAATGAATAGCCTTCGAAGAAACAAAGTTGAAATATTACAGCAGATGCAATTTCTAGTTTTGCTTGTTGTTTTAAAATATATTTTCTTTTTTTTTTAAGAGACAAAGTCTCTGTGTTGCCCCAGGCTGGAATGCCTAGTCACAGGCGTGATTATAGCACACTACAGCCTCAAACTCCTGGACTTATGGGCTCTTCCTGCTGCAGCCTGCAGTCACTGGGATTATAAGCATGGGCCACTATTCCCAGCCAATATTTCCTTTTCTTGAACGAGGACATAGGCAATAAGAGTTGAGGTTGTGAAAGGGAAAAACAACTTCTTTTAAACAATTATTTTTGCTTTTACATGTTCTCTTGGGACTGGCTAGCTTTCAAATACCAAGTAATATGAACATTAAATTTCATACTCCGTGACTGTTTATGGCTTGGTAGCAAAATCTTAATACAGAGTACAAATACCTTTGATTTGAGATACTTAGAAAATAGCCTTTTCTAATTATTTGAAAATCAACTCCCTGGGTATATTTTTAAATGTGAGCTTTTCTTCTTAAAGTTTCTTTTTTTTTCCCCTTGGGACACATAGGATAAACATTTTTTCTGTCTTAAGAATGGAGGGAGTTTAATTTACATTGATCTTTTCTTCCAACTTTAAGTGTTTTTTTGAATTGTTATTATTTTTTAATTTTCTACAGACATTCAGCCTTGAGCACTGGGAAAATTCCATTTCCCATTCCCTGTTGAGAATATGATGATGAAAAGTTATTAGTCTTGACAACTCTCCAAGATTTTGTCACTGGCTTGGGATATTATGTTAATAAAAACCCATGCATCTCAGAAAGAGTGGGTTGATTCTGAAGAAGAACCTATGGAAATGCTTACCTAGTGCTGGGGCTGGTTGCTCACATGGTGTGTCCATCTCATACCTCATAGACTCTGACTGATGAATTTTTCACCCACCACTTTACCCCACAGGAGCTGAGACAATTCTGAAAGGTAGCTGCCCAAGCACTGGAGCAGACCTTCTAGGAATAAACAGTGCTTGGAGGCACCCCATATGTACCTTAGAGTCTCTAATTGGGAGAAGGGGGTTGAAAATTTTTGAAGAAGAAAGATTTTTTTTCTCCTTTCAGATCTGTCTAGGGATTCAGCAGGATCCCCACAAAGCAGACATAACGATGTCAGTAGGAACAGAAGGTTGCTGATTTCATTCTCTGTGGCCTAGAACTGCCAACCCTGACATGTTCCACTTTAACTTGGCAAAAAGATTCCTATCATACTCTCCAGGACTGTCAAGAACAATTTATGTGTGTGTGCACATGTGTGTGTGTATGTGTACATGTGTTTTCTTACATGGACATTTTCATCCCTCAAGGACAATTGTGTTTGGGCTTATAGATATAAACGTCTGCTTTTCCTCTGTCAGGTGACCATGGGTTTTGTTGTACTCAGCAGGCCTTTTGTCTAAGCCATTGACACCTTAATGAAAAACAAAAGGTAGATTCATCAAAAGAGACAAGATTACCCGAATCATAAATGGAGAACATCAGGGAGGCTAGCAACAACAATAATAATAAATTGCAGCTATTGTCCACAGAAACATGCTTTTCTAAGGTACTTTTGATAATTACCTGTCAATGTTTCAGTTTTAACACCCTCTCCTTGAATTGATGGAGTCTATTTATATCATATGAAATTCTTGTATTTGCCTCTTGAAGTACATTCTATTCCCCGGCATGAATAGCATTCAGGCTATTTTATTTTCTAGGAGGGGAAAGTGGCATTGTTGAATTTGATACATGTACACATTGCTTTCTGGTGGAAGAGAAGCAAAATGAAACAACAAATAAACATCAGCCTGGACAGATGTGATGGCTCACATCTGTAATCCCACCACTTTGGGAGACTGAGAGAAGTATTGCTTGAATATAGGAGTTAGAGACCAGCCTGGGCAACATAGCAAGACCTGTTTCTAAAAAAATAATAATAATTAACTGGGAATGGTGGCACACACAGCTACTTGGGAGGCTGGGCAGAGAATCACTTGAGCATAGGAGTTACAGTGAGCTATGATTGTGCCACTGCACTCCGGCCTGGGCAGCAGAGCAAGATTCTGTGTCAAAACCAAATCAAACCAGACCAAAACAACAACAACAAAAACCAGCCTCAATAGTCAAGCAAAAGAAGAGAATGGCAGCTCGGATGGTTTAGGGCCAAGTTGTGTTTGTGTTTCCAGCAGAATGCATTTGTTTCCCTCTCTGGAGTTATCTAACTTATGTTATGTCTAACTCAGTTTTTCTGTCAGATGGTGTCTTAAAGTTTAAATGAAATATCAGTACAGAGAATAAGGAAATTGGGAAAAATGAGTCAATGAAAATCTATGTTAGTAATATAGGAACTTCAGAGATGATAATTTGTCTTCATTTTGAGTGTTCTAATATTAATAACTTAATTTAATAAAACCACAAGTATCTAAAAAGCATGGATGTTCCATAGGTTTAGTCCTTCTCTATGATTTGATTCATAGAAATGGCAATGGGGGCTGAGCGCGGTGGCTCATACCTGTAATCCCAGCACTTTGGGAGGCTGAGATAGATGGATCACCTAAGGTCAGGAGTTCAAGACCAGCCTGGCCAACATGGTGAAACCCCGTCTCTACTAAAAATATACAAATTAGCCGGGTATGGTGGCAGGTGCCTTTAGTTCCAGCTACTCAAGAGGCTGAGGCAGAAAATCGCTTGAACTCAGGAGGCGGAGGTTGAAGTGAGCCAAGATTGCACCGCTGCACTCCAGCCTGGGTGACAGAGCAAGACTCTGTGCCCCCTTCCCCCCAAAAGAAATGAAAATGGGAGAATTGGTTGCACAGGAGAATGTGGCAGGAACCCCTACATTTCTGTCAGAGGATGAGGGAGACTCACATCAGGAGGTATATATCCTGGTACCCACTGTGCTGCTGTGACTTGGAACAACTTGTCTATTCTGGAACTCAATTTCCTTATTTATTAAATGAGAACATTGGGCCAGATTCTATCCAGCTCTGAATGAACTCATTTTTCAAAAGTTTATTTAAAAAACGCTTAGTATCCCTAACTCTCCATGTAGCATCTAGTGTAAAATTGGGGATCAAAGCTAGGAGTTATGGCTCATGTCTGTTATCCCAGCACTTCGGAAGGCTGAGGTGGGCAGATCACATGAGCTTAGGAGTTTGAGACCAGCCTAGACAACATGGGGAAATCTTGTTTCTACAAAAAATACAAAAATTAAATGGGCATCTTGGCGCATGCCTGTAGTCCCAGCTCCTTGGGAGGCTGAGGTGGAAGAATTGCTTGAGCTCAGGAGGTTGAGGCTGTAGTAAGCCATGATCAAGCTACTTCCCGCCAGCCTGGGTGGCAGAGCAAGACCCTTTCTCAAAAACAAAACAAAAAAATAAATAACAACAACAAAAAAACCCAGTGTTTAATAAACAAACAAATGAATGTTTCTCTTAGACATCATTTACTTTTGCAGATCCCAAGTTCAGTCCATTAGATGGATGGTCTTTTAGAATTGTAAAGACTATCTGGTAAGGATAATACATTTAATAACTGTACCTCTCACCCATTTCGTGCCATGTGTGGAAGACAGCCTCTAAGATGGGCTCCAGTGACCACCACCTCCTGGGATTCATATCCTTGTTTAATCCCCTCCTCTAAGGAATAGGCTGGATATAGTGACTTACTTCTAACAAATAGAATACGGCAAAAGTTTTAGGTTGTCACTTCTGAGATTAGGTTACAAAAAGATTGTGACTTCTGATTTGTTCTCTCTCTCTCTCAACATTTGTTCCAGGGAAAGCCAGCTGCCAGCTGGTTGTGGCTAAAGAGAGAGATACATAGCAGAGAACTGATGTCTCCAGACAACGTCCAGCAAGGTCCTGAAGTCTGCCAACAGTTACACGAGTGAGCCTGGAAGTGGGTCCTTCCCTAGTTGAGCCCGGAGATGACCACAGCCCAGCTGGACATAGTGATTGCAGTCTTTGCCGACACTCTAAACCATGCCCATATTTCTAACCCAGAGAAACAGTGAGATAATGTTTGTTATTTTAAACCTAAAAAATTATGGAGATAATTTGCTGCACAGCAATAGAAGATGAATATATTATATACAAAAAAAATCTGAATCAGACAGATAATTTAAAGTGCATATAATCTAAATAAGATATGCAACAAATATACAAATAACTATTATGTACAGGTATAGTAGTCACGATAACCAGTTTCTACAGAGAACTTACAGTTTGCCCCAAGCCGATAGATATCTATATCCATATATTTCTGTATATATCCATTTATTCTTCACAATAACACTCTGAGGTACATGACATGACCATCATCATTTTACAGATTAAGAAATAGAGTTGCAGAAAGGGTAAAGCCACACATCTAGTAAAGGTAGTAAATGTTTGATGTTTGATTAAAAGTTTAAACCCACTTTCTCAGTTTCTATTCATAGAAATAAAAATGAGGGGACTGGTTGCACAGGACAATGTGGCAGGGAACCCCAACATTTCCATCAGAGGACAAGGGAGCCCCAAATCAGGAGATACGTGTCTTGGTACAAGCTATGCTAAGGTGTAATTTAGGACAACTCGATTGTCTGCCCTGGGCCTCAAGTTCCTTATTTATTAAATGAGAACATTGGGCCAGGTCCTATCTAGCTCTAAATGTCTGTTACCACTAAGTTGCACTGTATGAGACAAGAAAAGTATCATGAAATGATAAGAGGTTCAACAGGAGTGATTGCATCCAGTTTAAGAGATAAGAACAGAACCTTATAAAAAAGGGTGAAATGTAGATAGGGAGAATTAAGCTTAGTGAAATTGAAATAACATCATAAACAGAGTTCCCTGTTGAGGGAATCACAGAGAAAGCCCAGAGGCAGGAAAAATAAGCATGTGATTGAAATAGGTCGTCATGCAATCTGTTTGTCACATTACTCTGTCCATTAGTGCAACCAGGCCCAGGAGAAATGGGATACAGAGTGGCATAATTATCCTGGGGCAAAATTGGTCCAAAAAGTCTTACTAGTGGGAGAGCTGTATTTAGGTGAAGTAGTCATAAGGGTCCTTGCTTATCCCTTATGCATTTTCTCCTAAGTCTTGAATTCATGTCTTCTAATCTCTGCCTTCTAATTCCACCTTATATTCATTCCATTATCTCTTCAAGGTGAGACCCACCACTTCATCTAATGTTTCTATTCTATAGCCCCTGGAAGGCAATAGATAAAACAGAAAAATACCCAGACTTCAAAATATAGTATAAAAATATGATTTCTGAACATATGAATATCCTCCTGACACCCCATCAAAGTATTCAATACTCATATCTTAAACAATTGTGAATTTCCCAAATGGTCACTCAGTGATTCTACAAAGGTACATCTCAACTTGATGGAGGTGGTATGTTACCAGCAGTACTCCTGTGTTAGCTAGTTAATGCAATTGCTAGAATTTTCCAGAACCTTACATTTTATATTTTGCTAATTCTGTATAGTCATTACTCAAACTGCCCCTGATATGTATTCATTTCTTTGGTGATCCTCTCCTTACTCACTAGTGCCTGCGTATTACATGCTCTTCAGTTCACCTACACCCAGCACAGACTGAGTGAAGCTCATGACGTCAGGCTGCAGAATGAGAGGAGACTGCAACTTTCCGTTTTCTTGCCCAGCATGGTCTGGCTGCAAAGGGGTTTCAAGGCTCTCATTCCATTTGACAATCTTGAATCTCAGGAGTTCAATTCGGATGCAGTGTCTCATTTTTAGAGGTGTTACATTTGCATAATGTTACAACTGGGGATATCAGTAGCTCAGGTAAATCAAATAAGCTCTCACCTCTACACAAATGAAAATTTGCTCCCTTTCCCCAGGCTCCCATCATCCCGTTATATCCATTCCTTGAGCTCTGGCTTCTTCTCAGACCTTCTCCCCATATTGCATCTCATGCTCAGAAATAACTTTGGCTCTGTAGTCATCTCCTGTCCCACCTGTGTGTGCCTTCCATAGAAATACAAGGTTTGTTAGCCATAGTGGTGGTGAAAGGCAGGAGCTTCAGCCTCAGATGACCTGGGCTCAAATTCTGTTGCTGAACCATCCAAATCCAAGCCACCACCATCTCCTGCATGGCCAGCTGACGTAGCCTTCTAACTGGCCTCCCTGCTCTCTTTTCTCTCCATACAGTGAACAGGATACTCACTTAAAACAACTTACTTTTTTTTTTTTTTAATTTAAAAACAATGCATAAATATAGTTAAAAAATAAAGCCAAATTCAAAAATGAACGCAATGATAAGTAAGTCTCTGCTAAGTCAGCCCTTTATTTCCCAGGGACCTCTTCCTATAAGCAACAACATTTACCAGTTGATAGTACATTTTTTCAGAAATCATTAATTTATATACGTATATGTATAAGATATATGATATGTATTTTTGATCATTCATTTCCTCTCTATATAATTGCTTTTAATACATGGACTTGATCATAATGTACAACAAAAGCTCTCCATTAACCAGAGATAAATGTCTAAAATTTTTAACATGGGCTTCAAGCTCCTGCATAATTTGACCCCTCTCTGACTGTGCAAACTTACCATTCTCCTCTTTATTTTCTGTTTTTTACACTGGACTTATGTTAGATCCTCAAACTTCTAATCTTATGGCCTAAGATTCTTTGCACATGTTTTTCTGTTTGAACAGAGTAGTTTTCTCTTTGACACAGAAAGTGTGTTTGCCTCTTCAATACACATCACATCTATGTTTAGAAGCCATATGTTTGGGTAAAATGGATCCACCCTAGGATACAAGAGTACACATATTTCATTCTTACCACATTGACTGGTTCAGGCATCCACTGGTTAGAAGGATTGGTTTGGGGGTGGCTTAATCAGCATAAAAAGGGAACTCTCTCTGAATGTGAACAAAAAACTCAAGTTGTTGTTGGTAGACGTATCATGACAGAAACCAAATGACTGAAGCCAATATATAATTTGGAAGGACGGTTAAAGTCTCTAAGAAACAAAGACAGAGCTTTGATCAAACTGCATCTGACACTGTTAAATTCTTAGTGACTAATAAATACCTTTTAGCGTTTTTAAAGCTTCTTTGCATTGTGAAAGCATCCTGATATACCTCTCTTTCCTTGTATTTGGCTAACTCTTACCCAGTCTCCAAGCCTCTTAAATATTACTTTCTCATAATGGCTTTCTCAGACTAAGTTGGTCTGTCTTTCATTGGTTTTCCTTGCCTTGAGGCCTTTTTCTCCTACATACTTGCCACAATTGTAATGAGTGATTACTTTTTAATATTCTTCTTCCCCAGTAGGCTGTAAATTAAGTGGAGTTGAGGCCATGTCTATCTGGTTCACTGCTCTAACCCCAGGTTCTGGCATGTGCCTCACACTTATTAACTGCTCAATAAATATCTGTTGGATGCAAAAATGAATGAATGGTAGAATTTATTATGAAGAACTTGATTTTTCACAATGATTTGTAAATGAAAGTTAAAAATTCTTCTGTAGATTGAACTACAGTTTTTCATTATTTTGTTTTGTTTCGCTTTGTTTTGGTAGAGATGGTGTCTCACCATGTTGCCCAGGCTGGTCTTGAACTCCTAGGCTCAAGCAATCTTCCTGCCTCAGCCTTTCAAAGCTCTGGGATGACAGGCATGAGCCACTGCACCCTGCCTGAACTATGGTTTTTTAGTCACTGGTCTAACTCAAGCAAACTATCCTGAGCATCTAAGATAGTTTACCGGCTAAAATCCACTTTCTGTTATTGAAACTCTGTGGAGAGGAGGTGTGGGTGACAATTAAGAGCACCATTGCAGTGCAGGTCAGAATCCTGGATAAGAAACCTGGATCTTCCATATACTGGGTTTCTGGTTTGGGGCAAGCCTCAGTTTCTTTATTTTTAACGTGCAGATTATACTGGTATTTGCTTCACAGGTTCATTGTGAAGATTAAGTAATGTAATACATGGAATATGCCTATCTCAATAATAAGTACTCACATAGAGTATTGTTATCATATAGTAAATACAATAATAAATATATTATGAGATAATACATGTAACTATTAGTTATAACAGTTCAACCTTATTTTTTAGGATTACAAAATGAGATTTCTCTTAACTGTACTCCAGGGTTTTGAAAGACTTACTTATGAATTATTTAATATATATAGAATTGGCCAAATATTAGATGTTTAATTATTTCTGCTTGATTCAGATCCTTGTGTAATTCCGTGATTTTGAACAGCTATTGTTCTTCAAAAAAGAAAGTGGATTTAAAGGAGTATTTATATTGATTTATTGTTGGTTGTTGAAATGTAAATAGCTCTGAATGTGCCACTCACTGGGAAAGGACAGTGCTTTTCATAATGGACAAAATAGCCTTGTTTCACTTTAATAACCTGCTTGTGGTCAAACCAGTCATGGGATTCCTTCAACACAGCAGAATGGCTGCTATTGTTATTTACATATCAATGAGCAGACATTTCTCTGCTCATTGCTATTACACAGCACTGCCATTTCCCTAACTTGGAGACTGCACTGAGATTATATTTGAAATGCACATGTCTTTTTCTTTCATCCAGACACGCATATTCCATGCAGAGGCAACAGCTGCTGAGGCAGTTACACAGCTTATCTATCGTGTGTCTGTAGAAGTTGGAAGGGTAAGGAATACATTGCCCATCCCCAGAATCTTATCTATCTATATGTGTATATTTATTTTACAGAACTATGCTATAAACAATCATTCTGAGTTTCAGAGTTGTGTGCAGAAGATGCATAGGCTTAAATGAGAAAAAAAAATAATTCTGACTTTGCTTACACAGAAAACTCTGATTTTAAAAATTGGAGGAAAGAACCCTCAAAACTTGTTTCCTCTGCTTATTGCCTCATTCCCACCAATGCATTTTCCCAGAGTTAGAAATAGCCCTTCCATTTCACCGACTTGGAAATAAATGGCAGATTAGTCTCTCCCTTAGGGGCCACTGAGGGAATTGAGGTTGAATGCAGAGTTGTGTGATTTGAGACTGATGCCCAAGGCAGCACAGGACGTGAGGACTGCTAACCCAGGGATCAGCTCTAGCCCTCTCTAATGAGTGCTAGCATCATGTTTTCAATAATCTTTTTAGGTGACCTTAATCGCTACTGCTGCATTAACCAGTGGTTTCGCCCCAGAGCCCAGATTTGGGCATGGATTTTTTACTCAGACTGATTCAGGGGGAATACAAAGCTGAGGAAACAAAGTCTCTATCACCTTATCATGTCAATTGCAGCCATCCTCCATACTGTGAAAGAATGGATTTGGGTAAATACCTATGTGTTCCCAGGTTTTTTAAAATTGAAAATTGCTTATCAAGATCGTATTCATCCTTAGAAAAACTGTGAGGAACACACACTCATACCCACACCCCCTTACACTCATGTGAAATAATATTGACTATGCTTGTTATCTGCTTGGTACTGTTCTAGATTATGTCTAGGAATTAGGTCATTGAATTCTCTCTCTCTCTCTCTTTCTCTTTTTAGGTAGAGTCTCGCTTTGTTGCCCAGGCTGGAGTGCAGTGGCACGATCTTGGCTCACAGCAACCTCTGCATCTTGGGTTCAGATGATTCTCTTGCCTCAGCCACTGGTGTAGCTGGACAACAGGCATGCATCACCATGCTCAGCTAACTTTTGTATTTTAGTAGAGATGGGATTTCACCATGTTGCCCAGGCTGATCTCGAACTACTGAGCTCAACTCTCAGTATTGCCTCAGACTCTCAGAATGCTGGGATTACAGGTGTCCCTGGCCTAAATCATATAACTCTTTTCTCCAGGAATACAATGAGGCATATATTATTATCATCTAATTTTTCTGTTAATCATCTGAGGCAAAGAAAAATCCAGTAATTTATCTATAGCAGGAGCATTAATGGAAATGCACATATCTAGCTCCTTCATACAGAGATACATACACTAACAGGAGGAACCGCTGTTAAAGCAGTTGGCCAACTTCTCTGTTACGTATTTGTAGAAGTTGTGTTGGTATGAGATAAATTGCCCACCCCTACTGTCTTACTTGGAGATAGTATATGGTGGAGATATTAATGATAAGAATAATAATTAGCATTAACTGAGTGATTCCTAGGCCAGGCCAGCATTCCTCTATGGGCTTTATGTGTATTATCTTATTCCTCACAAGGCCCAAGGAGAGAGTTATTCTGATGCTCATTTCAGGTCAACAATATCTAAGGCAGACAGAAGTTAAATAATTTGTGCTGAGTCATACATCTAGGAAGTAGGAGAGCAGGAATTTGAACTCCTGAATTTGTGTGCTTCACCACCAATCAGTAATTCCTTTAGATGGTAAAACTCTTCCTCTAGGCCTCTGGCATGGGTCTCCACAGTGTGCTGGAAGCCAAGGATATGAACTAACCTATCAAGTTGCTTCTTTCTCTGCCAAACTTCAAGATCTTCACAGTCTCTCTCTCTCATATCTTACTGCCTTCATCTCATGCTTTCCTTTCCTATGTTCCATTTCTTTAAGAGCTGGCTTGGGCTTGTTGGCAAAGGGCCAGTCTGAGAATCTACTTCATAACCACATATAGTGAGAGCAAGGGAGTTAATATGTTTCAGATACTTACATATTTTTGGAATAGACTCTAACCAACATAATCACAGCTTATTATCCTTCACAGGCAACAATCATTCTTTTATTCATTCAATAAACATTAAGTGACTGTGATGGCCTGGGCACTGTGCTAGGTCTACATTAGCATTTGTGACAGGAGCATTTTGGAAATGCAGTGCCCCATTCATTGGAGTGACTTTATGGTGGACGCCATGGGCACATTGGCAAGCGGGCTTTTTGGCCCCTCTCAAGTCTCATTAACTCAATGGCCATTGGCTCTGCTTATTTCAATGGCTGGTCTTGCTGGCACCACTGCTGAAAAAAGTGACAGGATTTGATTCTATTGTAAAAAAAAAAAAAAAGGGCTGCTCATCTGGGGTTAGATGAATATTTTCAGATATAAAGGATGCTATTTTTCTGACTGGGAATGTAAAATTTATGAAATAGAACTGAAGTGACCTGTAATTCAGCTTCACAGGAGAAGTTTACATTGGTTTCCGTTATTAAATTGGGATGATGTCTTTGTAGTTGTTATTAGTTTGGTATGTTTAAATAACTGAGTTTTTCTTTTGTCTATTTCTTGCCCGTTAGCAAACCTATTTCTTTAGCCAGGCCTTGCCACTGCTGCACTGTTGTTTTATTTTTAGTTTTTCTAATAGTACTTTGTCCTTATAGCTCAGAGAGGATGACCATCATCTGTAAGCATCATCTGTAAGCACTTTGTCCTCTCTGACTTCAAAACAACCAATTTATGATGACACGAACAAGTCAGGAGACTCAGAGCTAAAACAGGCATGATTTTGTAGATGTAATGAAGACTCTGTCAGGCTTCATTTTGATCTAGTTAATGAGGATCTGATTGAATTTGCCATCTTCATAACATCGTGAGGTCTTCTGGGCCAGTAAATGATTTCCCTTATTTTTCTGCACAAAAACAAGGATGAGGTCGAGTTGTCAGTGTAAGCATTTGTATGTCATAAGTTGTCAGACATCATGCATTTGGTGGATGATTTGCTCGGTCATCTTAGAGAGGTCGTTTAATCTTGTGTTTTAGTATTTTTTCATCTGTGAAAGCATGATTACACATTTGGAGCTTCTAAGGAAAGTGCTATTAGTAAAAATACATAAGGTGTATTTATTTGAGGGGCTTTTGCCAAAAGAACTTTGCATCACTTTTTGCTAGACAAAGTGTCGTCTTGAGGTGGTAAAGAAGTTCAATGGCAAGATAATCTGAGACAAAGTGCTTGCCAAGGAAACATCTTATCTGAGGGAAAGGAGGGATCATTCCTGGTATTCCACACATTTGGAGGTGATTTCTGACAGGGCTTGTTGGTACAGTAGTTTCTCTGAAGGAAAAACTGAAATCATTAGCATACCATTTAGGAGTTCAAATTAAATATACTCACAATTTAAAAAAACCAAATTCTTATATGCTCAGCTTCAGATTATGAATTACCAACAGTATCTTGATGGTTTTGTTCTTTTGCTTTGAGGGGACTTTGGTGCTGAAAACACCGAAAGCTCTGCTTTTCACAGGCAGTATGTAAATAACAAGAAGCCTGGAAGATGTTGTTGGTCCTTGAAGATGTGCAGGTTAGCACGCTCCGGTTTCATTGTGCTCTCATGATCCAGTAGCCTTAGCTCTCCCAGACCAGGTATACTCTTGTAAATATACACAGAACCCATCGGCATTTATTTTGGGGTCACTAAAACTATTCTAGCAAATTTCTTAATAAGGTCCCTGGATGAAAATACATCTGAAATCAAAGAATAGTTTTGCTTTCGCAACTTCCAGTTCCGATATTTTAAAACACTGATTTAAACCTTTTCAGATACAGCAAGTGAGACTCAGGGGGTTCCCTGTATTTCACCTTGCTGCTTACCCACTCTCCTTCTCCTCCTCCCTCCTCCACCCCCTTGAAACTACAAGCAGGAGTTCTGTTGTCTTCATCTGAGTCAATTTCCCATTGGCAGTGCCCCAACTCTCAGAATCATTCTGTTTCCCCCAAGGTAATCACCAGATGTTCCGTGTGTGATTGATGTACCATGTGCCGTTCGGCTTTGCCTGGGCTTGCCCACATGTCCTCCAAAAATATAAACAGAGGCCCTGCAACTGTGCCCCATGGTGGCCGGCAGGGCGTCCAGTCAGAACCGTAACAAAGCCAAACAAAGGCAGGAAATGTTGCTCCTTCCCGTAATATGTGCAGGAGGGTGGCTATCTCATGATACAGTTCTAGCTGTGGTATCTGAACAAGGAGAGTTCTATGGGGTAAAAAGTCACCTGTTAAGAGCTGTGACAATTTGTCAATCTGTGTTACTTTACACTTAAAAAATTCCCAGCAATGTAATTTCTGCCAGTATCATGGGGAAGTAGTTATGTGGTTAAAGCCTTAACAGCTAAGTTTACTGCATATTGTTTATAATTGTTCAAAAGTGGAATGAAAGTAAATGTGTAACAAGAAGAATTTGGCTAAAAAATTATGATGTCTATATGTTTATCTCTTTCTCCTCCAGATGTATCTAGTTTTACCGTTTAAAATGAGGCTTTAAAAATTTTTGATTGTAGACACTCTTAGAGAGCTTAATAAAAGCTATGACTATCTCCTTAGAAAAATCTCCATATGCTCAACATCTTCATATAATATCAACAGAGTTCAACAGAAACTTGTCTATCACTTAAAGGTTAAGAGCTCCTAGTATTAAGAATTTAGCAGAAATAGTATTTAATAATTTGGATGTATAGAGTAGTGGAACAAGCAAGTTATAAAGTATGATTCAGCTGGGTGCTGTGGCTCATACCTGTAACCTCAGCACTTTGGTTGGCCAAGGCGAGAGGATCACTTGAGCCCAGGAGTTTAATAACAGCCTGGGCAGACCCTGTGTCTATTAAAAAAAAAAAAAGAACTAGGTGTGGCGGCATGCACCTGTAGTCCCAGATACTCTGGAGGCTGAAGTGGGAGGATTACCAGAGCCAAGATGGCCAAGGCTGCTGGAAGCCACTGCACTCCAGCCTGGGAGACAAAGCCAGCCCCTGACTTAATAAAAAAAAGAGTATGATCACATTTTTTGTAAAAATAACCCAAAACCCTACCATATAAAGTTAAAAAAGGGGGGTGGGATTGGAAAGGCTGAACATGGACACGCTAAAGATGGCTTCGCTGGGGGATGACACGTTTTCTCTGCAAGTCTTCTTTCTCTTTCCCTTCCTCCCTCCCTCCTTTCTTCTTCTTCTCTTTATGAAAAGAAATATGTCACATAAGTTTGTTTTAATTAAACAAAAATGCTGTAATCAGCTTTGGCAAGTATGTTAGAACATCTGGGGACAGTTCCAGCACCCCTCTTCCTTTACCACATAATAAAATACCAGGAAGAAGTCACATTAGGATGAAGGGAAACTACTTCTGAGTGAGATGTGGTTAGGGCCATATAAAAACAAAGCAGTTTGATGGATGTCTTTGCAACATGAAACACAGAGAAAACATATTTAAAAGATTCAAAATGAATCAGAACAAATACATGCCCAAGCCATATGTGGTGACCCAAAAAAGGCCAGTCTACATGTAACCTTTAGTTTGACATTAAGAACAACAGTATTTCTGTTCTTGGAACGTCCTTTGGAGGTGCCTATGGCAAGTCAACATCTTCAGGGATTATGAATCCAAAAATATTCCTATTTCTTTTGCCTTAGAAGGGAGAAGTTGTTCTATCGTTGCAGGTCTTGTTCTCTCAATTTGAAGGTGAAGTTTGCATTTCTTGACAAGTATCTTAAGAAAACAAAAGTTAATTTTTGGACTACAAGTGTATCTGCTTGGCATTCATGCTCTCTTTCTTGAGTAACAGGGCCCCTTCACTTTCTTTGGGGCACTCCCTCCTCCCGTTTTCAATTCTGTGGGTTTAGTGGGGCTGCCATCACACCCCAGATCCAAGTTGAGCACCTGACTCAAGCTTGATCAGTTTGAGTTCTCCCTCTCTCTCTTCCTCTCTGTCTCTCTGCCACAGTGATTGGTTCAGGGATGGATGGGCATATGATCCAATTAATGAGATATAAGGAGTAAGCTTTTGATAGGGTCAAGGTTTCTCAGCTAGGAAAATGTAAGTGTGGAATTGTTCTGAAAAAAGTCTGCAGAAGAATGAAGGCAAAACAGCAAATCAGAGCCACAAGATGGAAGAAGATGGGGAATGAAGGTCAGGTGAGCATCAAGCCCCAGGGCTTTATTTCAGACCCCCACATCTATATGTGCCTGAACCAAACTTGCCATTGAAATTTTCAATTATGTGGAGTAACCATCTTCCTTTTTTGTTTAAGTCAGTTAACTTAGATCTGTTTTACTTACAACCAGTTGAGTCCTGATTAACGTACTGATTTAGTAATAATAATAATAATGATACTTATTGAGTATGTCTGAAGTGACAAACCCTGCATACATTTTTTTATATGCATTCTCTTATTTAATTCTCCCACAGTTCTCTTTAAGAAAGAAAATAGGTGGCCGGGTGCAGTGGCTCACGCCTGTAATCCCAGCACTTTGGGAGGCCGAGGCTGGTGGATTGCCTGAGGTCAGGAGTTTGAGACCACCCTGACCAACATGGAGAAACCTGATCTCTACTAAAAATACAAAAAATTAGCTGGGCATGGTGGCATATACCTGTAATCCCAGCTACTCAAGAGGCTGAGGCAGGAGAATTGCTTGAACCTGGGAGGCGGAGTTTGCTGTGAGCCGAGCTCGAGATCGCGCCGTTGCACTCCAGCCTGGGCAACAGAGCCAGACTCTGTATCAAATATAGAGAAAGAAAAAAAAAAAAAAAAAAAAAAAAAAAGGAAAGGAAAAACAGGTTCAGAAAGGCTAAGTCACTTGCATAAGATCCCTTGATGAGTAGAAGTAGACCCAGATTAAAACCAGATATATCTGATTCTAAAACTCCGTGCTCAACCAGCTATCAACTAAGCAGTGATGCTTGATGGAAGTTAGGCCTGACAGCTAGTGGATTGTGCATGTCAAGCCTTCATTTCTCACTGCAATTTACAAAGGGATTCACTGAGAATAAGAAATGAATATTTACTAAGCATGGACACTTTTAGGCGTTAAACTTCAGTTTCTTTGTTAGTGCCTCCTTTCATTATTAGTTTTTGCTTTCTGAGATTAGACAATGTTTAACAGAAGAATCCCAACCAGCCTCCATGCCTTCATTCAGTTTGGCAGAAACCAATTTACCTGATGCAAACTAATTTACTTTACAACTGTTTGGGGGTTCACTTTAGCTGTAAACAAGTGGACCTGGAGACTAAGCATGATTCCTTTAAGAATCAAGTAAGAACTAATTTACAATCCCACCAACAGTGTAAAAGGGTCCCTATTTCTCACATGTTCTCGAGCATCTGCTGTTTCCTGACTTTTTAATGATCGCCATTTTAGCTGGTGTGAGATGGTATCTCATTGTGGTTTTGATTTGTATTTCTCTAATGACCAGTGATGACGAACTTTTTTCATATGTTTCTTGGCCACATAAATGTCTCCTCTGAGAAGTGTCTGTTCATATCTGCTGCCCACTTTTTGATGGTTTTTCTTTTCTTGTAAATTTGTTTAAATTCCTTGTGGAGTCTGTATATTAGCCCTTTGTCAGATGGATAGATTGCAAAACTTTTCTCCCATTCTGTAGGTTGCCTGTTCAACCATTGTGGAAGACGTTGTGGTGATTCCTCAAGGATCTAGAACCAGAAATATCATTTGACCCAGCAATCCCATTACCTGATATATATCCAAAGGATTATAAACCATTCTACCCTAAAGACATATGCACACATATATTTATTGCAGCACTGTCCACCATAGAAAAGACTTGGAATCAACCCGAATGCCCATCAGTGATAGATTGGATAAAGAAAATGTGGCACATATACACTATGGAATACTATACAGCCATAAAAAAGAATGAGTTCATATCCTTTGCAGGGATATGGATGAAGCTGGAAACCATCATTCTCAGCAAACTAACAGGAACAGAAAACCAAACACCACATGTTCTCACTCATAAGTGGGAGTTGAACAATGAGAACACATGAACACAGGGAGGGGAACATCACACACCAGGGTCTGTTGGGAGCTAGGGAGCTAGGGGAGGGAGAGCATTAGGAGAAATACATAAGGTAGATGACAAGTTGATAGGTGCAGCAAACCACCATGGCACGTATATACTTATGTAACAAACCTGCATGTTGTGCACATGTATACCAGAACTTATAATAATTTTAAAAAAAAGAATCAAGGAAGAGTGACAGAGCTACTTCAGTGGTGTGTTGTTATCAACCCAGAGTGAGCTTTCTTTTCATCAATAAAATGAACACAAAGAGGTTTATCAGTTCTCCACTGCTCCTCTCTCAGGCAGGGTTTTCTGAACTCTTCATAGAATAGAAATGTTCTCTCTTGAAGATTGAAGAAAAAGGTAAACACTTGCCTGGGAAATATGGTTTTTGACTCTAGCTTTGAGGTTCATGCTGTACTCATAACATCCTGTTCTTCTCAACTGACTGTGATGCGGTAGATAGCAGTCCCTCCCAGGCTGTTAACAGCTGAGCTCATTTTTCATAGATGCTGCTCAGTGAGGCTGAGGAAATGGGCCACTGCTGCTTCCTCCTTTGTCACTCTTACCGTTAAGGATGGGTGCTCCCCATTGCTTTGAGAATACACTTGCCATCTTCTCTTAAATTAGGCCTTTATTTCCTTTGAGATATTTGGCAAACTTAGATGTTACTGAAAGCTTAGTGACTGGAAATGAAGTCTCAAAAAATCATTTGTTTAGCATAGGAGAAAGTGACTCTGTTGAACCCTGCTGTGATGGAGTTAGGAAAGGAAGAGTGGCTACTGGGAAAAGATGTAATAAAACCTGATACTGATACTGAGAAAAGACAGCATCCACCCTTCTGATTTCTCATCCACCCCTTCAGTAAGAGCTGGAGAAGTGGCTTTCTGTTCAATAGATTTGTTAACTTCCAAAAAAACCTGTGTTAAGTAATAACATCCATCAGAAAAACAAATGTTTAAGGAAAAAGTTTTCTGTGGTCAGGAAGCTGACACAAAATTATTGCATTGCATTTGAAGATTATAAAGGCATAAGTGGAATAGGAATGACTTCTGCTGGTCACCAGGAAAGGGACATGTTTCCCTTCTGCTTCCTCCACTGTGTTGCAAAGCTCTGCTTTGTCATCCAGGAGATGGACAACAGTGGTGTCTGTTTTTTGGACGGCATTTGTTGGAGAGCATAAAGTATGTCCTGTGTGACTGTGCTTCTCATTGGGCAGTTCCAAAACTTGCCTTAGTATTGGAATAATAAAAGTGTTTTAATAAGAATAGTGATCCTTTGCCAAACCCAGACTGACTGAAAATAAACACATAAGAATAAGGCCCCACAATCTATAATTTTACATAGGTTATTCAAACTATAATTAACCAGGGAATCACCACTCTTGTCTTCCCTCATTGGGCCGGATAAATTAATCAATCAAATTAGCAACTCTTGCCACGCATTCGATGTGTAGACATGACTCCAGGGCAGGCCACTCTTCAACTAGGAGCAGTGGGCAGGGAATGCAAGATGAGGATTAGAAGGATATGGGAAAGCTGAGCCAATGTGAGCAGCGTTGACACATCATGTAGGAAGGTCCAGTATAAGAGGAAGAGAATTCTTGGATGTTTGTCTGCATGAGTTTTAAAGACTGGGTTATTAAAAAAAAAACAGAGAATGACAAAGCCCAGTTTGCTTCATTCGGGTTAATCAAAAT
>NW_016107527.1:1338276-1405065 GCF_001604975.1 Cebus imitator | reverse complement strand
AGATGGGGTTTCACCATGTTGACCAGGATGGTCTCGATCTCTTGACCTCGTGATCCACCCGCCTCGGCCTCCCAAAGTGCTGGGATTACAGGCTTGAGCCACCGCGCCCGGCCTCGTGCTCACCATTTTTATGGTAATCATCATGGTCAGAAATCAGAGATATGTGTTAAAACCCCATTCCTTCCAAACAGGGTGTGAAACAGAGGGAATCTCAATCAGATATTTCAATGCAACACACATGTAGTTGGTAATGTAGTCTCCTTTGACACCTAGGAGAGCACATCACATGCTCATTGACTCATTCCATCATTTAATTAACCATCATTTATGGTTGAACACAACCAATACTAATCAGGCATGGTACCACGTAGTGGGGAGCAAATAAACAAAACATGCTCTTTGCCCTCTAGATGGTCACAGATCCATGGGCACATATGAAGTCATGGAAGACAGGGAAGGGTTGGCTCTCACTGGGCAAGAGAAGAAGATGTGCTAGGAGAATCTTCTAGAGGAGGTGATGCCTGAACAGGCACAAAGTGGTCTGGCAGGCCTGAGAAGTCTGTGTGATTTGCTATGACGGTGTGAGAGGGAAAAGTGGCAGGATGTGATCTGCTGATTTGGCAGCATCCAAATCCTGCAGGGTCTTGAACGTTTCTGCTTCTGTTCTAAGGTAAAGAACTTGGCACAAACCAAACGCCTGAGCTCATGGACATACAGCAGAGGAGAACAGACGCTGCTCAGGTAAAGAAACAGACGAGTATTAACAAACTCTTGCTTTCATTTTGAACATACCTTGAGATTGGGTTTGTAGGAGTCTCCCTCTTGAGAAACTGGGTATAATAATATGGCAACTCATAACTTTTAGAGAACTGCTATACATTTTTCCTTGACTGCAGAATATGTTTTGAAAAAAATGAATACCATTTCCAGCTTCAATTTTAAGATGCCTTAATTTGAGAGACCATTAGTCATGAAGGTGTTTCCATAGCAAATGTGTGTGGGATGTCCTAGCTTTGTTGGCAATGGTTCAAGGGAACGTATATCATTAAATCGGGATGAGGCCTGGCATGATGGTTAGGAAATTCATGGCACTGTTCCCATAGCACACGAGGCCTCCATTTAAGGGCAAGATAAAGGAAAGGCAAAGACCAAGAGGAGAAATGCTGAAATGAAAACAAGTAACAAAGGGAAGATAAAAATGGAAATCACAGTTCAGTGTGAATAATAGGAATGCAAATGGTACTACTAAAATAGGAAGGAACATTACTTTTCAAAAAGGCAAAGGAAAATTGTAGTAGCAAAAGCATTTTGCATGGTAAAATTGTACACTGTGTATGCCTCTAAGAAGCAAAGCCACCTACTCTAATTTTTCCCAGCTCACTGCTGTGAATTTGGTGAGTCATTTTATGAAGGTTTACTATAAAGCCCCAATCTGCATATTTTTAAAAATAATACATTTGGATTAAATCTTTTTCTTTTTCCAGCAGCTGCCTACTAATGGTCCCATTTTACAGACAAAATTTTTCAACTGGGCTAAGAAGTAACACACTTTTTTAAAAAAATCAATAAATCTATGGAATAATCTGTAGTGCTTACTGCTAAGTAAAAAAACTCATGGTGAAAGAAGCGTGTCTAGCATGCTACTATTTATCTAAGAATCTGAATACAAATTTACTTATACTAAAAACAATTGCAGGAAAAGCTTATTTATGAGGAGTATGAAAATGAGGTGGTTTAGAGACAGGATTCGCAGCTAGATGTGTCTGAATCTATTTTGTTTTTGTTTTGAATTCAAAAGCACATAAATGTTTAAAATGACTATAGAAAATAATCATAAAACAAAGCGATCTCTGAAAATTGAAAACAAAATGACATGAATGAACCTGAGTCTCCAATTAGTGGCATAATTACAGAGAGGAATTATTTCAAATGATGCACTTTGTAGATATCGCCTAAGAAAAAGAATTGTCAAAAAATTTTAATTAAAAAAATTATTATTGGTGGTAGTGTGTTATTGTTTTCATCAGCCTGACTGCTTTCCTGCTTTCCTTCCTTCCTTTCCTCCCTTCCTCCCTCCCTCCCTTTCTTCCTTTCTCCCTCCCTCCCTTTCTCTTTCTTCTCTCTCTCTCTTTCTCTCTTGTTCTTTTTGAGACTGTTGTGTGCACTATGGAATAAAGCAAGTGAAATTATGTTGATATCAGGAACTAGGATTTCTGTATGGAAGAAAGGTGATTTATAATTAAGAGAAAAACGTTTAAGTAAAAACCTTATCGTCTTGGCCAGATGTGGTGGCTCACACCTATAATCACAATATTTTGGGAAGCCAAGGTGGGAGGATTGCTTGAGCCCAGGAGTTTGGGACTAGCCTAGGCAACACAGTGAGACCCTAGTTCTAAAAAAATTTTTTTTTTAAATGGCTGGGCATGTTAGTGCATGCCTATAGTTCCAGCTACTCAGAAGGCCAAGAAGAAGGATCTCTTGAGCCCAAGATTTCAAGGTTGCAGGGGAGTGCAATTGGGCCACTGCACTCCAGCCTAGGGGACCACCAGAGCCTGTCCCAGAAAACAAAAACAAAGACAAAAAGAAACCTTGTAGTCTTTAAATTATTTGTAATTATTAATTGAAATTATGATGTGTTTTAATGTAAAAATATAAATTTCCTGGTTCTATTCACTGAAAAGACTTAGAAATAATGAGAAGGTAGGTGAAATGAATATCCTTGGGTTCATTTACTAGGTTAGAAATCTAGTTCTCAGACTGTGGTCTATCAATACCGTTCCCCACTAAAAGGAACCTGGGCTGCTTGGGTGAGAACTGATCACAGATCTGGGGCAGGAATTGTGTAATGTGAGCCTGGGATAATTTATCACACTGAAGGGCAAGATAGCTAACACTGACTTTTGGGGCTGTGTCTAAAATACTCTGGAGCCCGGTAGGGAAGGCTTTTTCTAGGCAAAGATGAGATGATGTGAGCCTCAGCAAAATAATAACTACAAGAATTAAAACAGTCAACTATGTTTTAACCTATAGTGGTACCAAAATACACATACTTATACACACACACATGCGCAGATGTGATCGACTAGTTAGAAATATTAGTTATTGTTAATCACCTCTAATTACGATAATGAATTGTACTTAGATTTAAGGAAAAGTTCTTGTCTCTGACATATACATACACACACACACACACATAAATATATATGTTCAACTTCATATATATTCATTTCATCTTCCTGTACACATTCATGTAGCTCTTTATGTGTATATATGAATATATCTTCATGTGTATAAATGAAGATATACATGAAGATGAAATAACGTGATGGCTTGGTTTTGCTTCAAAATAATCCAGTGGTATGGAGGGGAAAGGAATTAAATGTGGGTATAAAGAAAACAAGTTTGATCGTAAGTTAATAATTATTGAAGCAGAGTACATGGAATTTAGGATATTCTTTTTTGAATTTCAAAATTCAAAATATATTTGAAATTTTTTATATAAAAAGTTTTAAATAAATCAATTGCTTTGCTCACCTCTCTTTCCCTGTAACCTGAGGAGCCTGCTTTCCAATGTATTTTCATGCTCACATGGCAAGTACTCAGTAAATGTTTGCAAGTAATCACGCTGCTGTTGTTGAAAGCATTTCTCTAGCATTATTGAAGATTCTCATTGGGGATGAAAATTGGACAGAGAGAGAAATGAATTCCAGGCATTATTCAAGTTGGTTAGTGGGTAACTCCTTTTAGACAGTTACGGGCTTTCAGACTTAAACGTTTGATGTTTGAAGTTCCAAAAGAGACTCCAGTCTCAAAACGAAAGCTAGTAGTCCTCTTATCTAGGAGTAATGCTTCTTTGAACCACAAGTAAACAGTTTCTAAACTCAACTGCTTATGAAAATTGGCGTGATGTGGTCTCATGACTGATTACATCCTCAACTTCATGAAGACTCAACTGCTAATTATTTTACCATAAAGCAGTTGAGCTCATGACTATCTTTGTTCATTAAGTACTAATTCTTTACCAGCAAATTCTGTGCTTCAGTGCATTGTATTAAGTCACTTTGACATATTTGCTGCCATTCCAAAGGTTTTAATGTGTATAATCTTTCATTTATGTGGTAACTTTTCTTATATTAATTCATTGATATTTTCCCTCTCAATTTATTTTTTCTGAAACAATAATTCAGATCTCTGATCTCCTGCATATAATCCTATAATGGTGCTTTTTCCCCTGTCTGTTGTATTTTCCATCTCTATTATTTCAATCTAATTTCTGGGCAATTTCTACAACTTTATGTTTCTAATTTTATTTACTTAAAAAATTCTGTTCATGCAGAAAGAATCCTTTCATATATTTCTCATGGTCTCTTTAAAAAGCATCTTATCCTTGTTTTGTTTGTTTTGTGGATATAAAATCTTTTTATATTTCTCTGAGACTATAGCATTTCTTTATTTATTTTCTTATATTCCGGGGATACAAGTGCAAGTTTCTTACATGCATATATTGCATAGTGGTGAAGTCTGGACTTTTAACGTACCCATCACCTGAATAGTGAACACTGTACCCAATGTGTAGTTTTGCAACCCTTGTCCTTCTCCTATGCCTCCACTTTTTGGAGTCTCCAATGTCTATTTGTTCCCTCTGTACGTCCATGAGTACCCATTTTTTAGTTCCCCTTATAAGTGAGACCATGTGGTGTTTAACTTTCTGAGTTATTCACTGAGGATAATGGCCTCCAGTTCCATCCATGTTGCTGCAAAAGACATGATTTTACTCTTTTTTATGGCTGAGTAGTATTTCATACTAAATATATATAACATATATAAATACATTTTTATATATTTATATAAAAATGTATTTGATATATTTATACAAAAATGTATATTCTGTATATGTGTATATAATGTGTATATATAACTTTATTCAGTCCTCCATTGTTGGACACTTGATTCCATATTTTTGCTGTTGTGAATAGTGCTGTTGTGAATGATAAACATATGAGTGTAGGTATCTTTTTTAGACAATGAGTTTTTCCCTTTGGGTAGATACCCAATAGTGAGATTGCTGGATTGAATGAAAGTACTATTTTTTGTTCTTTGAGAAATTGCCATAATGTTTTTCATAAAAGTCATACTCATTTACCTTCCCACCAATAGTGTATAAGCAATCCCTGAAAGTATAACTTTTTAAGAGTTTTCTTCTGCTCTTTGAATTGTCTCTTTTCCCTCCAAGTTATATTTATTTATTTACATATTTATTTATTACTTGTCTTTGCTTTTCAAGTTGGTGGCATCCTTTAATATCTGGTAATCTTTGTCTGACTGTTCACAATAAGAATGATACTCTAAATAGCTGATCAAATGCTCTGTGTATGAGGCTGGGTCTTATCGACTGCTGAGCTTTCTAGTGATTAACAGTAGAAGGTTATTTACTGGGGACCTCCAAGGGTGATATGGCATAGGTATCATTTATTCAGAGAGGTACTGGGACACTCAGAATGCACTGGTCATCAGCAAGTCATTCAAGAAGACTGTGTGTATAGGCTGCATTCAAACTCAGCAATAGTTCTGTCTCTTAGACAGGATGGTTTCCTCAGAGATGACTTCTCTGATCTCCTATCTTGGGTGAAATAGGAATAATAATCCATCTGCCAAGTTTAGAGGGGTCTGAGAGGCTTTTTTTTTTTTTTTTTAACGAGTGCTTGGATCTGTTGCCCAGGCTGGAGTGCAGTGGCATGATCATGGCTCACTGCAGCCTCAACCTTCTGGCTCAAGCAATACTCCCACCTCAGCCTCCCAAGTAGCTGAGACTACAGATACACACCATCATACCTGGCTAATTTTTTACTTTTTATTTTTAGTAGAGATGGGGTCTCACTCTGTTGCCCCGACTGGTCTCTAACTCCTGGGCTCAAGACATCCTCCCGCTTCAGCCTCCCAAAGTATAGGGATTACAGGTGTGAAGCACCATGGAGTTGTTTATGCAGGCTTTCGTTTAAACTATTAGCTGTGCTTCATGTCCCTGGAGCTCAGAGCTTCTCAGATTTTATTTCTTCAGAATTGTTACTTTTCTGTCTTCTCAGGTTAGTTAGAGGTAATCACCTAGATATTGGTATAAGGGAGGACACGGGGGTCTGATTGCTTTTTATTTAGTCAGATTTCCTTCTTCTTTTTTTTTTTTTTTTTTTTTTTTTTTTGAGACAGGATCTGGCTCTGTTGCCCAGGCTGGAGTGCAGTCAGTGGTGAGATCTTGGCTCACTGCAACCTCTGCCTTCCTGGCTCAAGTGATCCTCCTTCCTCAGCCCTCTAAGCAGTTGGGACCCCAAGCACACGCCACCATCCCTGGCTAATCTTTGCATTTTTGGTAGAGACGATGGTTCACTATGTTGCCTAGGCTGGTCTTGAACCCTCACTTTCAGATAAACTCGGAGCCTCCAATTCCTAAGTCATTCTGGGTTTCTTTTGCACAAATTGTCTTGCTTCCTGTTGGCATGCCTTTCTTTAGGCATAAAATTTAGCCTTTCCAGATTCAGGAAATCAGTTATCACTTACCCAGCCGCTTTCTTTATTTTTTCATTTCTTTTTTGTTTTTCACAAACCTCATTTGCTATCATTTCCTTTCCCATTCTTTTAGCTCTTATTGGTTTACAACATCTTCTTGTATGTGCATACCTGTGTATACGTTTAATTTCCTTTTAAGTTTTTACTAACACTCTAAAATAAAATAAATGTGTAGACTTAATCCGTTAAGTTTAACCAGAAGTTTTACTTTAAAATTCTTAAAATATGTCTCCAACTATAATTAGTTTTTGCCTACAATTAGAGTTCAGCAGCATTTACATGTCCCCCGGAAAACAAAATGAGGATGTGAATGTCTTTTCATTTCTTTATGCTTTGTCACCTCCCAATATGGGATCATCTGAAATTGTAACTCCAAATTATAATAAAAATTATAATTTTTATATTATGCATCAAAAATGATTTAAACTGGGCATGGGTTGAAAAACTACCTATTAGGTATTATGCTTCCTACCTGGGTCCAAAATACCCACATTACAATCCTCCACATGTAGCCCCCCTCCCCATCTCTAAAATTCAAGCTAAAATTAAAGAAAAAAGATTTAAACATAACAATACATTTCACTTTTTTTTTTCTTACCGTGTTTTCTTATATCTCACATTTTTCTTTATCTTGGAATCTCAGTTTTGTGGGTATACATATTGGAATAACCTGTTCACATTTTAGTAGAAATTGATTCGGATTATAGAAGCTTATCGGCAGTGATCTCGGGACAGGACAGGGCATTCTGCTAGGAGGTTTCAGCTGGTCTCAAGGGTATCACTAGCTACCTGTGACAATGTATTGTCCCATCTCTTTGGTCTCAGAGCCCTGCAGGCAACTGCTGCTCTCTTTTGCTCAGCTTAGTCAGGAGGTCAGGGGCTTGCTGACCTGCTTAGTCCCTCTAAATGCACTGCCCCAGTTAATCACGGTGACAATTACTCCTTGACCTCCTAAGGCTGCCTGAAGTTCCCATAAACATTCTCATCTCTGTACTATCTCTTTCCTCTATGTTGTTTTCTCTGGTCTTCTTTTACAAAGAATTCAATCCTATCTGCTCTATATCTTTTATAAATATCTCAACATCTTCGATGCTGACATCACCCTTTCTTGTTTTCCAGTGCTGTTATGAATGCATTTATTTATTTGATCATATTAGAGTAATTGGGGTGGGAGATAACATGTGTTCAGTTTGCCATTCTGCTCCTATTTTGAGATATACACACCTCCCCACACACAAACATACACACACATATTTAATCACAGTGTCCCTGCTATCAACTTGTGTGCTATTGTTTATTGTTTCAAGAAGAAAATTGATTTGGTCTTCTTTCCTTCGGTCTTGCTTTAAAAAAAAAAAAAAAAAGTCTGTTTTTCCTTCTTTTTGTTTAGTATAATCCAACCTGTAGGTAAAAGACTGTCTTTTTAGCCAGCCACAGATAAAAAACCAATAACAAAATCCTAGCTCTGATATTCATTTACTGTGAATACTCTGCCAAGAGGCAAAGAATGCATTTCCAGTATAGATTCCCCACTGGTACTAAAGGCATCTGCAAAGACATAGTCATATGAAAGAGAGCCAAAAACCTACGGTGAAGTTAGTGTTGTCCATAACAATTTTCTTTAAATGTACTTATCTTAAAAGGACTCTGTATGTTCCTTCAGGGAGATGGAGACTTTCTCTTCCCACATTTTAAATTGGCAGTCACCCCAGTTTCTGGAACTGCATTAGGAAGCTTCTTGTTCAATACTTTAATCAGTACAAAGAAAGATTAACACTTTATTATAAAGTTACATTGTCTATAAAGTATATAATTTAAAAATAGCTGTTTCTGTACTCATTAAATTGTTCTTATTTATGAGCAACAGTTATTGCTTCTACCATGAATTCTATCTCTAAAGTTAAAATGTAAAGCTGAAGAATATAAGTTAACTTAAGTAATTTTATTTTAGGGATTTTCCACATTAAGTGTAGAGTTGGTATTATTGCATTGTATGTAATAAATGCATGCCATAAAATATGGTTTACCTGAATTAATGTAATGCTTTCAGATTGAAGGAATGTTAACTCTTCTTTTACACCCATCTGTAAGGAAACATATTCATAGTGGCTATATCATTGCTCATGTAAATTCAGGAAAACTGATCACTATATAGACAACAATATTTTGCAAAAAAATAAAAATAAAAAAGAATATTAATATATCTAATGTTTTTAACAACTTGAAGTCTGTATATCTGATTTTTGGGTTCTCAGCTAGTTCATTTTTCTTTTATCTTAATCACATGATTCATGTTCTGATACATGTGTGATTCATGAACTTTTAAATGTTAATTGGGGCCTCTTTTTCTATGAATATTATAGTTATGACAGATATCTCTGTCCCTGGAACATATGTTGAGTCTTATCCAGATTTGGGGGGAAATAATAAAAACGAGAACTAAAAGGCACAGGGAATTTTGCTGCTGCAAGAGATTTACAAGGTAAGTCATTCCATGTTTTTCATTGTTGACATGTGAAAACTTAGGCCTAGGAAACGAATCCCTGGTTAAAATTTCACAACTGGCTAGCACTAGCCATTAACCATAGAAGTGTACATCACTGGTAGGTGGAGTAGGTTTTTCGGCATCTGTCATTCCTATTCCTGCCTCGAGCCAGATAATTCAAGTTAGGATGATGCCAAATTTCAAGAGATCTAAAAATATTCTTAGCTCTAGAATGTGAATAATACATATCAAATATCTGACTTATTTTTGAAGAAATTTACACTTAAATTTACTTTTCTCATTCTTTTTTTTTCTTAATCAGCTATAGCTGAGCTTATGCCATTTGAGTATATAAAATAAATTAAGTGCTCTGGTAAACCTTTAATAACCACAGTATGGCGAATACATGAATGTCACCTTGGAAAAAAATGTTTCTTGTCAAATAATAAATACAGTAATATAATATTTATCAGGAGTCCTTGAAAGAGTTCTGGTCTGTTAAACTTGGGTATTTATGTTTATTTTTGTGTAAAATCAAACAATCCCACAAGTACACGGTGAAGTAAGTTAAGTAATCAACTGTGCTTTGTGTGCAAGCGTTTTTTAGAGGTTCAATTAACAAAGAACAGATTTTTTTTTGGTTTGCCATATAACACTTGCAGTGGAAAGCTAGACTACTATATAGTTGATATGTTGCCTAAAGCATATTCTTTTTATTGGTGTGTGTGTGTGTGTGTCTGAGAGAGAGAGAGAGAGAGAGAGAGAGATAGAAAGAAGAGAGTTTAAAAGTAAATAACTACGTCTTTGGTAAATTAGTACTCATTAAAAAAAAAAAGTAAAGGGTCTCATTGCAACTTGGTTTGGAGGAAAGAGCACTGAATTACGAAACTCGAATTCCACTTCTAACTCTTACTTGTGTGATGCTAAGAAAGCCATTTGCCTTCTCAGAATCTCGGTTTCCTCATCTGTAAAATGAAAGAGAATGACATTTCATTTCAAAACCCCTCTTTAGCCCTGAAGTTTTATAATTCTCTTCAATGAAATGAGTATTCTAACTTTGCTGATCCTCACAAAATAGTAGATATTGTTTTGTGTCAGAGTGATTTGTTATCTCATTTTCTTTTTGGAAAGAAATGCATGAGAAAGTATTCTGTCTTACAGGACACAGCCTATATTTAGAAATATTTTTTCTTCATCACCCTAGCAAGCTTTATCTTCTTGGGGATTATTGGCAACTTTTTGTTTATTATAACTAAACTTTCAATTAAACTTCTTTCCAAAATCAGGACACTATATAATAAAGATTTTTTAATTTACTTTTTCTCCAAGAGGAATATAATAGTTTATACTCACCTACATATTTCTGTAATCGTTTGATTATCTTCATAACAGACTATAGGTCCCATGAAGCAGGGATTATTTCTGCTTAGTTAACACTTTAACCCTAGAGTTTAGCATAGAGAATGGCATTTAATATGTGTTCAATGAAGAAAGACATTTGGTTGAATCTACCCCACAGAAATACAAAAGATAAAGGTGTTCATAATAGTTTAGAGGAAAATAGAAAAACTAGAGGAAAGAGGTAAATTCCTGGAAACACGCAACTTCCCAAGATTGAATCAGGTAGAAATTGAGACCTTGAATGGACCAATATCAAGTTCTGAAATTGAATCAGTAATAAAATACCTACCAACCAACAAAAGCCCCAGATTAGATGCAGTCATAGCCAAATTCTACCAGATGTACAAAAAAGAGTGAGCACTAATTACACCGAAACTATTCCAAAAAAATCAAGGAGGAAAGACTCCTCCCCAACTCATTCTACTAAACCAACAACACCCTGATACCAAAACCTGGCAAAGATACAACAAATAAAGAAAACTACGGGCCAATATCCTGATGAATACAGACACAATTGTCCTCTACAAACTACTAGCAAATTAAGTCCAGCAGCACACCAAAATGTTAATTGACTATGATCAAGTAGGCTTTATTGCTGGGCTGCAAGGTTAGTTCAACATACACAAATCAATAAACACTGTTTACAATATAAACAGAATTAGAAACCAAAACCATATGATCATCTCAGTAGGTAAAGAGACAGCCTTTGATAAAATCCAATATTCTTTCATGACAAAAATGCTCAAGAAAATAGGCATCAAAGGAACATACATCAAAATAATAAAAGCCATTTATGAAAAATCCAGAGCCTACTTCATACTTGATGGGCAAAAGCTGGAAGCATTCCCCTTGAGAATTGGAACAAGATAAGGATGCCCACTCTCACCATTCCTATTCAACACAGAACTAGAAGCCCTAGCCAGAATAATGAAGCAAAAGAAAGAAATAAAAGACATCTAAATAGGAAATAAAAAGGTCAAACTCTCTTTGCTGACAATATGATTCTATACTTAAAGAACCTTAAAGACTATGCTAAAGGGCTCCTGGAACTGGAAAACAATTTCACTAAAGTTTCAGGGAACAAAATCAATGTACAAAAATCAGTAGCATTTCTAAACACCAATAACATTCAAGCTGAGGGCCAAATCAAGAACACAATCCCATTTCCAATAGCTATAAAAAATGCTTAGGAATACATCTAACCAAGGAGGTGAAATATCTGTAGGAGAACTACAAAATACTGCTGAAAGAAATTATAAATGACATACACAAATGAAAAACATTCCAGGAGAGAGATCCAAGATGGCTGATCACCAGCAGCTCGGGATTCTAGCTCCCAGTGAAAGAGCAGAGAACGAGAGGACACCACACTTTCAGATGAATTTTTGTTGCTCACGCACCAGGAGATTCCCAGCGGAGGAGCCCCATGGGTCGCCAGTGCGACTCTTGTGGCCAGCGAGGCAGTTTTGCCGCTGCCTTGGTGTGGCAGTTCTAGGTGCAGAGTCAGAAAAGCACCATCAATCTTAACGCTGCTGTTTTGGCCAGCACAGTGGGTTGCTCAGATTTTAGCGCGGGGAGTCAACAAGTTGGACATCCACTCAGAAACCCAACTATAAAGACGGTAACTGTGAAGACCATGGATGGATAAATCTATAACGAAGGGAAGAAACCAGCCTAAAAAGGCTGAGAATGCCCAAATCGGAATGCCTCTCCCTCTACAGGGGATCGCAGTTCCTCATCAGCAATGGAACAAGGCCTGATGGAGAACTAGTGTGTTCCATTAACAGAAGCAGGCTTTAAAAGGTGGATGATAAGAAACTTCTGGGAATTAAAAGAACTTGTTCTAACCCAATGCAAAGAAACTAAGAACTTTGAAAAAAGGTTTGATGAAATGTTAACAAGAATACACAATTTAGAGAGGAATATAAGTGAATTAATGGAGCTGAAAAAAACACAATACCAGAACTTTGCAAAGTATACACAAGTTTTAACAGCCGAATTGATCAAGCAGAAGAAAATATATCGGAGGTCGACTTAATGAAGTGAAACGAGAAGATAAGATTAGAGAAAAAAGGATAAAAAGGAATGAGCAAAGTCTTCAGGAAATATGGGACTATGTGAAAAGACCTAATCTACGTTTGATATGTGTACCTGAATGTGATGAGGGGAATCAATCCAAGCTGGAAAATAAGCTTCAGGATATTATTCAGGAAAACTTTCCCAACCTAGCAAGGCAGGACAATATTCAACTCCAGGTAATACACAGAACACCACAAAGATATTCCTCAAGAAGACCAACCTCAAGACACATAATCGCCAGATTCACCAAGGTTGGAGTGAAGGAGAAGATGCTGTGGGCAGCCAGAGAGAAGGGTCAGGTTACCCATAAAGGGAAGCCTATCAGACTCACAGCAGATCTCTCAGCAGAAACCCTACAAGCCAGAGGAGAGTGGGGGCCAATAATCAACATCCTTAAGGAAAAGAACTTTCAACCCAGAATTTTACATCCAGCCAAACTAAGCTTCATAAGCGAAGGAAAAATAAAATCTTTTGTGAACAAGCAAGCACTCCGAGATTTCATCACCATCAGGCCTGCTTTACAAGAGCTTCTGAAAGAACCATTACACATAGAAAGGAACAACCAGTATCAGCCTTTCTAAAAAATACCAAAAAATAAAGAGCATCAACATAATTAAGAACTTACATCAACTAATGGGCAAAACAGCCAGCTAACATTAAATGGTAGTATTAAACTCACATATATTATTTTATTAATTCTAAATTTAAATCGACTAAATCCCCCAATCCAAAGATACAGACAGGCAAAAAAAACTAAGACCCATTGGTATGCTGCATCCAGACCCATCTCACATGCAAGGATACACAAAGACTCAAAACAAAGGGATGAAGAAAGATTTATCAACCAAATGGAGAGCAAAAATAAATGAATAAATAGAAAGCAGGAGTTGCAATTTTTGCTGATAAAATAGACTTTAAAGCAACAAAGATCAAAAGAATCAAAGAAGGATATTACGTAATGATACAAGGATCAATGTAACAAGAAGAGCTAAAGATCCTAAATATATACGCACCCAATACAGGAATACCCAGATATGTGACTTATAAAGAGACTTAGACTCCCACACAATAATAGTGGGAGACTTCAACATCAATATTAGACAGATCAATGAGACAGAAAGTCAACGACGATATCCAGGACTTGAACTCAGATCCGGAGCAAGTAGACTTAATTAACATTTATAGAACTCTCCACTTTAAATACACAAAATATACACTCTTATCAGTACCACATCACACCAATTTACAGGTTTAAATGAAATATTAGCTGGCTGCTTGTTAGTTATTTTCTTCCCTCATTTTTAAAATTTTCATGTCTCTATTATTAAACACAATCATAGGCATACCCATTTTTAGACTGCATTCTAGCCCGGGCAATAAAGCAACACCACTGTCCCCTCTCCCTCTTCCTCTTCCTCTTTCTTCCTCTCCTTCATTCTTTTTTTTTATTCTTTCTTTTTCTTTCTTTCTCTCTTTCTTAAAAAAANAAAAAGAAAAACATTCCATGCCCATGGATTGGAAGAACCAGTGTCATTAAGATAGCCACACTGCCCAAAGTAATCTACAGATTCAGTGCTATTCTTATTATCAACCAATGTAATATTTCACAGCATTAGAAAAAAAACTCTGAAATCCGTATGGAACAAAAAACCAAAGCAATTCTAGGCAAAACAAATAAATAAACAACAAAAAACAAAAACAAAACAAAGCTGGGGTAATGGAGGCATCATGTTACCTGACTTCAAACTGTACTAAAAGGCCACAGTAACCCAACATGTTTAAGGCACAAAAACAGACACATGGAACAATGAAACTGATAGAAATAAAGCCACACACCTACAGCCATCTGATCTTTGACAAAGTTGACAAAAACAAACAATGGGAAAAGGATTCCTTATTAAATAGTGTTGAAATAGCTGGCTAGCCATATGCAAAATAATGAAACTGGACCTATAACTTTTACCATATGCAAAAATTAACTGAAGGTAGATTAAAGATTTAAATATAAGTCCTCAAACTATAAGAATTCTAGGAGAAAATCCAGGAAACACCATTCTGGATATTGGCCTTCGGGAAGAATTTATGACTAAGTCCTCAAAAGCAATTGCAACAAAAAGAAAAATTGACAAGTGGGACCTAATTAAACTAAAGAACTTTTGCACAGCAAAATAAACTATTAACAGAGTTAACAGGAAACCTATAGAATGGGAGAAATATTTATAAACTATGTATCTGATAAAAATGTAATATCCAGAATCTATAAAATTTTTAAATAACTCAATAAGCAAAAAATAACCCTATCAAAATGGGCAAAAGACATGGACACTTCTCAAAAAAGACATACAAGTAGCCAACAGCATGAGAAAATGCTCAACACCACTCATTATCAAAGAAATGCAAATTGTAACTACAATGAGATACCATCTCACATCAGTCAGAATGGCTATTGGTAAAAAATCAAAAAACAGCAGATGTTGGCGAGGCTGTGGAAAAAAAGGGAGTACTTACACACTGTTAGTGGGAATGTAAATTAGTTCAGCGACTGTGGAAAACAATTTGGAGATTTCTCAAAGAACTTAAAATAGAGCTGCCATTCAACCCAGCAATCCCATTACTAGATGTATATCCGAATGAAAATAAATAGTTCTACCCAAAAGACACAGGTACCTGTATTTTCATCACAGCACTATTCACAATAGCAAAGACATGAAATCAACTTCATTCATCAACAGTGAATTGAATAAAGAAAATGTGGTACATATATACCATGGAATACCACGTAGCCACAAAAAAGAAACAAAATCATGCCCTATGCAGCAACATGGATGCAACTGGAGGCTGTCATCCTAAGCTAATGAACATGGAAATAGAAAACCGAATACCACATATTCTCATTGATAAGTGAGAGATAAACATTGGGTACTCATGGACATAAAGATGGCAACAATAACACTGCGGGCTCTGAGAGAGGGGAGGAAGGTGGGCAGGAGTTGAAAAACTACCTGTTGGGTACTATGCTGACTACCTGGGTGATGAGATCAATTGTACTCCAAACCTCAGCATCACACAATTATTCCCAGGTAACAAACCAGCACGTGTACCCCCGAATCTAAAATTAGAGTTGAAATTATAAAAAAGGAAAGGAAATTTGGTTGAGTAGACTGACTAGGATGGTTCTACATCTGATGCCATGTATCATCTTGAAATCATCCAGGAAACCTTCCACAAAGAACATATGTGACTCACGTGCAGTCTTTCTATTCTCTGGATTATACTGCTGATAAAGAAGTACTTTCTTAGCTATTTTTGGAGGAGACGTTTTGCTATTTGTTATCTGTAGAGAAAGGTTGTTTGTAAACCAGGCTAAGCAGCTAATTTGGGAGGCCTCCTCCACCACCTCCTTACAAACTTTTATGACTCTCCATATTGATCCTTAACCTCATTGAGTCCTTGGCCAAGCATCCTGACTCATCATCCTCCGCAAAGACATGTGACTTACACCAACTATTTAGAGCAAAGCCAAAATCGGGACAGAACTCATGGGTGCTGGATGTGCCAACTAAGGCCATACTGGCAAGAAGGGACAGTGTGGACACAGTTTTGGTCCCTACAAGCTGAGGTATCATGGCTGAGTGATGTGGCAGCTTGATTAGAAGAAAGGTTTTGATTATTTTTATTTTCTGAGACATGGTCTCACTCTGTCATCTAGGCTGGAGTGCGAGACGTGATCATGGCTCTCTGCGACTTTCACCTCCCTAGCTCAGGTGATCCTTCCACCTCAGCCTTCTGGGTAGCTGGGACTACAGGTGCATGCCACCACAGCCGGCTAATTTTTGTGTATTTTTTTGTAGAGGCGGGGTTTCACCATGTTGCCCAGGCTGGTCTTGAACTCCTTGGCTCAAAGGATCCTCCTGCCTTGGCCTCCAAAACTGCTAGGATTACAGGTGTAAGCTGCCATGCACAGTAGATTGTTTTTATAATGTTCTCTTGCAAATCATACCTGTATCAGTTGAAGCATGAATGCTATATGAAAATCAATACGATGATACTTGTTTGAAGAATTTTGCAAGGAATTGGGGACAGTTGAAAAAAAAACTCAATCTTCCTTTCTTTCTTCCTGTTTTATTTCCTTCTTCATTTTATTTCTCACTCTTTTCTTTCCTTCCTACTTTCTTCCTTTCTTTCCTGCCTGCTTTCATTCTTTATTTTGCATCGAGTTGGGCTGCTCTAGTGGAAGAACTTGGGTTTTAGAGTAGGCAGTGGTCACTTAGAAGCTTGACTTTGCCATTTTCTATCAAATCGCTTTAGCCTCTCTGAGGCTCAGTTTCCTCATGTGGTAAAAGGCAGATAACAATATTTAAATCACAGGGTTGTGGTAAGGCTTAAGTCATATAACATTAACTGCTATTTATTAGACACCAAATATGTGCATTATCTAGTTTAATCTTCATAATAACTTTGCAGGCAAAATGCATGGTACATGGTTTTACCACATATAGGTAACATAAATAACAGGGCGATGGAAATAGTGCTTGCTCTCTGTTACAAGTCTTCTGAGTAAGTGAGTACTTGCCAGGTGTCGTTATTCATACCATTAGCCTCCACAGTTCCCACCACCAGAGTGAAATGGGCCATTTATTCCTGTAACCATTCAAGACATGTTTCTTGAGTACCTGCTATGTATCAGGTGTTTTGTGTGTGTTACTAAGGGAAAAAACGGGGAACAAAGAATGAGACACAGTTGCTAACTTCAAAGGGTTGTAACTTGGAGTTACAGATAAATAAACGGACACTATAACCAAGTAAAATGAGCCCTTTGATAGTGGGAAATAGAGAGTGAATGTTTTAGGAGGGACCTCTCATTTCAATTTGGAAGTTCAGGGAGGATTCCCTGCAAGAAATCACATCTATGCCGAGAGCCTAAAGACAAATAAATGGGACTTAGAGGTAAGAGTGTGTTCTAAGAAACTACATGTGTGAAAGTACTAAGATGAGAGGGACTATGAAACATGAGAGAAACCGAAAACAGTTCATTCTGGAATTTAAAAAGACACATGGTGACAACTGAGTCATACAATAACAGTAGCTATTATTATTGTTTATAGAGCATGGACTATTTCTACCACCCTGTTATCTGTGTTACCTGTATGTGGGAAAACCGCGTATCATGCTTTTTGCCTGCAAAGTTGTTATAAAGATTAAATTAGATAATGCACACATTTGGTGCTTAATAAATAGTAGCTAATGCTATTATATTACTTAATTGGGACTGCTAAATCCCGGTAAAATCATTATCCTCATAAATAATACATCAGCTGTATTACAGGTGGGACTGCTAAATCACGAAAAGGTTTGGAGTCCAAGGAGTAGGGATTGTCTAATCCCAGGCTACCTTTCAGCTATTTAGAGTTCTGGGTCTCTGTCCTCCTCAGCCTGGCTTTGGAATTAGAGCCCTGCTGTACTGCTGAGCCCTGGACTCCTGATCTGAGTGGGGATATAGATGTGTTGCTAACTCCTGATTTTCTTATAATCTCCTGAGCTATGTTCTTGGTCCTAAAAGAGGAAGGCTTATCTTACTCATAACAAGGCTGGATATTCTTGGTCAGTTGGCTGTCTCTAAATATCATCTACCCTACTCTGAGGAGTATGAGGCTATGGGGCAAGGAGGCTTTTATCAAGGGATTCTTCTGGCCAGCACCTTGCCATCCGGAAGGCCTTTTCAGCAGTCCCAGCCATCAGAGGCCAGCCTCATCCAGAAGCAAATTTCACACTACTTGGCCTCTCTGAATCCAAAGGCCTTCTGGAAGGCCTAGGCAAGCCAGATGCTGTCACATGATAACCTAATTCCCATGTCACTTTTCTTGAAAGTGGAAGGAGAAACGATATATTTATCAGCAAGCTAGGTGGAAAACAGATTCATTTATTGACTTGCAGATAGTTTACCTTTGAGCTTGTGATATAGAAAGGACCATCCTTGTAGCTAACTCTGCCACAGAGTGCTGAGAAAAGTCTGAGGTGCATGCCTGAGGCTCAGAGACACGAAAGCAAAAAGCCAGCTTGTACCAAATCCCTCCCTGCCTACCTCTGTTTTTCATGGACAGTCAAATGCTAATGAACTCTGAATAAGGTGACCAGATACTCTTAATGTCCAAATCCAGACATTTTTGAGAATAAAATGGACTGCTATTAATTAGTGTACTGGGACAGCTGGTGTAAACTGGGAATGTTTCAGGCAAACCCAGTCATATTGTTGTCCTGACCATGAGCTCTCTGTTGGCTGGATGGCTACTTCCTAGTTAGTGGTGTCTATATTTGAAGGGAGAAACTGGAGCCAAGTCATTTCTGGTACTTTTTTTCATGCTCCCAAAAGCAATTTTTGGAAGAGTCTCCTCTGAAAGATCAATATTAGCCATTTTAATACAAGGCAATTGGTGTCTATTTAAAGCAAAGGAAATGGACTGGTAAAAACAGAAAATTTGAAGGGAAAGATAATCCTAAAAAGGCAAACTGCAGCTGTGTCTTCTGGCACCTTATAATCCTTTATTAATTAGAATACAGAGGCTAAGATGTTATTATTTTAAAAGTGTTGGCCCATAAATTATCTATTGCACATTGTTAGTTTAGATGTTATAAGACTATATCTATGGAGATGATCACTTTTGCTATTATTATTTGTTCAGAGAGGTAACAAAAAAAATCTCTCACATTTGACTAACACACAAGAAGCTTAGGAGGTGCTTTTTTGATTTACGGAGCTGTTTCCTTCTAAACACGTTTCTTGGTAAAATAATAAGTAAAAAGTCAGTTTACTGTGAAGCCAACACCATCACAGCAGCAATATTTTTCTCCACCTCAAATTAAGAAGGATGTGGGAGAATTTGATTACCAAATGTTACTTTGATTTTGCATTTCTTCCCCTATTATAATAATATTTAAAGCCACCATTGTTAGTACTTTGTGGCAGAGTTTCTCAATTCAGAGGGTGATTTTGCCCCTCCATGAATGTTTGACAACGTCTGCGCACAATTGCACAATTTTGTTCATCACAGCTGGGGGTGTGGTGCTATTGGCATCTCCTGGTTAGAGGCCAGGGGTGTTGCCAAACATCCCTCAGGGTACAGGACAGCCCCTACCCCCCAAGCAAATTAACTATCTGGCTCTAAATGTCAATGGTATCAAAGTTGAGAAACTGCTCTGTAGTATTCTAATCATTAATTTATTTACTTCACTTTTTTATTTTTAAATTGAGAACCTACCAGGTGCTAGGCACTGTAATGCTGAGGCTATAGCAGTGAACAAAATAGGAAAACATTCTTACTCTTGCTTGGTTTGCATTCTGTTAGGAGACCTAGATAATAAACAAGATAAATCACTAAAATACTGAGTATGTTAGAAAGTTATAAGTGCTGGGGGAAAAGTAAAGCAGGGAAGAGAATAGGAGATGACAGTAGGGAATCACTGAAATTGAAATCTTCGTATCATTCATTAAGGCAGGTGTATTGATCACTCTTCATGGATGAACAAACTGACGTTTAGAGACGTCAAGTGTTGGTCGGGGGGTCGCTGCCAGTTAGATATAAGGCTGGGATTTGGCTTTGGATGTGTGTGATTCTTCAGGGTTTAAAGCAGCAGTACCCAACTTTTTGGCACCAGGGACCAGTTTCATGGAGAACAATTTTTCCATGGACTGGAGTGGGAGATGGTTTTGCGATGATTCAAGCGCATTACATTTATTGTACACTTTATTTCTATTATAATTACATTGTAATATATAATGAAATATTAATAATTATACAACTCACCATAATGTAGAATCAGTGGGAGCCCTGACACCTTGCTTTCCTGCAACTAGACGGTTCCATCTGGGGGTGACGGAAAACAATGACAGATCATCAGGCATTAGATTCTCATAAGGAGCATGCAACCTAGGTCCCTCACATGTGCAGTTCACATTAGAATTCACACTCCTATTAGAATCTAATGCTACCTCTGATCTGACAGGAGGAGGGACTCAGGCAGTAACGAGGCAATGGGGAGCAGCTGTAAATAAAGATGGAACTTCGTGTGCTCACCTGCTGCTCACCTCCTGCTGTGTGGCCCGGTTCCTAACAGGCCAGGGACTGGGACTGGGGGTTGGGGACTCCTGGTCTAAAGTGTTCTTGCCACTGTGCCATTTTATATACGATCATCAGAAACAGGAATTATCTTTCTTCCTTTTGATGAAATTCTCCTTTTTTAATTCACAGACAACCGTATCCCTCCCCACCCAAAGCATTAATTTCTAGCATCTGTGTTTCTGCTGGTCATAATGTTCCCAGGTTATATTCTTTTCCTAGCCTCATTACCACTGTTACACATGCCCAAAGCTCTCTATGATTTAAAAAAAGCAATGAAAAAAGTCCCCACTTTCATTCCACATGCCCCTCTGGCTACGGCCACTCTCTTTCCTTCCTGTTCTAGCAAAACTTCTTTAAAAGATGCTCCATACCTGCCATTCCTACCCCTGACCCAGTTTACTTGTAATAGGATCCCTGTACTCTTATTCTATACAAATTGTGCTGTCAGGAGCCAGCAATGACCCTGAAATTCTGCTTTTACAGGCTTTGTTCTGTGGGTCTGCCCTTTCTCAGTTGGCCTCCTCCCATGCTCTTCCTATCTCCATGTCTGACCTACTTCTCTGATGCCTTATACCCTTTAGCTCTCTGAGATTTCCTTCTTCCTCCAGGAAGCCTTCTTGGATTTCTCTGCTCTTGCAGCAATTTATCAACCAGTGTCCTACAGGATCCTGTCCTCAGCTTTCTTTCTTTTCAACCATGGCTTGAACAGATTTGTCATTTACAGCCATCCCAGAAATACATTCTTTGTAATTTGCTGAGATGCAATGTGATTCATATGTGAGAAGAGTAGGATGTGCAGTGTGAGGACCACCTTTGATGGGTGATCCACATTGCTCAACTCAATTAAGTAGGTGTTACAGAGTGGACCGCCCCCCAACGCCCTTGACAATAAGAGCTCCCTAGCTGGTCTCATTAGTCCCAGTTTCAGCTCCATGCTTTCTCTTTGTCATGTTCATCTTTGCAAAAGGCAAACCTAAACATAATCTAGCTTCTCGTCTCTTCATTGTTCACAACACAACCTGTTAACACCCATGTTTTCATGCCAAGCACAGCCTGCCATCTGCCTGGAATGCCTTCCCATCCCCGACCCCCCACTCTTACTCCACACTGTTGATCTTGGGAATTCCAACTCATTCTGGAAGACTCAACCTTAAGCATCATTTTTCTTCCTCTTCCCAGATTTCTAGGCAAAGTTTCACCTCATATAAGTCCCCGCTGCCTCCCCCACATCCAATTAGGTTGTGTATTTTTTAGGGCATTGAGAGGAAGACTCAAGAACAAATTTTACTCTCAAGCAAGCTGCTCTACCCAGCACATTACCTTATTTTTTGTTTTGTTTTGTTTGTAAAAGGTTTCCCACTCTCTCAATTCAAAATTTATAAATTTTGGACACTCATTTGCGTGCGGCTCTGTATCTTTTACTTAACCTCTCTGAGTTGCTATTTTATAAACTCAAATTCCATCAAATGATGTTCTTCCTTTAACAACAACAACAAAAAAATTCAACAGTTCCAGTTCTCTAAAGGAAAAGATGTCATAAACCAAAGATGAAACAACTTGTCATTCATTGAAGAAGACTGTCTATATTTTTTTGTTATCAACCATTTCATTCAGAAGCAAAATGTAAATAGCTCCAAAGAATAAGTTTCCCCTTATGCATCCTTAAAACTTGAAGCCATTTATAATGTTCAATAAAATTTGCCATATAATTATTCATGTGTGTGCATGACATCACAATTTGGCTTCTTCTGGAATTTCTCCACGAAGTTTGGAAATACTTCAGATTTGTCTTTTGCTATTTTTCTTAGCTTTTTTCTCCTAAAGTGAAAGGAAAGTTTCATGCCAGAAAGTGAGGAGATAAAAGTTTAAAATTAGATATCCTTGACCTTGATCCAAAGGTTCCTTAGATAATCAGTGGCACTTACTGCCACAACTTGGAGAAAAGGAATGAAGCAACAGAGAAGGAGCAGTTAGAAGAAAAGGGACATTAGATATGAATGAGAGCTACCGTCATTCACTTTATAAATTGTTTTAGAACTAAAAACATTTTTTAAAAATATCATCATTCTCAGCAAACTGACAGAAGAACAGAAAATCAAACACCGCATGTTCTCACTCATAGGTGGGTGTTGAACAATGAGAACACACGGACACAGGGTGGGGAGCATCACACACTGGGGTCTGTTGGGGGGAAATAGGAGAGAGACAGTGGGGGTTGGGGAGTTGGGGAGAGATAGCATGGGGAGAAATGCCAAATATAGGTGAAGGGAAGGAAGGCAGCAAATCACACTGCCATGTGTGTACCTATGCAACAATCTTGCATTTTCCTCACATGTACCCCAAAACCTAAAATGCAATAAAAAATATATCGTTTTGGTGAGACAGGTAAATGTGTGGCACTGAATTATTGTTAAGAGAAAATAATGCGGATCGGGTGCAGTGGCTTATGCTTGTAATCCTAGCACTTTGGGAGGCTGAGGTGGGTGGATCATGAGGTCAAGAGATGGAGACTATCCTGGCCAATATAGAGAAACCATATACTAAAAATATACTGAAATTAATATCCTAAAAATACAGAAATTAGCTGGGTGTGGTGGCATGTGCCTGTAGACCCAGCTACTCAGGAAGCTGAGGCAAGAGAATCGCTTGAACCCAGGAGGTGGAGGTTGCAGTGAGCCGAGATTGTACCACTGCACTCCAGCCTAGCCACAGAGTGAGACTCCATCTCAAAAAAAAAAAAGAGAAAATAATGCAAAGAAAGTTTCAGTCAGGCTTTCATTCATGCTTTACTGTCCTTGACACTTCATGGAATATTTCCACAGGTGGAGAACTGATGCTTGGATACTGGAGGTGGAATGAGTATGATGAGTATGGAGAGAGAGAGAACTAGAATTTATTGATTATATTACCTGTGCTATGTGTTTATGTTACTTCATTTAACTTCTTTAACAGCTCTATGAAGTTGAAGTATATTTACCTAACTTTTATGTTAAGCAAACTAGAGCTCGCTATAATTAGAGGTAAACAGAGGCAAAGTTAAAACCCGGCGTTTTCACTCAGGTGCAGTGGCTCATGCCTATAATCTCAGGACTTTGGGAGGCTGAGGCAGGCAGACCACTTGAGTCCGGAAGTCTGAGACCAGCCTGGGCAACATAGTTAGACCTTGATGCTACAAAAAATTAGAAAATTAGCTGTGTGTGGTGGTGTAGCCATGTAGTCCCAGCAACTCAGGAGGCTGAGGTGGGAGGATCACTTGAGCCCAGGATGTCAAGGCTGCAGTCAACTGATTGTGCCACTGCACCCCAGCCTGGGGGACAGAGTGAGATTCTGTCTCCAAAGCAAGCAAACAAGAAAACCTAAAAACCTAAAATTTTCTGACTCCGACATTATACTACACTGATATCCTATTATGTAGAAAATAAATGTCCCAACCTCAAGCAGTTTACAAATCCAGAAAAGAAATGCAAATCTCTATAAAAGGCAGAGGTGGTAGACCCCACATATATCCTATTTTAAGTGCTATGAAAATATCTTAATCTAAGTAATTATGAATGTTTGGCCTCACTGCAAGTAGAGTACCCACTTTGAGATGTTTTTCCCTGGACAGTAGTACAGAAACAGAGAGACACTATTTTGCTAACATGTTACACAGATTTTGAAGTTATTTAGATTCAAGCCCTCATTTGCCACGCAAATTTGGCAAGATATTTAATCTTGATCAGACACAATTTCCACTTGTAAAATAAGGATGATGATGATATTTACCTTATGGGGTTGCTATAAGATGCCCCTTTAAGGTGCCTGCATCATGTTCCACCTCTAAAATGCTAGTTGTGACAATTTGCTGCAGTCATGGTTGTTGACATGTGTTTTGATACCTGTTGATGCATTTTGGAGACTTTGGCAGGAGGTCTGACTGTAACACCAGATAGAGCCACTGCACTCACTGACCAGTGGTGCTGGTCAGTCTGATATGTGTCCAAAAGTGCTAAGTAATTGGGTGTGGGGAGGAGAGATGCCAGAGATACTAGAAAGAAGAAAGCAAGTGTTTTACTGAAAGTGCTTTGAAAAATTGAGTCAAGGGAATCTATAGGGAAAAGTAGAAAAAGGGTTATATGGGAGACAATATTTGTTTCTTTCCAATTAAAGAATTCCTGGGATGATAGTCACAACATTTGCCTGTTAATAGGGTATTTTCTTCAGAAAGACTAACCTAAAAACACCAAATCACAAAATGATGGCACATATTTACTCTTCCTTATTTCATTCTTTAATGGAATACATTTTAAAAAGAAGTTGTTTCATGTAAACCCGATTAACTCTGAAGAGAGTCATAATCCATCAACCAATCCAAATGAAGGTAAAAGGAATAATCAGCTTTTATTATGCAAAATGGTGCTCAGTTAATTTATTGCACTGCACTAAATAATAAGCTGTTAGGCTCCACTTTGCTTTTTGCACTTTAGATTAAATAGCTTATTGCTGCTGGAGCTTATTTCATATTGCATACAATTTGGATATATTACATTGGAGTAGATATTAGTCCTCTATAAGAGACAGGCTAAGTACTTCATTTATAGGATGTCTCCATTTGGAAAATGGTAAGGGAGAAGAAGAAATGCAAATAAGAGTAATGAACAGAGGGGATTTATGTGCATTGCCTGATGGGCTGGTTCTGCTGCGGGTGAAGGCTGGTTGCCATGCATGGGGGCCAGGCGCCTTGGAGAAAAGCATTTCCAGTGGGAAGAAAATCCAAAGAGAGTTTATGTTCTTTTTCAGGGAAGTGTTGACATTTTAATTACTTTCTGTTTTCTTTGGAGCTACATTTGAGAATTGGAAACAAGTTAGGAAAATAAGAATTGGCTTTATTAGAAATAAGATGAATTGACATGCAGGCAGGAACTGGAGAGAATCCAGCTTCAGCTCTTAACAAACTGAAGTCTCCAGCAGTATCTAGAAAGCCAAAAAAACTCAGCCATTAAAATACTAACCAGAAAAACTACTCAGGGCTTATCATCTCTGAGAGTAGACTGTGCCTCTAAGCAATCTAATCTTTTCTGGCCTTGGGGCCTCTGTACTTTGCTCTTTAATTTTTCTGCTTTACCCTTTGGTCTTTTGCGAAGGAGGGTAAGACTAAGTAGTACAGGAATGCAAAACAAAAGGAAAATAATCAAAGAGAATTGGAATGAGTTGGGGTAACCGGTGTGTTTAGAATTATTTAGTTTTGAAGATAATCTGATATTTTTGGTATTTCATAAAAGAAAACTGCCTGTGGAAGTGAGGCTGGAGCCAGAGTAAATGGCTTTGGAAGATAAGATATATTTGCACTTTCTCTACCTGCACCTGGAGTTGCCTAGGACTGAATAAATACTTAGCCAAACCAGTGTGTCTACCTGCATATTCCAGGGTTCACAAATCCAAATATAGTAACTCATTTGAAGATTGAAATTTTTTTTTAAAACCAAAAAAGCTAAAATCTCCCGCCAGCATCTTTGTGGTGCCTGAAAGGGTGACTCCTGTGGACATAGGTTCTCCTTGTCCTTCGCCCACCCTCCCAGCATTGCTATGCTATAAGGATAGTACAAAAACTCCCTAACTTCAGACCAGTCAATTCAGCAATAAGTGGGTCAAACTGAGTCCGCATAAATTATCTAACAGCCACTGTGTGCCATGTGATTTAAATATACTCTTTAAAATTTCAGAAAAACCTATAAGGATATATTATCTCTACCATAAATATTGTTATTTCTGTTGAAAACTGAGGTTTTGGCAGATTAAGTAAATTCCCAAGTTATATATAAATTTTATTGTAAATGATTTCAAATAGATACAAGAAAAGATGAAATAATATAATGAACATGCTTATTTCACTCATTCAGGATCAATTTTGTCAATCACTGTCTACTCCTCCCATTATTTTTTATTTATCTTTACTTTTTATTTAAACATTTAAAAAATTGACACATAATAATTATACATATTTATGGGGTATATACTGATGCTGTGATACATGTAATGTATAGTGATCCCATCATGGGTAATTAGCATGTTCATCATCTCAAACATTTATCATTTAATTTCATTAAAAACTGTCAATGTCTTTCTTCTAGCTATTTAAAACTATATAATATGTTGTTGGCAACTGGCATCCTACAGCACCACAGAACACTAAAACTCATTCTGCCTACCTATCTGCAATATCATTTAACAAATTTCTCCCTATCCTCCTTCTTCCTCTTACTCTTCCCAGCCTCTGTTATCCTTTATTCTATTTTTCACTTCTATGAGATCAACGTTTTTTAGCTTCCACATTTGAGCGAGAACACATGGTGTTTAACTTAATGTTCCTGGCTAATTTCACTTACAATAATGTCTTCCAGTTTTATCCATGTTGCTATGAATGAAAAGAGTTCATTCTTTTTAAGGGCTGAATAGTATTCCATTATGTATATATACCACATTTCCTTTCTTTTCTTTTATTTTTTGGGACAGGGTCTTTCCTTGTTACCCAGGCTAGAGTGCAGTGGCATGATCATGCTTTCTGCAGTCTTCAACTCCTGGATTCAAGCAATCTCTCTTCCTCAGCCTCTTGAGTAGCTGGGACGACAGTAGGCTGGACCTCCATGACTGGTTAATTGTTTTTTTCTCTGTACAGATGGAATCTTTCTATATTGCCTAGGCTGGTTTTGAAACCTGACCTCATGTAATCCTCCTACCTCAGCCTCCCAAAGTGTTAGGATTATAGGCTTGAGCTATTGCACCCAGCATACTACATTCTCTTCATCCCTTAATCTGTTGTTAGACACTTAAATTGACTCCATATCATGGCTACTGAGGATAGTGTTGCTGGAGCTGCAGATGTCACCTTGATATATTGATTTTCTTTCCTTTGGATAATTGCTCAGTACAGGGAGAGCTAGATCAAATAGTAGTTCTGTTTGTAGATTTTTAAGAAAATTTCATGCATGTCTCAATAGTGGCTGTACTAGTTTACATTCCCACAACAGTGTGTAAGAGTTTCCTTCATTTTGCAGCTTCATCAGCATTTGTTATTTTTTGTATTTTTGATAATAGCCATCTTAATTGGGGCGAGATGATACCTCATCATGGTTTGGATTTGCATTTCCCTAGTAATAGTGATGTTGGTAATTTTCTCATGTTTTTTTTGGCCATTTGTGTGTCTTCTTTTAAGAAATGCCTGTTCAGATCACTTGTCCATTTTAAAATGAGATTTTTATTTTGCTGTTGAGATGTTTGAGTTCTTTGTATATTCTAGATATTAATAATCTTTGGATGAGTAGTTTGCAAATATTTTCTACCATTCTGTGGGTTATCTTTTCACTCTATTAATTATTTCCTTTGCTATGCAGATGCTTTTTAGTTGTAGTCTCATTTTGTTTTTGCTTTTGTTGTGTGTGCTTTTGAGCCCTTATTTATAAAATATTTTTCAGGCTGGGTACAGTGGTTCATGTCTGTATTCCCAGCACTTTTGGAAGCGAAGGTGGGTGAATCGCTTGAACCCAGGAGTTTGAGACCAGATTGGGCAACATGGGGAAACCTCGTCTGTACCAAGAAAAAAAAATTCCCAGAACAATGTCTTGAAGTGTTTCTCCTATGTTTTCTTCTATCAGTTTTATAATTCCAGGTCTTACATTTAGGTCTTTGACCCATTTTGAGTTGATTTTTATATAGGATGATATGTGGCATCTAGTTTCATTCTCTTGCATATGGGTACCCAGTTTTCCCATCACCGTTTGTGGAAAAGACTGTCCTTTCCCTAGTGTATGTCCTTGACACCTTTGTCCTGAATCAGTTGGCTGTAGATATATGGATTAATCTTGGGGTTCTCTATTCTGCTCCACTGGTCTATGTATGTGACTGTCATGCTGTTTTAGTTAGTACAGCTTTGTAACATATTTTTTATATTAAAGTCTGGTAGAGTAATGTCTCCAGCTTCCCCCCAACCCAGGATTGTTTTGTTGAGGTCTAGTGTGGTTCTGTACAAATTTTAGAATTGTTTTTTCTATTTTTGTGAAGAATGTTATTGGTCTTTTGATAGGGATTGTGGTGAATATGTAGATTGCTTTGGGTAGTTTGGTCATTTCAACAATATTAATTCTGCTGATCTATAAGCATGGGATGTCTCTTCAATTTCTTTCATCAGTGTGTTGCAGTTTTCCTTGTAGAGGCCTTTCACCTCCTTGGTTAAATTTATTCATTAGTATTTTATTTTATTTTGTAGCTATTGTAGATGAGATTGCCTTCTTGATTTCTAATTCATTGTTTGTGTATAGAAATGCTACTGATTTTTATATATTGATTTTGTATCCTGTAACTTTACTGAATTTATTTATCAGTTCTAAAAGTTTTTGGTGGAGTCTAGGTTTTTCTATATATAAGATCATGTCCTGTGAAAACAGAGACAATTTGAATTTCTTCTTTCTAATTTGAATTCCCTTTATTTCTTTCTCTTGCCTTATTGTTCTGGCTAGGATTTCCGGTACCATATCAAATAAGAGTAGTAGTGACAGTGGGCATCCTTGTCCTGTTTCAGTTCTTGCTTTCAGCTTTTTCACATTCCATATGATGTTAGCTGTGAGTCTGTCACATGTGGTCTATTGTTTTGAGGTACCTTCCTTCTATACCTAATTATTGAGAATTTTTATCATGAAGGGTGGTTGAGTTTTTTCAAATGCGTTTTCTGCATCTATTGCAATGATCATGTGGTTTTTATTTTTCATTCTGTTAATATAATGTATCACTTTTATTAATTTTCATTTGTGGAACCATCCTTGCATTCCTGGGACTAATCCCATTTGATCATGGTCTATTATATTTTTGATGTATTGTTGGATTCTGTTTACCAGTATTTTGTTGAGGATTTTTATGTCTTTGTTTATCAGGGATATTGTCTTGTAATTTTCTCTTTTGTATATGTGTTCCTGTCTGGTTTTGGTATCAGGGTTATGCTAGTCTCATGACATAGGTTAGGAAAAACTCCCTCTGCATCAATTGTTTTGAAAAGTTTGAGAGAAGTGGTATTACTTCTTCTGTAAAACTTTGGTAGAATTTAGCAGTAGTGTCATCCAGTCCTGGAGGTTTTTTTTTTGTTGTTGAGAGATTTTTGTTTCCCTTTATGAAAAGCCAACATTTTTTCTTGTTGATTTTTAAAATTGTGTTTCTTAGTCTCTGTTTTATTTATTTTTGTTCTGATCTTTATAATTTCCTTCTACTAATTTTAGGTTTGACTTGTTCTTGCTTTTATAGTTTTTTGAGATGAATCATTAGGCTGTTTATTTGAAATCTTTCTAATTTTTTGATGTAGGCATTTATTGCTATAAGCTTGTTTTAATATCACTTTTGCTGTGTTTCATAGATTTTGGCATGTTGTATTTCTATTTCCTTCTGTTTCAAGGACTTTTTAAATTTCATTTTTAATATCTTCCTTTATCCATTGGTTAAGGGTAGATTGTTTAAGTTCCACGTATTCGTATAGTTTCAAGTGTTTCTCTTGCTACTGGTTTCTAGTTTTATTCTATTATGGTCAAATAAGATACTTGGTATAATTTAATTTTAAAAAATTTTTTGAGACTTGTTTTGAGTCAATGTGTAGTCACTACTGGAGAATGTTCCATGTGCTTATGAAAAAAAATGTATATTCTGTAGCTGTTAGATGACATGTTTTGTAAATGTCTGTCAGTTCCATCTGGTTTATGGTGTAATTTAAATCTTATGGGTTTTTTTTTGTTGTTGATTTTCTATATAGATGATCTGTCCAATGCTGAGTGGATTGTTGAAGTCCCCAACTATTGCATTGGTATCTATTTCTTCATTCAGGTCTAATAATATTTTCTTTATATAACTGGATGCTCCAGTGTAGGGTGTATATATATTTACAATTGTTTTATTGTCTTGCTGAATTAATTCTTTTATTATTATGTAAAGTTCTTCCTTGTCTATTTTTACAGATTTTGACTTGAAGTCTATTTTGTCTGATGTAAGTATAGCTACTCCTGCTCTTTTTTGGTTTCCATTGCTTGTAATATCTTTTTCTATCCCTTCACTTTCAACCTGTAATCCTTTGCAGGTGAGATGACTTTCTTGTATGCAGCATATTGTTGGGTCTTTTCCCCATTATTTTGAGACAAAGCTTTAAGCATTAATTTCTTTTTATCTTTATATTTCAATTTGTGTCTCGAAGAGTTAGGGATTCTTTAATATAAAAAACCAGTATTACACCTAAAAATATTACAGTAATTTCTAGTATCAGTAAATATGCAGTCAGTATACACATATTTCCAATTATCTTACTACCTTTTTTTAAACAATCAAATCCAGATCTAAACAAGGTTCATGATTTCTGATAACTTGATATGTTTCTAGGGTCTTTTTTAACTTGTAGTCTCCATCTTCATCTCCACTTTTTCTCTTGGTCCGTTTTTTTGCTTTTTCTTGGTCTCATTGGAGAAATAAGATTGTTTTAACTGAAGATTTTCTAATAATTTGAATTTTTTTGATTCCATCCCTAATGTGTTCTCAAACATATTCATCATCTTGTATTATTACTTCTTGTAAATTCACAGTTACAGATAGAGATCAGATTCTGCTTCCATGCTTTTGGCAAGATTACTTCACAAATAGTGGTATATATGTCAATAAGTGGAAATGTGTATATGTGAAGTGTTAACAGCTATGGAGGATTTCTGCCTGAATTAATCAATTTGTTAGCTATTGGAAGGGGTGATATTTTAATGTTATAATATAAAAAAAATGAACTTTATTGTTTAGAGAAGTTTTAGGTTTGCAGCAAAGTTGAATGGTAAGTATGCAAAATTCCCATATATCCCCAGCTCCCACCATTGCATAGCCTCCTTCATTATTGATATATCTCACCAGAGTGGTATGCTATTTACAATGATGGATGTACATTGACACATTGTTATCATCCAAAGTCCGTCCTTTCATTAGGGTTCCCTCTTGGTGTTATACATTCTATATGTTTTGGCAAATATATAATAACATGTATTCATTAATTTATTTATTCTTCTTCTTCATTTATTGATAAGGGTATTTACATAAGGAGAAACTTCTCACCCTTCCCACTTCCTACTTGTATCTGAAATAACAAAAACCAGGAAAAATGCTTTGTTCTTTACCTCATCTACCAGTTTGCAAAATAATGAGTTGGTTCTCTTTTCCAAAATAAACAGGAGTTGTTATTTCTGTTAAGATCACTAAGAACTCACATATTCAAACATATTTTATATTTTTCAAAGCTCTTATATATACATATAGCTACATATATGTATGTGTACATGCATGCACACACACATATACATATATATATGCATACACACATATCCTAATAACTTAATGGTAAACTTATAGATCACCAATATTTATAAACCTACTTTGTTGTCTGGTTTTTAAAAAAGTAATCTATAAGACAATTAAAAATTTAATTTCAGAGCACTATTTTCTATTTAGTAGCCCTCATAAAGATTCCTCTGAGTCTCTGAGGATGGTAGAAAACCTTGCTTTGTTGCTAAAAAAAAAAAAAAAAGAGAAGCAGCCCTTTATATATATACATAAGAACAAGAAGGAAGGAGAGAAAGAAAGGAGGAGGAAAAAAGAGTAAGTGAATGAGCATAAAAGACAAATCAGTTAATTAATGGGCTATTGCACAGTTTGGGAAAATTATTGCAGTTAATTTATTTATATGGTTTTATGTGACACTATTGGAAAGTAGTTATGCTTGAGGGATTAAGATTCAGACTGCTTGGGTCAAATCTGTAGGTCTGATACTTCCTAGTGGTGCCAGTGTGGGCAAGTTACTTCCCTTTGGCTGAGCCTCCTCAATACAACAAGGATATGAAGCAGAATTTTGTCAGGATAAAATAAATGAATACATATAAAATGCTTAAATTGCTTATAGGAAATGTTGAATAAATGTTAGTTGATTTTGTTTTCATTGTTGTGATGATGATGATGATGATGTGGTGGTATAAATATGTGGATGGCAAAGCAGTATCTTTCTAGACAAAAAAGAGCAAAAAAGATATTTTATTTTTTTGTTAACTACTATGAGCAGGTACTGCATTAGCACATGATTCATATTATATAACGTATTTTTAATTTTTCAACATTATTTATTTTTTAATTTTAGCATAGTAGCTAGCATAGGGAAGGGATACAATATACCTTTTTTAAAAAATTGAGTGGTATTGTTAGGTATATTTGACATATGTTAGGTTTTTTTATATCTGCAAATAGCTTTTATAAGATAATGTACTATTCTAACATACAGTACTGTCAAAGAATGGAAATTTAAAATTCTATAAGAAAAGCTTAAACAAAAAATCCCAGGAAAGGTGATCACGTACAAGTGCGGATAGTGAGATACTCATGAATCACATAATTCTAGTGTTGCCCATGATAAATTCATATCAATACTCACCAAAGTATTTTTTCCTTTACACAGGAAAAGAAAGAAATAAAAGGGAAACAATTTCTGAATCACTCCCTCTAACCACAGAAATGATTTTAATTACCCAGTTCATCTGTTGGCAGACTCTTCTGGCAGATGTACCTGCAACTTGGAAAGATAACAAATGAACCAATTCCTTACCCCAGAGTTGACACTGATAGTGCTTACTGAATTTGCTCTCAGAAAAGAATCCTGGGCAACAATACATCTGGCACTCTGCTCGAGGAATTTGTCATGTCATTGACATGTTCAGCCTCCATTGTCCACACCACCCTGACAGCAGGTCCTTTATATTTCAAAGAAATTGCAACCTGAATTAATATAATTAGAATGTAACTGCTATTCACTGCACAAACTCCTTTTTTCCAGGAGTAAAGATCTGATAGCATGTCTGTGCTTAAAATCTTTCCCATGATGGTTGGAGGGGAGCAAGCAGATAATAAAATGACAGAATATATGCTATTTCACTGGCTTTTTAAATTATTAACTAATGGAAATATAGGGGGGAAAGAAAACTGTTCTACCCTTGGCATGCATGAATAGAAACATCTCTTAAGTTTAGTAGCCTTTATAGTACTTTTATAAAATAGTTCTAAAGAGTATCTAAATTCAGAGAAATAAGTGAAATCAGAAAGATTACCTATCTCCAAAAAATATGCAATGAATCATGAAGTAGAGTGGCTAATTCATAGGTAAAATTACAGATTTAAGAGACAGCTGAATAACTTCAGTCACTTTTTCCTGCTTCCCTTTGACCAGTTGATGCCACTAACTAAGCAACTGTCACCAAATTAATAACGGGTACTGGATTTTTGAAGTCTTGAGAGGGCTGGATTTTGAAGTCTTGATGGTGGAGCTCAAAAAAGAAGAGGAAAAAAGATCAGAGTGCTCTCTTTCCCTCTCTCTGTCTCTCCTGTACTCTGCCTCCAGAACCCTGACTCCAGACCCCCGACTATGTGAAGTTAGAGCGGGAAGGTGACTCCCTGCAAGACAGGAAGAGAACCCTCACCGAGGAACCAAATTGGCCGGGATCTTGATCTTGAATTTTTCAGCCTTGAGAACCATGAGAAATGCATGTCTGTTGTTCCAGCCATTAAGTCTATCATATTTTGTTATGGCAGTCCCAGTTGACCAAGATAGTGCATATGATAGTGCATATAAATTTAGTGAGCATTGAGAAGAGCTAATGTTTTTCATTTTTTTCCCCATAGAAGCACCTATTGATCTTCAACTGAAATTCTGTGTCAGCAACTGCAATAACAGAAATAAAGAGAACGGGCTAGGTAGTGTAAGAATAGGGCTAGGTTATGTAAGTGAGAGACAGTTTCAAGAGATGAATTTCAGTAGCCTTAAAAATTTTAGATCAAATACATTTTATCAACCAAATGCATTATGTTAAGGAGCTATTGACATCAGTTTCTCCTTACAAAGATTGCATATACCTTTTAGTTACCATCTTGGATGAGTCAGGCATGATTCCTTTCCTCCAGGTTGTCCTGTGCAGTATCTTCCTTATCTCCCTCAACATGGAGGAACTATCCACCATTTTCCAGTAATTAGCCCAGAATTAAGTGTGTTTCAGAATCACATGTATATATGTACATGGTGGTTGGATGTGGGCAGATTGAGAAGGACTTGTTAAAATGTCCATGCCTGACTTCCTTCCAGATCCATTAAATCAGAATTTTCAGCTGTGGTGCCCAAATTATCTTAGTGAAAAACTACTCTAGTGCTTCTGACACATACCAGACTTGACATCCATAGACCAATGCTCTTATTCATTGATACAAATATTCAAGTTTACTACCTAGGCAGACCTTTCTATAGATTATATGTGTGGGTTTAAAAATGGGTACATTTAATTTCTGTAAACGGAAATCCACATAAGACATTTAGGGCCAGTGGTTTTGAGGAGAGCCCATTAGAGTACCAGCTGGTCTACCGCATTCCCTCACTGCACGCCTTCCTTCTGACTTTGCCATAGATTGCTTAGTTTCCTAGTCTGCCTGTCTGGTCTCAGAAAGAAAAATGGGCATCTCACAGTTCCTGGCAATTTACTTTGGAAAATAATGCAGTAGACATTTATATTTTAATGTAAAAAAATCCTTTGAGTAAATAGTTTTCCTTCTGTTCAATATATTTTATTAGTCTATACATTTAATACTGGGATTATATGTTATAAACACATGCTTAGACATCCAAATATATGCACAAATGGAACATATCAAGCTTGCAGGAAAGGGTCCATCCCCCAAATACAGATATTTAAGAGGTTTTGCTTTTGTTTTCTCTAAGAAATATAAAAGTTAGACTTGAACAAAGGAAATTTAGGGAATTCTGTTGCTAGTCTTCTAATTTCCACCAAATGCTAGCTCTGACTTTGTCTTTTTGTTTTTTAGTGGCCTTTAGAGAAGTCTCAGGAGGGTGGGTAGGAAGTGGATTAAGGATGGGAGAGAGTTCCTATCCGATGTCTGACCAACTGATTTTTAGATAAACTCGTCATGTAGAAAACAGCTTGATTTATCCAAGAGAGGTAATGGTGACTCCCAGGATCCAGCCTGCCCTGTTACAACCCAGAGGACTTTTTTCTTGAGGTTTACAGAATACATTGATTGGTGAATCAACTAGAAGTAGTAAATATGTAGAAGTTATAATTCAAATTTTTTAAATTGTAAAATAAGTACATATTCTTGGAAGAGTATGTGGGGGAAAAGCTATGCAGAGGCAAAAAAGAAGGGAGAAAATAAGGGCTAAGATGCTGATTTCGGAATCAGAGACTTGTGGATCCCAGTCTAGTTGTTACATGCCCTTGGGTAGTTACTTCACATCTCTAAGCCAATGTTCCCATCTGTTAAATGGGACCAATATCTCTTTCACATGGCTATGGTAAGGGTTTGCTAAAGTATTTATTTTACAGTTTGTAAGAGGACAGCAAAATGCCTGATATGCAGTAGCTGTTAACACAATACATCTGAGATAATAGTATTGTTATTGCTGGCAGCAGAGTGTGGTAACTACTAAGTTTATATTTTTTCTGGGCATGCAGCCTTGACTTTGAACCCCTTTTGATTTTAGGCAGAATTACTGCAATTGGCATTTCTATCACTAAGGCTACATAATATTTTTAAGAATTTTTGAGATCTCTTAAATTATTACCATTATTATCAAGAAATAGATTTGTTATGTCTGTTTTCATGATTTATTAACTGAAATTCTGTAATCCTTGCCTTAAGCTTACAAGCGTTCTTCTTAGTTTGATTCAAAGAGTACCCTCAGAAACCATTAATATTCACAAGAAAGTAAGAAATCTTTGCAATAGTATTTCATTGTATCATCATATTTTTTCTTTCCTGAAAAACCAGTGAAGAATGGCAGTTTTATATGTAAAACAGTAGTTAGCCTTTATATGGATGACATTTTCCTAAAAGCCTAGGAAAATTTTACATTTGCAGAAAAATACTCTTCCCACATTGGATCTGATTAAAATTCAAATCTATATTAACATCTCATTACTTTTTGAAAAAAGTTAATGCCACACTTAATGGAAAACGCTCACAGTCTGTCCCCACTGCTTTTGTGGGCTTCTTAGCAAGGTTGTCCTGGGATCCAGGAGGGCTGGACTACAGCTACATCCTTGTTAAAACAGTCACCCGGCGTGAATGTTGGCCTTTAGTTTTTCCTTCCTTTCCCCTCTCCCATCCCTACATTGTTTCAGTTGCCAGGTTCCTAATATTTTTTTTCTGAAGCAAGGGAAAGGGAAGGGCAAAAACGACTTTGAAAGAATAACATTTCTTTCTATGGACTTAAATAGAACATTCAACACAAAACATCCTGTGTTTTCTTTTAGTTGATGACACACTGACTGTAGGAATGAGTGAACTAAAAACCAGGGCTTGATTTTCAAACGAGGGTTATTTTAGTTGCATACTACCCGATCAAGGGAAAGTTGTTCAACTATTTTAATTCACAACATGTTAGTTTCTCCTCTATACTCTTGATCTCCTTATCCTGCTCTGAGTTTCTTTTCTCCATTTTACATATCACCTTCTAACATGTGTTTATTATGTTTTTTGTTTATTTTCCCACTCTCCTGGCTATGATGGAATCTATGAGAGTGAGCATCTTTGTCCATTTTGCTCATTGTTGGGTTCCCTGTTTTATAAACATCACCTGGCCCAGAGTAGGTGCTCAATAAGTATTTCCGGCATGAATTAATGAACTAGTTTCTTCCCCAGTGTCTTTTCCTATACAATTTGGGGAAAATAACTGGTACAAATATGGCGCAAAAACATCCTATAAATATGTGCTTATACCTAGTAGATACATTTGAAAGTACAGCTCTATTGGGTGTGTCCATATCTTAGTTGGTGAAGAAGAGATAATAGAAGAGTTAGATTAAAAAGAATCATCTCGTCACTCTCTATTCTCTTATTTACTCTGCTTTATTTTTCCTCAAACCCTGACTCCTAACACCTAACATAATATGTGTTTCTTTGCTTATTGTCTACTTTCCCATACTAGAATGTAAGATTTTAAGGACAGGATCTTATGTGTTTTGTTCACTGCTGTAGCCCCATTGCTTGGATTCATGCCTGATACAGAGTAAGCACCCAATACATATTCGTTGAATAAATGTATGTTTGAATGAATGTTTGTTGTAGACTGTATTCACACCTGACTCTGGCTCCATATTTAGATTCTTCAGCATGATTTTTCACTAAGACGTTAGTACTGTTGAGGTGGATGATGGGTGGATAGATAAAGGGAAGAAAATAACCAAGATTATACTAATATTTTTAAAGCTTTTTGTTCATTGTGAAAAAGATATCCCATTCAATATATATTTGTGTCATAATATGAGCTTTGGGATGGTGGTTTGGGTCCTGAAACATTCACCTATTTTCAGAATAAACTAAAATAATTTCTTAATTTCTTGATGTCATATTTTCATTATTTGTAAAATTAAAACAGTGTTACCTAACACTGTTATAGGTAACAGTGTTACCTATAACCCATGGCTATAATGGGAGAATAGAGAGGGACTGACACATAGAAGTTCGTCAGTGAATGTGCGCTATCATCATCATCATCGTCGTCATCATCCAAGGGTTGGTGAACTACAGCTGGTGGGCCAAAGCCAGCGTGTGGTCTGCTTTTATAAATAAAGTTTTATTAAACACAATGGACTCATTTTCTTATTATCTATGGCTGCTTTTACATTACAACAACAGAATTGAGTCATGACTTGAAAATCCTAAAATATTTGCCCTCTCATCCTTGATAGAAAAAGTTTGGAAATCTTCAACTAGAAAATGTTATATTGCTGGTCCACCACATAAAACCATGGTCTAGCAAAGTGTGGTTCAAGGACCAGTTTGATCTGCAAACTGCTTGTTATTGGGTTCATGACAAGGTGAGTACAGAAACTAAGAGTATTTAGAAACTTCGATAACAATTTAAGAATGCTGTTGACATCTAAGTACATGATTTTGGTTTATACAAAAGTGCTGCTTTGTGACAGTTAGGAAATTTAAGGAAAAGAAAGCCTGGCCTTTTCCAGTGGAATAGAATCGGGTGCTTTGTAATGGGATTTTGTTGTATTGGTGACTTAGTAAGACATATTCATGTGTTTCAGATGGAAACATCTGGGGGCCCATCAGGTGGGAGTGACAAACATGTCCTGAGATTGCAAGTGACCTGGGAAGCTTGATGAGCATGCACATTAATAACGTCACACAAATGGATTTTGTATGCAGATGGATGGGCCAGCCACAGTTCACTTATCAGCTAATACAGTTGTAATGTGTTGCTTCATATCTGAGAGAAGGCAGCACCTTAGGCTATTATGTGTGTCTCACTTACATATATAAATGAATTCCCTTTTGAGGTAAATGTGTTTCAAGTCAATAAGTCATCTTCTCTGAAGAGTAAGCCAACAACTTTCCTGGAAATACAGCAAAACAACAGTTCTATGACCAGCCTTATGTTTTGTTGCATGTGTGCATAAAAAATGCAGATTGACTCTTTCCTTTTCTGTTTTTAGAATTGGTTCCAAACAGCAAAGCCTGCCAGAAAAAACAGACAAACTCTCAGGAACAACAATGCCCTTTATGTGTGGGGTAGAAGCTGCCAGACTTTGATTACTAGCCAGACATTAACCCCTTTGGTGTCTTAGCGGGGGAAATGCCAAGTCTGAATCCAGACATTTCCAGGATTTTACAGTCATTCATGGTGTGAGACCAGGCGATTTATAATGACTTCTGGAAGAAAAAAAAAAAAAAACCATTGAGAGAAGGAAGTGCAAGTCAGAGGCCAATCTCCTTGCTTCCTGAATTCTGCCATGACTCATTCCAGCAAGCAGACATAGACTTGATCATCTTTGCTTTTCCCTTTGCTAGCCTCCCTGGTCATGGATGAGAAGCACGCCACTCTTGCTACTTTCCTATGGTGGTTTGGGTCCTGAAACATCCACCTATTTTCAGAATGAACTAAAATAATTTCTTAATTTCTTGATGTCACATTTTCATTATTCGTAAAATTAAAACAATGTTACCTAACCCATGGCTATAGCGGGAGAATAGAGAGGGATTGGCACATAGAAGTTGGTCAGAAAATGTTAGCTGTCATCATCATCATCGTCGTCAACATCATCAGCCAAGGGTCAGATGATGTTTTTGTGTTTTTGCCCAGGTGTCAGAAGGAAGGTGGCAAATTTAGTATTCACAGAGAGGAACTCTGTGCTTCTTGAGGTCATCACTTACAGTAAAACTGCTACCAAGGACATTCCCTGAAAATTCTTTTGTGATCAGTTTCCTCCCTTCTCTCATATACCCTCTGTAGGTCTACTGATTTCATTTTGAGAGCTTAGATAAGCAGAGAGCAATGCAATTTGTCACAGAAGGATGATTACGTATATGTACTTTCATGTACATGTATATACAGTATGTGTATATACAGTATGTTTATTTCATTTGTTCTTTCACTTTATCCTTCAATATTTATTTATTGATGGTTTACTATGAGAGGCTGAGAATACCAAGTTAATTATAATTAATTATAATAATAGCTATCATTTATCAAGAACATATTGCATGGCAACATTATGCTATTTTCCATACATATACTTTAATGCATTTGGTCACTTAAAAAACTTTATGAAATATCCCTATTTTACACATTAGTAAACTGAGTTCCAGAAAACCCAAGGGCATGCAGCTAATGTCACAGCTAAGACTCACATTCAGATCTGTCTGATGCAAAACTCATTCCCTTATTCACTTTGTTAAATTGCCTTCCCAAAGATGAATAACATGATACAAAGGCATTTACCTACTTTTTTGGAATTCACATTCTGGTTGGCGAGAAAGGCATATAATGCAGAACATAAAAGGATATAATACAGCTGTATACAAAATACCATAATTAACACATTCTGTTGTAGTGTGGGAGAAGGTGGGAGAGGGTAGAGGGAGGCCTCACAGGAGTGGGAAGTTCTTCATGGTGATTTCTCCACTGACCAAGGTCATATATCTTTCCTGTTTGCTCTCCTTCAGGTATTTTCATTCCTAACCCAAAGGAGACACAGGGAGAAAGTGAGCTCAGCCAGGGTAAAACTGGAGTTGGTGATGACTTCTAGGAAGCCTCAGGAAAGAGAAACAAAGACAACCCTGCCCGGCTGCTCACTACAACGGTGGAACCCTTGTGGGATAACTGTTTGAGGAATGCAGGTGTCTACCCTCTCTAGAAATGAAAAAGCAAGTTTTGGCTGTGGTTGAGTATTGCATGGAGGTGAAAAGAAACTGACATATTTGCTTCTTTTCAATTGTTTGTTTCCCCCCGAGGGGCATGGCTGCCTAATTTTTTTCTCCAGAGATAGGTGGACAGATAAAGACAGGAAAGTAACATCCACAGACTGCCCTCTGTGAGGGTGACAGTGATGAAGGGAATGAATGATCTGAACACCGGTAAATAAAGTGACCGCATATTTCCCTAGCCAGGGGAGAAATCTGGCTCAGAAGAAATGAGAACAATGACATTACTGCCAGGCTGCTCCCAAGCCTTTGGCTATTCTGTTCAGTGCAAATAAAAAGCACTGAACATAGTTGTGACCTGCCTTGTTGGCAACCACAGTATCACAATTCTTTGGGGTTTCTCTTTGAGAAATTGAGAACTATCTACCTTAACCCTGAGGGGTTAGGATTTCAGACTGGATTGATAACTGAACTATTCATTTGCAATAATTATGGATTTCATGCCTATTTTAAAAAGGAATACCGAGTTTGCCTATATTCATTACAAAGTCCTCCCAGCTTTTAAATCTTCCAATAAAATGCCTCTTCTTTAGTCTTTTAAGTACATCCTGTGGCTGGATATGATTATGGGAGATTTACATGCATCCTTGTCTATTGTATCAAAAAATCAGGGAATAAAATGACCATCATTAAAACCCCAAAGTGATTGGATTGGCATGAGGAGTGGAGATGGGGCTGGCATGGAAAAGAGGGTTCTGACTCCGAGATTTCATGAAATGCAAAACAATAGGACAGCTGCTCTTCCATAAACAGATTATTATTATTATTTCTACCTAGACAGCTTGATAGCAGCCATTATCTTCTTTCTGGGTGTCTTATCAATTTCCGGCTGTGTGCAGCATGGGTGATAAGGAATGAGAAATGTCACCCATGGGATTGCCAAGGATTATTTCTATGCACTGCTGTTCGGCAACAGCCAATCCCTCTTAACTGCGAAGTAGTCCTATTGTTCATGCTGGGCAGTTGCTATTCTGACTATACCAAGAGAGCAGAAAAAAGATGTAGTTGCCATTGTGCAAAAGATTGATATTCCGTTACTCTCAGCTAAAGTTCAAGCAGTCTTGATTTTGAAAAGTAGAATCATCATGAAATATCTTTGAAGAGAGAGAGGACAAGGGAAGAAAAGAAGAATGAGATGAGTTCAGAGCTTTTCAGAACTGTGAGGGAGTGTGAAAAAAGAAAGGTGTAATACTTTCAAACAGTGCAACTTAAAATGCCAGGTGTCTAAGCCTCAGAGAAACTGAGTAGCGTCACATCACCATGACTTGTGGTCCAGTTGTGTATTGCAAAGACTCTATCCTGCATTACTCATCAGAAAATAGTTAACTTTGTATCTGGCATTATTTTAATTAAAAAATATTTAACTTACTAGATATCTGTTTGTCTGTGTTTCATACAAAGTTCTTGAATGAAAATAATCTGTTGATATTTAATATTTTTCCTTTCCTTCTCAATGAGAAAACAAATGTTTTATTATACTTGCAGATGTTCTGGTTAAAAATTTCAGGAAAAAAAAACCTCTTTGTCGTTTTTATCCAGTATCTCAGCTTTACAACCTTGTATCTTCCAAGAGAAAAGACTGCGTTAGAAAAAAACTAAAACTGAAGTGTATGACTAACCTGTACTGTATTCATAGAGAATTTCCCCTAAGGTGTTCTGAGTGCTTTAGTCTTCTTTATACACAGTTGTAGGGTCATACTGATATTATAATGTAAGCTGCTTGGAAGTGAGCCAAGTCAAATTTTGCAACATTTTAAATCACTATTCTGAAATTGGAATTTCAAATGAATAAAATGCTTTGCTTTTAAACCAATGACTTCAGAAATGAGATCCTAGTCAGGAATTATTACAATGGGAAGTGGGAGGAGGTGGGAAAGGTAAAGGGCAAAAAGAGGGCAGAGACGGAGAAAGGCGGATGCAGGAAAAGAGGAAGGAGCTTTGACTCTCCAGTGAAGTGTGAGCTCTAGGAGAGCAAGAACCTTCTCTGTGTGTACAACACCTCATATAGAGAAAGCACTCAGGAGATATTTGTTAAATGAATTAGTGAGAGAGGCATAGAAAAAAATGGTTTTCAGTGTTCAGATATGCAAAGGAACATTCCCCTAAGGAAATACATAATTTTAGTTGTTCAGCCCTTAAGCATTTACTAAGAAACCTAGAGATTCTCCAACTTTAATACACATATGAATTATCCAAGAGCCTTGTAAAGAAATCCAGATTCTGATTTAGTAGGCCTGGGATGGGCTTTGAGATTCTGCATTTCTGTCAACCTCCCAAGGGATGTGCATGCTACTGGCTCATGGAATACGCTCTGAATAACAACGTGTTAGAACAGCGCATAGGGGACTGGGCTCTGAGTTCTAATCTCTGACATGAACCATCTGTGCTTGTAAGCCAGGTGATCGGTTCTCCTAGCCTCAGTCTCCCCATGTAGTAATGAATGGTTGAATCTACATAATTTCTAGAGTTTTTACAGCCTTAATATTTTGAACTTTAAAAAGAAAGTACTTAGAGAATGCCCAGGTTAACTCTGTCTCTTGAAATCCTGGGGAGGCAAAATCACTCCCTTCTACAGTTACACAGGGGGTTTGTCAGAAGTGAATTGTAATACAGCTGATTCCCTGATACCTAGTACAGTATTTTTTTTCCACTCCCATTTCTTTGTCATTATTATTTCTTGTGGAATACTTAGAATTTGTCTGATGCTATGCTAGGCGCTGGGAATATAAAGCTGCATTAGAAATACATTATTATAATTTATTATCAAAGTCCTTGCTTGAGTAACATGCTAAAGATGACAGCTAATCCCTGCAAATGTGTAACTTGTGTGTTGATTTTAGGATTCCCCCTTCCATAATATAATAATTACTATGGTAGAATGTTTGCAAAGATGACCTGAATTCCCCAATTCTCCCTATATCCATCCATGCTCTTTGCTAAGTGATTTTGTAGCTTATCATATCAAAAAGTGGAATTTCTTTCCCAAGCGCTTGACTCTGGAAGAGTCTTGCGATTTGCTTTCACCAATAGAATGCAGTGGAAGGAACATGTCAGCTCTATACCCAGGTCTCAGAAGGCCATATCCACTTTTGTTACTTCACACAGGATCCTGCTTCTGCCATAAGAACAAGCCTGGGGTAGCATCCAGGAGGATGGACGTTCACAAGTGGCCTATTGTCCCAGAGGAGGCCAACCTAGAGAAGCCCACACGTAGTCATCAACAAATATGTGTGAAGGTCCGACCAAGAGCAACAAAGTTACTTACTCAACGCACAGCTGATCACTGATACACACGTGAGCTCAGAAAAGACCAGAATTGCCCAGCTTAGCTATAAACTTGTGAATCCACTTAATTTTGGAAGAATTTATTTTGCAGCATAGCTAAGTGGTATGATGGTCTTCTGGACACAAAGCTTTATCTGAAATAAATGGTTCTAGTTTGACTTCTCCATGGAAAATAGTAGGTGAGATGTTGTGGGAGTGGCACAGGCTTTGCGACTTCTTCCATAGTTCTGAGATGCTTTTCACTTAAAAAGGAGGTGAACTAGCTCATATTATTTTTACTTTACTGATAAAAGAAAGATATGGACAGTGAATTTAAGTTTGGAGATTAAAGCTCAAGGTAACACACATGCATATTTCTTTTTTTTAAAAGAGCCAATATCTGAGATAACAAAAGAAAATGAATGTTTTAGTTTTGGCTTTGCCATGTATGTTATCTTGAGCTTCAGTGTTATTCTGGTAAACAAATGTAACTCTGGTTGACTGCCTTCCTTCAAAGATGGCATGAGACTGAACAGAAATAATAAATATAAAAAATGTTCTGTAAACTCTTAAGTGGTACACAAATGCTACTTCTTTTGAATATTGTACTATGTTTTGTTTTAACATAATAGTATCTAGTACTTATTGAGAACTCATAACTTCCTTTATAAGCTTAATAATAGCTATGACATATACATTTTGTAGTTTTCAGATTGCTTTTATATAAATTCTCTCTCTTTGATTCTTCAGTGGTGTGCTGAACAACATTTTTATCTTCTCATTTTGCAGATGCAGAACCTCTGCTGCTTCCTGTGTGGTGGGATTTATAAAGCTGAGATAATGGACAGGTTTGCTAAGGTAGGAACCCTATCATGTTGGGGTTTTCTTTAAGAGTCAAACTCGGTGAATAAATCAGATCTTTGTCTTTTATTATCTTGTATAAACTCAACCCAGCATTGAAATTTTAAAATTTATCCCAATTCTTCTCATAACAGTTATTATCTATGAGGTGTCATTCCTTTTCTCCCCAAACACATTTTTTTTTTTAAATTTTAACTTTTATTTTAGATACAGGGGATACATGTGAAGGTTTGTTACACGGAAATTTTGTGTGATGCTGAGTAGCCAACAGGTAGTTTTTATCCCACATTTCCTCTTTCTCCTCTGCCCTCACAAGTCCACGATGTCTATTCTTATATTTGTGTTCATGTGTGCTCATTGTTTGGCTCCCACTTGTAAGTGAGAACATGCAATATTCGGCTTTCTCCTTTTTCATTAATTTGCTTAGGATTATGGCCTCCAACTGCATCCGTGTTGCAGCAAAAGACATGATTTCATCTTTTATGGCTGCATAGTATTCCTTGGTGTTTATGTACCACCTTTTCTTTATCCAGTCTACCATTGATGGGAACCTGGGTTGATTCCATGTTTTTGCTATTGTGAATAGCACAGCAATGAATACATAGTGATCAAAACAGCATAGTGCTGGTACAAAAACAGACATACAGACCAATAGAACAGAATAGAGAACTCAGAAATAAAGCCACACACCTATAACCATTTGTCTTTGACAAGGCAAACAGAAATAATGGGGAAAGGACTCACTATTCAATAAGTGGTTCTGGGATATTGGCCAGCCCTATGCAAAAGATTGAAGCTGGACCCTTACCTTTTTCCATGTACAAAAATTAACTCAAAATGGATCAAATATTTAAACGTAAGATCACAAAACATTAAAATCCTGGAAGATAACCTAGGAAATACTCTTTTTGACATTGGCCTCAGCAAATAATTTTTGGCTAAGTCCCCAGAAACAATTGCAACAAAAACAAAAATTGACAAGTGTGACTTAGTTAAACTAAAGAGCTTCTGCACAGCAAAATAAACTATCAGCAGAATAAACAGACAACCTATAGAGTGGGAGAAAATATTCACAAACCATGCATCTGACAAAGGCCCAACATGTAGAATCTATAGGGAACTTAAACGAATCAACAAGCAAAAAACAAACAACCCCATTAAACAACAGGCAAAGGATATGAAGAAACACTTCTCAAAAGAAGACATACAAGCAGCTCACGAATATATGAAAAAAAGATTCATCATTACTAATCATCAGAGAAATGCAAATCAAACCACAGTGAGGTACCATCTGACACCAGTCAGAATGCCATTATTAAAAAGTCAAAAAACAACAGATGCTGGTGAGGCTGCTGAGAAAAGGGGTTGCTTAAACACTGTTGGTGGGAATGTAAGTTAGTTCAGCCATTATGGAAATCAGTTTGGAGGCTTCTCCAAGTGCTTAAAGCAGAGCTACCATTTGATCCAGCAATCCCATTACTGGGTATATAGCAAACGAAAATAAATCATTCTATCAAAACATTTTTAAAGTGAGTCAAAGATAATGGTTACTCTGAAATTGCATGTTGGCTTAGTATTTATATTCTTTTTTGATTGTTTGTTTTGTTTTTTTCCAGAGAACCAGCTTTTCATATAATTTATATTCTTAAGCAATCAGAATTTTTATTTGATGATGTTAATGAACTAAACATATAATTAAATTATTATCATCAGAGGCTTGAGCCAAGAAGTTTTATTTATAAGTACGCAGTTGCCTTGGCTGATGATACAGAGACTGGGCTTGGGCAATTTTTATCTGAAATATGTGCAATGGCCTAACTATTTGGTGAATATTGTCTGGCCCTTGACCAGTGATTTAAATTTCATCCAACAGTTAAAATAAGTCTTGCAAGCAGAGCATTTCCTCTGTTCTACTTAATTTTAAGAGTTGTGCTTATTTTGAGCCTATCTTAAAACTGAACCAGTGGTATCACATTTTGGTAGTGTGAAAGACAGTTGCTATTTTGACAATATTATAATAGCTGCCATTGACCAAGAGCTTACTTACTACATGCGAGCCAGAATTCTAAGTGTTTTACTCCCCTAAGTCCTTTAATTCTTATTAAGAGCCCATTGAGATGAAGCATATTATTATTATCCCCATTTAACAGACAAGGGAACTGAGACACAGAAACATCAAATAAATTGCCCAAAGTCACACAGCTAGTAAATGCCAGTGGTGGATTTAGCTCTGGTCATTTGGGTAGAAAATTTCTATACTATACAGCATTATTTTACTTGTACTATCAGCTTTTCTTTAAGTCAGATATCAAGAAAACTTATCTGTACTTGTCTTGCCATAGCAGTGCTGCATCATCAAAAATTGTATATTTTCACAGTGGTCTAGGTACTATGAACTCCCTTACAGAAATCTAGTAATCTAATAATTCATCTCCAGCAAGCTATTTTCCTGTGTACTAGACATATTAAAGGATGTAAAAGAAGCGGATGTCCTCCCTTTTAATGGACCTGAAGATTTACAAGAGTAGATGATCTTTTAGGGAGGTTACAAGGACAGAGGTTGTTCTATAAGGTCTTCAGGTCATATTGGAGAGGCAATTGATAGTAGCCCTTGTATTTACTTCATTTTAAGCCATTATCATCCGGATTTTAGCTAGGTCCTCATCTCAGTTTGTTCTGTGCTATTATAACAGCATATCTGAGGTTGGGTAATTTATAAAAAGCAGACATTTATCTCTCATAATTCCGGAGGCTGGCAAGTCTAAGACTAGTGTACCAGCAGGTTGGATGCCTGATAAGGGCTCAGTCTTCATTTCCACGATAATATATATATATTTTGAGACACAGAGTCTCACTCTGTCACCCAGGCTGGAGTGTAGGTGGTGTGATCTGGGCTCATTGCTGTCTCTACCTCCCAGGCTCAAGTGATTCTCCTGCTTCAGCCTTTTGAGTAACTGGGATGACACACTGGTGCCAACATACCTGGCGAATATTTGTATTTTTTGTAGGAATGGAGCTTCACCATGTTGGCGAGGCTGGTCTTGAATTCCTAAGCTCAAGTGATCCACCGGCCTCAACCTCCCATTGGCTAGGCTGGTCTCGAACTCCTGAGCTAAGTGATCCACTCACCTCAACCTCCCAAAGTTCTGGGATTACAGACATCAGCCACTATAGCCGGCCACCATGATGGCGCTTTGAATGCTGCATCCTGTGTGTGTTTGCACGTGTATGTGCATGTGGGTGGGGGAGGAATGTTGTTCTTTGCATGGCAGATGAGCAGAAGGGATGAACCCACTCCTGAAAGCCATTTTTAATGCAGAATGAATTCGTTCACTAGGGCAGAGCCTTTGTGACATAAACATTATGCCCTACCATTATGCCCTACCACCCAACACTGTTGCATGGGGGATTAAGTTTCTAACACATGAGTTTTGGAGCAGACAAACATTCAAACCATAGCTGTCTGCCACCCCTTGAGACACATGTAGGCTTGCGTCTAATTCCAGTTTCTCAACTTGAGAGAGCTATAGGCCACTCCACATATCTCCCAAAACTCACGACGTTATTGTCCTCATCTCGTGGTAGATAAGTGGTCTCTGTTTGTTACCACATTGACTCAGATGTAGAACCCAATCTCTTTACAGATTTGCACAAGAAATCTAATATGCATTGATTATGAATTAGATTATGTGCCACAAAAATTCATATGGTGAATATTCCTAACTCCTAGTACCTCAGAATGTGACTCTATTTGGAAATAGGGTTGTTGCAGGTATAAATAGTTAAAGTGAGGTCATACTGGAATAACATGGGCCTCTAAACCAGTATGGCTGCTGTCTTTATACAAAAAAGAAATATGAACACAGACATAGGGTAATGCCACATGAAGTTGAAGCAGAGATCAGAGCAATGCTTTCATACAGCAAGGAATATCAAAGATTGCCAAGAAACCACCAGCTGCTGGAAGAGGCAAGGAACAGATCCGTCCCTCACCACCCTCAGAAAGACCCCACCCTGTCAACACTTTGATCTTGGACTTTTAACCTCCAGAATTGTGGCAACACATTTTTGTTGTTGAAGCCATTCAGTTTGTGGTACTTTGCTATGGCAGCCCTAACAAATAAATACAATGTCAAACTTTTCCCACGTTGGGTAGATTTTACTGAAGACATTTGCGGGAATGCATGTCACAGTGAGAATCACATCACACAGCCCACAGCATTCCCCCAGTTAAACTGACCCACCTCTCCTTTCACTCTTTCGTCATCTCCTCCATTCTGGATTAACCCCCAGATATAGATTCAAATTTATCTTACTGTTTTTTTCAGAGTAGCTTTTCTCTTCCATTGAAGTTGTGACAGGTATCATCCAGGTCCCAGGGTTCTGCTACAGACATTAATCAAACAACACATCGGACACAGTCCACTCACTGAGAGAGATGCCTCTGCCAAATGTCACAGTAAAAACATTTTCTAGATAGCCTGCTCTCAAATCTTGGCTCTGCTATTTACTAGCCACATGAAGTCAAGTAAGTTACTAGACCTTTTGAAAATTAGGGTAATATAAAGAAAAATAATTTTTTCTACCAAAAAGACACATGTGCTTGTATGTTCACTGCAGCACTATTCACAATATCAAAGTCATGGAATCAACCCAGGTCTCCATCAACTTTGGATCGAATAAAGAAATTGTGCAACGTATTCACCATGGAATACTATGCAGCCAGCCATAAAAATGTACAAAATCACATACTTTGCAGCAACATGGACATGTCTGGAGGCCACTATCCTGAGCAAACTAATGCAGAAACAGATAAGAAAATATCGCATGTTCTCACTTACAAGCGAGAGCTAAACTCTGGGTGCACATGGACATAAAAATGATAATGAAAGACAGCAGAGATTACTAGAGGGGAAGCAGAGAAGGGGTGCAAGGGTTGAAAAACTACTCTTTGGGTACTATGCTCACTACCTGGGTGATGGATTCATTATACTCCAAACCTCAGCATCATGCAATATAGCTTTCTAACAATTGGCACATGTACCCCCGATTCTAAAATAAAAGTTTTTGTTTGTTTGCTTGTTTGAGATGGAGTCTTATTCTGTGGCCCCAGCTGGAGTGCAGTGGCGTGATCTTGGCTCATGCAACCTTCTCACCTCCTGTATTCAAGTGATTCCCCTGCCTCAACCTCCCAAGTAGCTGGGATTACAGGCACCCGCCACCACACCTGGCTAATTTTTATATTTTTAGTAGAAACAGGGTTTTGTCATGTTGGCCAGGCTGGTCTCGAACTGCTGACCTCAGGTGATCCCCCTGTCTCAGCTTCCCAAAGTGCTAGAATTACAGGCATGAGCCAACATTCCCAGCCTTAAAATGTAAGTTTTTAAAAAGGAAATGACAGTACTCCGTAACACTCATCTTACGTTCAGTGCTCCCCAAAGCAGACTCTGAGGCAGACCATTGTGTATAGATGGCTCACTGGGGAAGGCTCCAAAGAATAACACTAATAGGATGAGAGAAACAGGATGGGGAAGAGAAATTGGACTGTGATGCAGGTACACAGAGGCCTTAGCCTACCGTGGAAGCTGGGGAGCTGGATGGCCCTTTAGAGAGCATTCTCATAATAAGGTAAGGAGACTGAAGCTTTGTCCCTTCTCACTCACAATGATCAGTCATTGGAAGTGGACTACCCCCAGTGAGAGCTCATAACTTTGAGTGACGCAGTTCCTTTGGGTGAAAGCAACTTCTGGAGAGCAACTCAGCTCTGAATGGTCATTTGCCAACACTGTCTTGGGTAGCTGGGGGAAATGAGGGTCTTGATCCTGTGGCCAGTTTTGGGGTGACACATCACACAATTTGCTACAGGATTATTGTGTGCATGGAATGAGTTAGTATACAAAATATGCTTGGAACAGCGCATGGCTTGTGGTTAAGTACTGCATACATGACAGCTGTCACTATACTAAAGATCTATGGTAAGAACACTTAGGTTTGTATAGTTACATACACTTTAGAAAGGAATTTCATATGGATTTTGACCCTTATAGAGGCTCTATAGATGAGTGAAGTAAGTAATCTACAATGCTTTATATGCAAAAGTTTAGGCTAAGAGCAGATTTGTCCAATATCACCCAGGCAGTAGGGAGTAGGTCTCTCCTGTTTTCAATTTTTCCTCTTTACTTCTTCCACAGCTAATTTTTCAAGCCACAAGTACCCATATGTAAGTAAGCTCAGCCTCATCAGTCCTAATTTTAAAATGGATTGCTTAAGAATTTACAATGATTTAGTCTAACAGCAAGATGAAGCATCAAGAATCTTGCATCTGCCTGCCTTGGCCCTACCTTGAGCCATATTAAAGTTACAAAGGTAGTTTATGAAAGCGAAGGCATTTCACCAGGGAAGTTGACCAGCTGACTGTAAGAGTCCTTATGACATAGTCTTTAGCGGATTCTGTTATATGTTGTCTGGCTCTCCACTTCGAAGACCTGATGCTGTGTTTTCTGAAAGTACAGTAAATGTTCAGGGAAAGAGCACACCAAATAAACAGAAAACATTGCTGCTTAAGCAGATTCCTACTTTATTATTATTGCTTAATGGCCTTTATTTTTTGCAACAGTCTGATTTACTGAAAGATTAAAGATGGTACAGAGAATTCCCACATACTTCACACCCAACTTTCCCTATAATTAACATCTTACCTTAGGGTAACACATTTGTTACAATCAATTAACCAATATTGATACATTAACATTAATTAAAGTTTGTACTTTATTCAGAGAATCCTACTTTAGTACGTTACCAAAATACTTGGATTTCTATAGCCTCCCTATGGGCAAACTAATCAGACATTTGCCTGGTGAGCATAAATTAGAGTAAGGAGAGTTGGTTGATCTTAAGAAATACACCCCAACTAAAATAACTAGAGTCTGTTTTCTCCACTATCCGCGTACCAGCAAAGCCTGCCCTAATGTTTTTGTCTGGTAACCAAAGACTTCTCTCCCCTGATTAGCATTATACATGCACTGTTAGTCTTTGTCTCTGGGACTCTCATTTTTCTGTGTTCCATGGATGACCAACTACCCTTTTAAGATCATCACATTAATAACTCTAATGAGTTTACAGGGAAGGTCTACTCTGGACAGATGGTCACGTTGCCTCCTTGGAGAGATTTTGCATATTTCTGTGCTGATTTTATAGCTTAACTTTCTGAGGGCAATACTCTACCCCCTGTTTAGCATAGTAAGAGGAGTGTTTAGAGCTCAGACTCTGAAATTAGATTGACTGGGCCTACATCTCAGCTTGCCTTTTGCTAACAGTGTGACCTGGGACACGTCACTTTAAACTGATGTGCCTCAGCTTCTTTATCTACACAATGGAGGTACGTGGGTGACAAGGGTTGATATTCATTCTGCTTTGCATTTATGTTGTTTGCCTTCTAGGTGTTAGGATACGACAAACAAATAACCAACTTTGTCCAAACCAATAAGAATGCTAAAGATGAACTCTGCAAATCTAGGCAATTTCAGAAAAGTAGACCAAAATCGAACGGACCTAATGAAATGACAATGGGAAAATAATAAAAGTTATTTGCAGTTTTTATTTAATTAAGTAAGCTATTTTGCAGCTCCATATTAATGCAAGAACCTGAGGCTGAACATCTCCTGTCTTCAATCAGGGACCCAAGTGAATTTAAGAGACAATCCAGGGACAGATGGCAGGGATGGAGGTAGGAGTGTTGGAGACACAGTATACACTTGCTCTGGCCAGATGTATTGAACTTTGATGTGACACCACCCAGGTCAGATGTCCTTAATGTTTAGCACACTTCTGAATATCCTGGTCACTCTTGAAGTAAACTCTTTCCTTTTTCTCTTTCCAAAATCTCTGCTTTACTGCCACGTACTAAAACACTGAAACACACACAGTCAAATGTCAGACGAAGCTGTCTCAGGCTCTAAAATCACCCAGCATGCCATTGATTAAAATCCTCACTTGAAGCTCATACGAGAAGTCCAACTCAGGGAGTCAGAAATAAGTATGTGATTCTCTTTATAGACTGACACGTAAATTATGAACTTGCCTTTTAATGAAAGACATTTTAATATTTTATTTCTAAGTCTGGCAAGATATAATAACTTCAGGATGGGAAGTAAGTGGCACTCACCACTCTTGAAGCCATGACGGGCACTGTTAATCCATCTCTGCACTCCCTGTCATTGGTCCTGGTCATGGCCTCAGAGTAGTCTACAACATGGTCCTCCAACTACCACTTGGTTGGAGTAGGCTTGAAATTTAAACCCCTTGCCATCTTTTGCACTACATGACACTCTGTTTTAACTTACTAAATATGTAAGTAATAGCAAGATACTCTGATACTTTTATGCATATGATATACCTTAAAATAATATATTTTAAATTATAAAAAACATTAAGTCTGCATAATTATCTTTGCTTGGGTAAACCATCTCTAAAAGCATCACAAGCCTATTTATCAAAGTAGTTATCAGCAAAAACTATTTAATGTCAAGGGCTACCATTTTATGGATTTCATAAAATGCTAAATCATCAGCTTTGGTGTTTGGCAAGGGCAATGGGTAGTTCTAGGACACAAAATGGTTTTTTAAAAAGTGGACAGGGCAGGAGGGATTGCAGAGAAAGGCATGAGGGATGAAATAAGGTCATTCTCCCTTCTCCTTTAAACGGCTTCTGTGTGTATTTCTCTCTTCCTGTCTGTCTCTTTCTCACTCTCTCATACCCACAAATAAGACAATTGTATTTAGTATGTATGACCGTGAAATATGCCTCATATATGGGGAGACTCTTCAATCATCAGTTTCATTTGTGTAAAATTATGTTTTGAGGTTTTATGGAAAAAGGCAGAATTGGAAAGTTTCAAAGGATGTTGGAATCAAACACCTTTTGTGTGACTCTTAGTGCTGCCATTGGTATCTGCCTGTAGACATGAGGGAAAATAATTCACCATTATGGAGTCTTGGTTTTCTCAGGAAAATGGCTGAGATGGTAGTAATACCTATCTCTCAAGGTTTCATGAGCACTAACTGACTGAATTTTTATTAACAACACTTTAAACCTATAAAGTGCTAACATATATGGGCTATTTTTGATAAACAATATGTGGAGAACTTATATAAATATAAAACACACAGTATCTATTGCTATTCATCAATGTTATTATGAACATTCATTTTTTATCTTGAGTTAAAGTTTTAAAATACGAAACTTTCTCTATTTTCTGTTTTTAAATAGAGGCAATATTGTTGAACTTAGGTAATGCTTTATAATATTTTTATTCCCTCTAATTTTTCTGGGTATTGATAACTTTGTATATTGATTAAGATAGATTCAGGAGCAGCTTCTATTAGACCCTTATCCATAGGTTTGAGAAGCACAGTGGCCATTACAGTTTGGCCCAAGTGTGGAGCAGTTATACATGACATTCTCTCAACGTCAGGAAACTATGCAGTACCTTATCTCCAGGTTTGTCTAAAATTGAATTTGGATTTCCACTCGGTGCTTTTGTGGTCCAGCAATCACCAAATAAACTACAATCTGTTTATTTAATATAAACAGCTAGTGGGCTGAATTGACTAAACACTCAAAATCCTCCCACAGAAAAACTAGGTTTCTCCCTGAATTCTTTCTCAGTTCTTTTTTCCTTGGAATACTTGTTAATACAATTGACTTCCACTGTCTGTACAAATGAAAGCAGAACTCAGGTGGAGATTATCCATAGTGAATGCCATCAGTCCCAAGAAGCTACTTGAAGGTACATAGAGATAGAATTGAGAAAGCTTTTTCAGCCTTTTAGAGGGATCCTCACTGGTATGGTTAGGATCTTTGTCCCCATCCAAATCTCATATTCAATTAGTAATCCTCAATGTTGGAGGTGGAGCCTTGTGGGAGGTGATTGAATCACAGGGGTGGTTTCTCATGGTTTAACACCATTCCCCTTGGTTTTGTTATCACAATAGTGAGTTCTCACGAGATCTGATTGTTTAAAAGTGTGTAGCACCTCCCCCTCTCTCTATTGCTCCTGCTCTGGCCATGTAAGACATGCTTCACTCCCCCTTAATCTTCTGCCATGATCGTAAGTTCCCTGAGGCATCCCCAGAAGATGATGCCACTATGCTTTCTGTATAGCCAGAAGAACTGTGAGCCAATTAAATCTCTCTTCTTTATAAATTGCCCCGTCTCAGATAGTTCTTTATAGTAGTGTGAGAAAGGACTAATACAGAAAATTGGTACCAAGAGGTAGGGCATTGCTACCTGAAAATGTGGAATTGACTTTGGAACAGGATAATGGGGAGAGGTTGGAAGAGTTTAGAGGTCTCAGAAGGCAGAAAGATGAGAGAAAATTTCGAACTTCTTAGAGACCTGTTGAATGGTTGTGATAAAAATTATAGCAATATGGACAATAAAGTCCAGGCTGAGGAAGTCTCAGATGGAAATGAGGAACTTATTGAGCAATGGAGAAAAGGGCTCTTTTATTATGCTTTAATGAAGAACTTGGTCATGTTACGCCCATGCCCTATGGATTTGTGGAACTTTGAACTTGAGAATGATAATTTATGGTATCTAGTGGAAGAAATTTCTAAACAGCAAAACATTCAAGAAGTGACCTTGCTGTTTTTAACTGCCTATTCTCATATGTGTGAGCAAAGAAATAACCTAAAACTGCAACTTATGTTTAAAAGGGAAGCAAGACCATAAAAGGTTGAAAAATTTGTAGCCTGGCCATGTGGTAATAAAGAAAAGCTCATTCAGAGGAGTGATTAAAGAAGGCTGTGAAAATTTGCATAAGTACAAAAAAGCCAACTGCTGATGGCCAAGACAACGGGGAGAAACCCTTGAAGGCAATCAGAGACCTTCATGGCAACTCATCCCAGCATGGGCCCAGAGGCATAGGAGGGAAAAATGGCTTCTTGGGTCAGGCCCAAGATCCTGATGTCCTGAACAGTGTTGTCTGGATCTTAGCCACTCCAGCTCCAATTATGGCTAAAAGGGGTCCACATAAAGCACAGGCCACTGCTTCAGAGGGTGTAAGTCATAAGTCTTGGCAGGTTCCTCATGGTGATAAGCCTGCAGGTGTGCATAGTATAAGAGTTGAGGTTTGGGAACCTCTGCCTAGATTTCTGAGGATGTCTGGAAGAGCATGGATGTCCAGGCAGAAGCCTGTTGCAGGGGCAAAGCCCTCATGGAGGGGCTTTACTAAGGTAGTGTAAAGGGTGAATGTGGGGTTTGAGTCGCACAGAGTTCCCACTAGGGCACTGCTTAGTGGAACTGTGAGAAGAAGACTACCATCCTCCAGACCCTAGAATGGTAGATCCACTGGCAGCTTGCACTCTGGGACTGGAAAAGCTGCAGACACTCAATGCCAGCCCCTGATAGCAGCCATGGGAACAGACCTCTGCAAAGTCACAAGGGTGGAGCTGCACAAGGCCTTGCATCAGAGTGCTGTGGACATGAGACATGGAGTCAAAGGAGACTATTTCAGAGCTTTGAGATTTATTCACTGCCCTGCTGGGTTTCAGACTTCTATGTTACCTGTAACTACTTTCTTTTGGCTGATTTCTATTTTTTGGAATGAAAATATTTACCCAATGCCTGTGCCCCCACTGTATCTTGGAAGTAACTAACTTGTTTTTTGATTTTATAGGCTCATGGGTGGAAGGAATTAGTTTTGTCTCAGTTGAGACTTTGGACTTTGGACTTGTGAGTTAATGCTGAAATGAGTTATGAGTTTGGGGGATTGCTGGGAAGGCATGATTGTATTTTGCAATGTGAGAAGAATATGAGATATGAGAGGTGCCAGAGACAGAATGAAATGATTTGGATCTGCGTTCCTGTCCATATCCCATTTTTAATTGTGATCCCCATTGTTGGAGATGGGGTCTGGTAGGAGGTGATTGGATCATGTGGGTGGTTTTTCATGGATTAACACCATTCCCCTTGGTACTGTTATTGTGATAGTAAATTATTGTTAGATCTGGCTGTTTAAAAGTGTGTAGCAACTGTTTCCTCTCTCTCTTGCTCCTGCTCTGGCCATGTAAGATGCACCTGCTTCCCCTTCCCTTTCCACCATGATTGTAAGTTCCCTGAGGCCTCCCCAGAAACTGATGTCACTATGCTCCCTGCACAGCCTGCAGAACTGTGAGCCAATTAAACTTATTTTTTTTTTAAATAAATTACCCAGTCTCAGGTATGTATTTATTTCAATGCAAGAATGAATTAATTTACTCACCAAAATATCCTTTCCCCGAGAACTAAAGAGACCGCCATCTTCCTTTCCCATGCACATCTTCATTATTTTGCTGATAGATCCTAGCTCTACTCATATTTATCACTGATATCATGTTTGTTTCTCAAGATTTTTGTGGTGTGCCAGTTATCACCCTGCTTGTACTTCTTAACTACGTTAGCCATTATATGACTGGCTTTTATACTAGTGCTTCTCAGGAATGATCCCTGGGGCTTCTTGGGGTTGAGTTCTATTGTGCCTCTGTATGTGGCCAGAGTATTGGAAAGTTCAGGTGAATTGTGCTGGTACCAGAGATGAGGAAGCATCTCTAGTTTTTGTCTTTCTCTAGATTTCTCCCAGCAGTGAAACTCAGATGACCAGGACAAGCTGCGGTGAGAGAAGCCATTGGCTGCCATCTGGACTGTGTTGAAGCACATAGTCACTTGTTAAAAGCAGTGAGTGCTCATGGCTGACCTCCACCTGGACAGTCTAGCCTTCTCTTCTCCTAGTTTCGATGCACCCCATTTTGTGGACCTAGATTAACAGATAATGGCTGAAATAATAAAAGGACTATTTCTGTGCTTTATTGCTTTTGATTTTGTGTTTTTTATCCTGAAGGAACAGGAGAAAATTAGAATGAGAAGTGGTGGATTTGAGCACTTACATTTTTCATCCCCACATTCAGCTTCCTTCCTGCTCTTGGGTGCATAATGAGAATGGAAAACATTATTTCCCATGTCAATGACAAATAGCACCTTAGAGTTTAGCTGCTTCCCATCGCATGGAGTGTGCAGATTTACAACTCCCTTAAGCAAAGAGGAAGCTTGTTTGGACTGCTATCTACTTATTTTAATTATATTTTAATAAATATTTGCTATTTACAAAGTGTACATAGAAAGGTAACTGCTTCTTGGTATGCAAGACAACAGCAATAGGAATTTTGTAGAAAGATTTACTTCTAAGTGGAAAATTCAGTTGCAAATTCAGGAGAGGTGGAATTCAACATTGTGAAGAGTTGTAACTTGTGTATGTCATCATACCCTGCACAAATGACTGGCACTGTTCTAAATTTTGAAAACCATGCATATAGGTCCCCAGGCTTCCTGAATATGCACAAATGTGCCAAGCAGACTCTGCAACAGGGCCTTTTCCCTGCTCTTCCCCCTACCTGGAATACTTTCCATCTAAATATTTCTCTGCATATCTCTCTTTTCTTCAGGTCTATTTTTTTCGGGTTTCTGTTCAAATACTATGTTAGTAGGTTAGCTGCTTTTAAGCAGCTTACATCAAATGGCAACTTCCTACCATCCCTAATCATTCTCTTTTTCTCTTACTTTGTTAATGTTTCTTCTTGGTGTAGGTTCTCACCTGTCATATTACGCATGTATTGGTTTATCCATTTTCAGTCTCCTTCTACTAGAATGTAACATTTTTGTTCTCTACTAAACTCCAAGAGTCTAAAACACTGCATGGGACATCACAGGCACTAATATTTGTTGCACTAATAGGTAAATGAAGCCTGGAGGCATTGTTTCACCAGCTCACAAATCAAAGTTTACCTGTGGCACAGCTCTGGGTCTGTGGCCAAATAAAGTAATAGTACAATTTATCAAGTGCCTAGCCTACCATTTTCTGGTTACTTTTTATATTGCATTATTTTATCTTTATAGAGGCCCTATAATAGGAGTTTTATTGCCAAATGGAGAGATGAGCAAAAGGTAGATCAGATAGGTCTAATGAAAGTGGCCAAAGCCATACAGCTAGTAAGAGAGCAAGCCATGTCAACAAGACATATCCTTGTGACTCCAAAGCCAAGACTTATGCCATTTCTCCAGGCTGTCTCTCAGAATAAGAACAAGAAGAACAGAATGTTGCACTAGTTACTCAGCAAAGCTCAGCTTAGTGAGCACTAGCTAATTGTGAATTCAGCTAACTAGTTAACAAAGATCTGACTTTGAATTTTAGTTTTCCCATAGAAAAGGATAAAGCATCAAGTAGTTCTCTCTTTAAAATCGACTTATTTGAATGTGATCAACCTGACTGAGAAAAAATAACTTCCTTGAGGGGTAAGTTAGATACAACGAAATATACCCAACTTATGTGTACGGTTTTAATGAGTTTTGACAAATCTATATGCTGCGTAACCACCAGCACAACTAAGATATAAAACATTTTATAAAAGATATAATTTCCAGCACCCCCAAAAGTTCTGTCATGCCCTTTCACAAACTCTTGCCACCTCATACCCTTAAGACCTAGGCAACTACTCTTATGCTTTGGATCTCTGTAGTTTGCATTCTTTAGAACTTCACATAAGTAGAATCAGACAGTACGTACCCTTTGTTTCTTCTGCCCAGCATAATGCTTTTGAGATACATCCATGTTGTGTGCACTACTAGTTCATTCTTTTTCATTGCTGAATGTTTTCAATTATGTGAAATTTAGTTATCCATTCTCCTGTTGATGGACATTTGACTGTTTTCACTTTAGGCTGTTACCAACAAAGCTGCTATCAACATTTGTATGCAATTCTTTGTGTGGATGTAGGTTTTTACTTCTCTTGGGTGAATACTTAAGAATGGAATGACTAGGTTGCCCATATAAACATGGCAAGTCCATGTTTAGCTTTATAAAAAATGCCAAATTTTTTAAATATAAGATTAACTACCCAAATCAAAAGGAAAATATTTTCAAAAATAGTTTTATCATTGAGACGTCTCTTAGCATTGAGTTGTTCATCTGTAAAACAGAGACATTTGACTAGATGATCTCTAAATTCTCTTTCAATGATTTGTGACTCTAGGACTGAAGACTGCGTTAACTTCTCTTCCCAAGTCCACAAGGGGCGTGGTTTCAAAAGCAGAAATTTCTGAGCCACATGCCCCACCAGCCTTCATTCATGTCCCCATCTGGGAACTAGAGCTCTTTGTGTAACTTTTGCTTGTGCAGGCTAAGTAGACTGCCCAGGTGAGCTTCCTTTGTTTAGGAAGCCTGCCAAAGTCTTAGAAGGAGGGGCTCTATTGTGAGCCAGGCAGCCTATTCAGTATCAGAGTTGAAGATCAATTATTCCAGAGGAAGTTTGGAAAACCTCCTCTCACTGGACGAGAACTTGATTGGGGTGGGAGTAACTCTGGGGTTGAAATTCCCCTTACTCCCTTACCTATACAGACTCCATCTCTGGACCCCCTCCCACGACAGCATGGGAGCTCTCTCTGTCTTCCTACTTTTCTTTCTCTCTCCCTGCCTAATAAATCGCTTTTCTGCAAAGCTCTTTGGGTCCGATATTTGCTTGAACAAGATCACCATGCTGCCATGGTCGCTTCCCCATTCTTGGGTGAGTGAGAACCCAAGAACCTCAGGGCACATCCCATCGGGGAGGGAGGCAAGCCTCCCTGACGTCCTGCGACTCCTGTTATAGGACCTGCTGCTGTGTTGGATTTCTGATTCTTGCCTGTATTGAGCTGCTACACTTTATTATTTCTCTTTTTTGTTTTTCACATATCTTAATTGCTATACCCCTATCTTGTTCCTGTTAATGTCAGTGAAAATGATGATGATAGTAGAAAGAAGCTATGTGTCAAGCACAATCCTAAATATTTTGCCTGATTTTTCTCTTTTAGTCTTCACATAAGCATTTGCAATAGATTCTATTTTTATATAATCTGCCTTGGTGATGAAGAAACTGAAGCTGAGAAAAGTTAAGTAACTCCCCCAAGTTAACAAAGCTATTAACAGGTAGAGTTGGGAAGTAAAATCAGGTCTGCCTGGATTACTTCTAAATTACTGATTTCTTGACACTTGCTCTGATATCCTAGTTCCTACTTCTTCATTTTTTTACATGACCCTAGGACCTGCCTGGCTGTATTCTGGATATACTTCACCTTCCCAGTGTTGTTCACCAGTTTTCCTTTCATACTGTGGCATGACATCAGTGCTCAATGAGCTAGCAATTTTCCAGAAGGCAACAAAAAAGGCAATTTAGAGAGCGAGGCAAGCTTAAGATCATCTTACTTATGTCAGCTCCATTAAGTTTTCATTAACAGTCAGAATGGGGTTTCTTAAATCAGCATAATGCCGGTAAGCATTGCTTTGAATAAAAGAAATGCTTAACTAATAAGATATCTTGTCGACATTGTATCTGAATCTAGAGAGCCCAGTCATTTGAAAGCATCATAGGGGTCATTGCCAATTTTGCACTGAACAATCCCCCTTCTCATCAAGTGGTGAAATTTCCATGCTAGCTTTTTGCAGGAATCAGAATGGGTTTCCAGCTCTTCATGATTTTTTTTTTTTTCTGCAGTCATCATTAGGCATAACATGGACTCAGATACTGAGTATTATCATTTAGATTAGTAAAGTATTGTGTGAATATCCTGAAAATTTCCCATTTAATTATTTTTCGGTATAGTCTTATGAGGCAAAAGTCAAGACTGTATCAGTATCATGGTTCGTATGTCACTGTAACATCCATGCTATGTTATGTGGCTTGCGAGTGAACCATTTCTTACTTCCACAATATTTATAGTGTTAATCAACCATTATCATTAGAAAAAACAAGAACATAAATTGACTTTTAAAAAATCCTGAGGAGAGTTCTGAAATTCTTTTTCCTCAGATGACCTCTGTTCCAGTCTTTACTTACCATCCTGAGGAGTTAACCTAAGCTCCGACTCCTCCGTGAGCCTATTGTATCTCATTTTCACTCTTTTTATTCTTTGAACTTCTAAGTCATTTACAGTCATCCTGGATATTTTAAATTTAATTTTCTGTTGTGTTTTGTTACCTGTGTTTCACTCACAGGGAGGCTTTGTGGCATAAAGGAAGAACATGAAACATTGAATTCAGAGAAATATTGGCTTTACCACTAAAACACAATGTGACTCTGGGTGTCATATATTCTATGGGTCTCAATTCCTTCATTAAAAAAAAGACAGTGGCCCTCACAAATTATGGTGATAAAGCTGTCTCATAAGGTTCTTGCCAGCAACAAATGACAAAATGTATGAAAATTTTAAATCCCGCAAGGCAAAGCCATGTCTTATGTCTCTGAACATATTGCATCCTCTCATTTATTTAATAAAAGTTTATTTGGCATCTATTATGTACTAAGCCATGCACTTGGTACTGTGAATACAGTCATGAACATATCAACTGTCCCTTTGCTTGTGGACTTGTAGTTTAGCAGAGGACACAGAAATGTGGTAAATCAAAATGATTACATGGTTCACAAATATTCGGAACATCAGGAAATCCTCCATACAGTTACAGAAATCAAGGGTGCAGAACAAATTTGTTCACAAGCTTTTGCTGGAGAATAGAAAAATCATACTGATGATGGTGCCTTCTCTCTCTCCCTGACTTTCATGTTTAGACTTACTGCTTTCTCTTATGCCTTATGAATATTTTGTAATCAAATAAACAAAGGCCTCTTCTAGACAGAATCTAGATTCTCTCTTGTTACAAACATGTTCCAATCATAATTCTTTCAAATTATTTTATGGTAAGAAATCTCATGTTTAAGAGTCAATGTTTTAGAGTTTTTGGCGTTATTTGGCCTTTTTTTTACAATCTGAAGCTTTCCGATTGGCTGACATTATCACTGCTATCTCTATAATTACAGGCATGCAACATTTAATGATGGGAATACATTCTGAGAAATGTCTTGTTAGGCGATTTCCTCATTATGTGAATATCATAGAGTGTACTTTTACAAACCTAGATGGCATAGTTTACTACACGCCTAGGCTATATGGTATAGCCTATTTCTCCTAGGCAAAAGACCTGCACATCCTGTTACTGCACTGAATGCAGTAGGCAACTGTAACACAACTGTGAGTATTTGTATATATAAGTATAGAAAAGGTACAGTAAAATGTTATTATAATCTTATGGGACCACTTTCATACAGGTTATCCATTGTTGACTGAAATGTTGTTAATGTGGCACATGTCTGTATTGTCAAATATTATTTGAGTGTCTCCTGTAGGTTAAGCACTGTACTATGTACCTAGGGTAATTCTGCATAAGAAATATAATTTAAAAAGGGAATCAATACATGTGTATTTAATTGAAAAGATGTAATGCAGAGCAAGTCTGTGTTTGGTAAGGGAATGCTGAAAACAACTAAAATTATGAGATAAAATATAAAATACTTTAATAAAAGCAATGAAAAATCTAGTATGACATAATAAAAATTTATTTAAGAGCTAGAATTTAGAGATGTGAGCAGACCATTGCTTTGGCTTTGAGGATCTTTGCAAACTTAGATTAAATTAAGCTGTCAAATATAGCTGTGAGTTTGAAGTGTTCATAGCACAGAAGAAAACAGAAGTAAAATTCAGCATCTGCCAAAGGTTGTCATGGCAAAGTCTTACCCTTTTCTCAGGGCACCAGATTTGGACACCACCACATGTGATGTGGGGCAGATTGGCCAATAGGAGCCAAGTGAAGTCAGACACCCAAGATAAAGGTAAGCCAAAGTGCTTGCTGTGGGGAGAGAAGGAAATTTCCGCATGAAGCAGTGGATTCAACCAATCCAGACAAGTGGGCGCAGTATTAGAATAGAGAGCAGAAGGCAGAACCTAAAATTTTGTAGTAGGGGTTTGGGCAGCTGGATTTTTCACAAGATTAATGAAGCAAATTGAACATATAATACAAATCAATAATCTCAGAAAGAGTTATTCCATATGTGAGACTTTTATTGTAAGCAATGTTTGCTAGAAAATCAAATTTGAGCTCTACTTCCCAACCCCACCCTGCAATTTCATCTGTACCAAAGAGTTAAATGTAAAATGTCCAGCTATCGAAAAGAAGAAGGAGAAAGAAGAAGAAGAAGAAGAAGAAGAAGAAGAAGAAGAAGAAGAAGAAGAAGAAGAAGACGACGACGAGGAGGAGGAGGAGGAGGAAGAAACAGCAGCAGCAGCAGCAGCATCTGCTGCTGCTCAAATAAACATATTATCTTGTGTGTATTTCTGGAACAGAAAAGATTTTCTACCTTTAAAAGCAGTGGTAAATCTCAAGAAGAAATAATTAAAAGAATTAATACTATCAAATGGCTCTCAAATTTTGTGAAAGGCAAAAATGTTAGAAATAAACTTGCTATAAATATAATCAAGCATTAATATGTTAGCATACAAAGAACACTACATTTAAATTAAAATATTAAGATTCTAATAGGTAGTGAACATAGAAGGATAATTAAAATAGATATAACTAGATAATAAATGAAGAGATTAATAACGTAATCATATTAGGCAATATTTATTGAATATTTACTATGTACGAAGAACTATGCTATGTACTTTACACATATTATTTCATTTAATCCCACAATCCTAAAAGCTAGATTCTATTATAAGTCTTAGTTTATAGAAGAGAAAGTAGGTAGAAATGAGCCAGGGGGTCTTAGGGCTGAGTTTACTTCTCAATTTCTTTTGTATTGCTTAAATTTAGCCTGTTGTTATTCTCAATACCTTCATCAAAGAGAGTGTCAATAAATATTTATTGTTTGTGGTAATATGTAGAAACAGCCTCAGACTCATTTGACTTGTACAGTATTATCTATAGCAGACTCTAGCGTATTAGAGGGCATGTGAACAAATAAGGAAAGATTTTACATTATTAAATTAGAATACAATTTTATTAAAATGTCAAGCTTTCTTATGTAATTTCCATGATTTGTTAAAAAAAATCCTACAAAATCTTTTTATGAAAAGTATTTTAAAATTTATTTGGAACCTTAAGAAAAAAGTTAGTAAAAATTTTAAAGAGGTAACTACAAGAGAAAATTATTTTATTGTTGTGTCTATAAGCTTTAAAATAAACACTCTTTTGTATATTTCAAAACATTTTAAAAACAGTTGTGTCCACATTATCTTTCTTTTTAGTTTTTCAAGACCAAGAATTTGATTTTCAATTAATTTTATAGAGGTCTATATGCAATTTGAAGATTTAGTAAATGTATTTGATAGAAAATAAATTAAGAATTTTTTTTTTTAATTGAAGCTGAGAAAAAAAAATAAGACTTACAAACCAATTGATTTCAACATCTGTCATATTTGGACAGAGTGTTTAAACCACAGTTTGAACACAAATTGAGTTTTGGCTGGAAAACATGTTTTTATTTCAGAGATGGTTTACCTTGAAAACATTTTGAGGCTAAATGTTTTTTACCTTTTCCAAACATTTATGCTAATTCAAGCATGGGCAAGTTTAAAAGCAGAAAGGAGAATAGACTTGGAAAAAGAAGAATTGAAGATACAAGTGAGAAATTTCAGACCCTATGATCCCACCATGAAGCCTTGTGCATTTGATTTCTCCTTTCCCTACACCACTCTTATCAAATCAGTCAACTAGTCCTAGGAACTGTCTACAATATCTCCTAAATTGTTCCCATTTCCTCCTATTTGCATTGCTAGCATTGCAATGCAGGCCTTGACCCTTTTACTCCTAGACCATTATACTGATTTATTATTCCATTTCCCCATTTCTGGTTTCTTTTACCTTCCATCTGTTGCCAACTGACCACTGAATATATTTTCTTAAAGGATCACTTTCTCCTTATCACTCTCCTTCACAGAATTTTTATTGTTTTCTTATTGCCTCCAAATTTGAGTTCTTTCGCTGATATTGGGGAGACTCACATCTGATTGGCAACTGCAAAACATAATCTAATTTGCCTGTTTCTCTGGCCTTGTTTCTAACATTCCTAGATGCTGAGACATACCTATTTGCAGCCTACTTACTATTCTCCAAGTGCATTTTAATTTTCCTGACTGCATGATTTTGTTCAGGTAATTATCAGTTTTCTCAAATTTGGTTTTCCATTTTTATAATATATTTTGTGAAAGTAGAGGGACTGTCATAAAGTTTGTCTAGATTCTTAGGCCTAGGAATTGCATTTCCACTTTCCATCCAGTATATATAGACTCAGGACCCGGAAAGCAAATGGCATAACACTATGTCCAAGGCCTGAGAACCTGGGGGCCGCTGATGCAATTTCTGGAGACCAAAGGCCAGAGAATGTGGTGTTCTGATGTTCAAGGAAAAGAGAAGAATGGTGTCATAGGTTCAGAAGAGAGAAGGAATGAGAATTTGCTTTTCCTCTACCTTTTAGTTCTATCTAAGGCCTCAGCTGATTGCATGGTGTCTCCCCATATTGGGCAAGTGTGTGTTTTCCTCACCAAGTCCACTGATTGAATGCCAGTCTGCAAAAATACTGTCATCAACACACTCAAAATTGACGTTTCATCAGCTATCTGGGTATCTCTTAACTCAGTCAAGTTAACACCTAAAATTAAGTGAGTAAGAACACATGGGCCTACTAAGAACTCTCATACATTTAAAAATAATAAGTAGGGGCAGGGCGCGGTGGCTCATGCCTGTAATCCCAGCACTTTGGGAGGCCGAGGCGGGTGGATCACGAGGTCAAGAGATCGAGACCATCCTGGTCAACATGGTGAAAC
>NW_016107527.1:1269940-1337092 GCF_001604975.1 Cebus imitator | reverse complement strand
AAAAGAAATTCTTCATCATCAGGTGAAGAGCCGAAACCCACCCTGTACCCAGATCATTAGAAATCTCCTTTTGTTGGAGAGGTGTATGATCATTGAAAAAACCCTATACCCAAGATCCAGAGACATAGGACCCACCTAAGACAGAGGATGACTCAGTGGAAGAGAAAACTCCCCTCTATTGTTCAAACATCAAGTTGGCAAATGTCAAATAACATGTTACAACAGTGTGCCACTGTGGCAGTTGCAGATCATGAAGAAAGACCCTTTCAGGGGCACAGTGTCTCAAGAAAGCCTAAAGCTGAGGTTGAAAGTGGTTAGAACACTGAGAGAAACCCTACTCTAAGCACAAGGTAGTATGAAAGGATTTTGAAACTGGTGGTGCACTGAGGGTAATCAGAGCAACATCACAACCCAGCCCCAGCTCAGCTTCTGACTAAATTGACTCATCAACTAAAAATCTCAGGAAAAATCCAAGGTAACAAAGATGATGATTGCCTTTTATGGATTATCAGTAGACTAGACATGGGCAAGAAAAGAATTTATGAGCCTGACAAATATGTTAGTAAAAATTACTCAAAGTAAGAAAGATAAGAGTTAAGAAAAAATAAAATTTTAAAAAAGAACATTAGAGAGCTGCCGGACAATATCAAATAGTCTAGTACCTACGTAATGGGAATCTTCTTTACCTACGTAAAGGAGAAGAAAGAAGAAAAGCTTGAAGAGTAAGAATTACAATAGAATTCTCACTTGAAACTATACAAGCTAGGAGACAGTAGAGTAACATCTTTAAAATTGCCGGGGGTGGAAGGGCCAAAAACCACTGCTAATCCAGAATTTTTTACCCAGTAAAATATCTTCCCAAAACAAAGGATAAGTAATGACTTTTTCAGACAAACAAAAACTGAATTAATTCCCAGGATAACTGCATTACAAAAAAAATATTAAAGGAAGTCTTTCAGATAAGGTTGTACTACCACATAGAAACTGGGATCTATATAGAGGAAGAGTGTTGAAAACAGTAAAAATAAATTTTAATATTATTATTTCTATTATTTTAATCACTAAGAAATAATTGTTTGTTTAAAGCAAAAATAGTGACAATCTATTCTGGGTATGTAGTGTATGCAAAAGTGAAATACCTAATAATACTAGCATAAATAATGGAATGGAAAAGTTGGTAGTATACTGTTGTAAGTTTATTACATTACAAGCAAAGTGTTATAATATTATTTTAAGCTATACTGTGATTAATTTAAGAGTTATATTTTAAACCTTAGGACAACCACTAATTTTTTAAAAATTTTACTTTAAGTTCTGGGATACATATGCAGGACATTCAGGTTTGTTACAAAGGTAAACATGTGTGATGGTGGTTTACTGCACCTATCAACCTGTCATCTAGTTTTTAAGCCCTGCATAAATTAGGTATTTGTCCTAATGTTCTCCCTCTTTGTTCCCCCAACCCCCTGACAGGCCCTGGTGTGTGATGTTCCCCTCCCTGTGTCCACGTGTTCTCATTGTTCAACTCCCACTTATGAGTAAGAACATATGGCATTTGGTTTTCTGTCCCTGTGTTAACTAGCTGAGAATGATGGCTTCCAGCTTCTCCCTGCAAAGGATGTGAACTCATTTTTTTTATGGTTGCATAGTATTCTATGGTGTATATGTGCCACATTTTCTTTATCCAGTCTATCATTGATGGGTATTTGGGTTGGTTCCAAGTCTTTGCTATTATAAATAGTGCACAATAAATATATGTGTGAATGTGTCTTTATAGTAGTAGAATGATTTATAATCTGTTGGGTATATACCCAGTAATGGGATTGCTGGGTCAAATGGGTGTTTCTGGTTCTAGACCCTTGAGGAATCATCACGCTGTCTTCCATAATGGGTTAACTAATTTATACTCCCACCAAGAGTGTAAAAGCATTCCTATTTCTCCACATCCTCATCAGCATCTGTTGTTTCCTGACTTTTTAATAATCTTCATTCTAACTGGTATGAGATGGTATCTCCTTGTGGTTTTGATTTGCATTTCTCCTATGACCAGTGATGATGAGCTTTTTTTCATATGTTTGTTCATCACATAAATGCCTTCTTTTGAAAATGTCTGTTCATATCCCATGCCCACTTTTTGATGGGGTTGTTTGTTTTTTTCTTGCAAATTTGTTTAAGTTCTTTGTAGATTCTGGATGTTAAACTTTGTAAGATGGGTAGATTGCAAAATTTTCTCCCATTCTGTAGGTTACCTGTTTACTTTGATGATAGTTTCTTTTGCTGTGCAGAAGCTCTTTCGTCTGATTAGATCCAATTTGTCAATAAAAAAAAAAACTGTTTTAAAGGTTCGAATAATAATAATATAAAAATACAGGCATACCTTGAAGATATTCTGTGTTCAGTTCCAGAACACAGCAAACAGCAACAACAACAACAAAAAGAATATCACAATAAAGTGAGTCACAAATTTTTTTGGCTTCCCAGTGCACTTAAGAGTTATGTTTACACTACACTGTAGTCTATTAAGTATACAATAGCTAATGATTATCTGAGCCTTCAGCAAGTCATGGTCTACGCTGGTGGAGGGTTTTACCTCAATGTTGATGACTGCTAAATGATCAGGATGGTGGTTGCTGAAGGTTGGGGTGGCTGTTAACGTTTCTTAAAATAAGACAACAATAAACTTTGCTGCATTGATTGACTACTGTTTTCATGAAAGAGTTCTCTCCAGCCTGTGATGGTGTTTGATAGCATTTTACTCATAGTATAACTTCTTTAAAAATTGAAGTCAATCTTAAACCCTGCCACTGCTTTATCAAGTAAGTGTATGTAACACTGTAAATCCTATGTTGTCATTTCAACAGTGTTCACAGCATCTTCCCGGGGAGTAGTTTCCTTCTCAAGAAATCACTTTCTTTGCTCATGTATAAGAAGCAACTTCTCATTCATTCCAGTTTTACCATGAGATTGGAATTCCTTTGCATCTTCAGACTCCACTTATTCTATTTCTCTTGCTCTTTCTTCCACATCTGCAGTTACTGCCTCTACTCAAGTCATGAATCCCTCAAAGTTATCCATGAGCGTTGAAATCAGCTTTTTTCAAACACCTGCTCATATTGATATTTGACTTTCTTCCATGAATTATGAGTGTTCTTAATGGCATCTAGAGTAGCGAATCATTTCCAGAAGGTTTTCCATGTACTTTGTCCATATTCATTAAAGGAGCCACTATCTTTGGCTACTATAACCTTATAAAATATATTTCTTTTCTTTTTTCTTTTTGGTCTTTTTCAAGAGATAGGGTCTCACCCAGCCTGAAGTGCAGTGGCATGATTATAGATCACTGCAGCCTTGAACTACTGAGCTCATGCAATCCTTCTGCTTCAGTCTTCCAATTAGCTGGGACTATAGGCATGTGCCGCTGTGCCTGGGTAATTTTTTTAAAAAACCTTTTTGTACAGATGTTGCCCAGGCTGGTCTCAAACTACCAGCCTGAAGCAATCCTCCCACCTCTTCCCCCAAAAGGGATGGGATTACAGGAACGAGCCACCATATCTGGCCTTGAAATGCATTTCTTAAGTAGTAATACTTAAAAATCAAAATTACTCCTTGACACATGGATTGTAGAATGAATGTTGTATTAGCAAGCATGAAAACAACATTAATTTTCTTGTACATCTCGATTGGAGCTCTTGGGTGACCAAGTGCATTGCCAATGAACAGTAATATTTCGAAAGGAATCTTTTTTTTCCTGAGCAATAGATCTTAAGAGATGGCTTAAAATATTTCAGTGAGCCATGCTGTAAACAGATGTTTTGTCATCCAGACATTGTTGTTTTATTTATAGAACACAGAGAGAGTCAATTTAGCATGATTTTTACAGGCTCAAGAATTTTTGGAATGGTAAATGAGCATTGGTTTCAACTCCAAAACTCACTAGCTGTGTTAGCCCCTAACAATAAAGTAAGCCTGCCCGTTGGAGCTTTGAAGTCAGACATTGACTCCTTCTCTCTAGCTATGAAAGTCCTAGATGGCATTTCTTCCAATATAAGGCTGTTTCATCTGCACTGAAAATCTGTTGTTTAGTGTAGCCACCTTCATCAATGATCTTTGTTAGATCTTCTGGATAACTTGCTGCAGCTTCTCCATCAAGCGCTTGCTGCTTCACCTTGTGCTTTTGTGTTATGGAGGTGGCTTCTTTCCTTAAACCTCATGAAGCAACCTCTACTAGCTTACAACTTTTCTTCCGCAGTTCTTTCAAGCTTCATAGAATTGCAGAGAGTTAGGGCTTTGCTCTAGATTAGGCTTTAGTTTAAGGGAATGGTGTGACTGGTTTGATCTCTTATCCAGACAATTAAAACTCTCCCTATCAGCAATAAGGCTGTTTTTCTTTCTTATCATCTTTTCCATTGTATGTTCAATGGAATAGCACTTGGAATTTTCTTTAAGAACATTTCCTTTGCCTTTACAATTTGACTGTTTGGCACAAGAGACTTCACTTTTGGCCTGTCACAGCTTTCCACATGCTTTTCTCAGTAAGGTTAATTATTTCTAAACTTTGATTTATAGTGAGAGTTGTATGACTCTTCTTTCCACTTAAACACTTAGAGGACACTGTAGGTTCGTTAATTGGCCTAATTTCTACATTATTATGTCTCAGGCAATAGGGAGGCCCAAAGCAAGGGAGAGAGATGGGAGAACAGTCAGGTGCAGCAATCAGAAAACATACAATATTTACCCACTGCATTTGCTGTCAGTTTGGTATGGTTTACAGTGCCCCAAAACTATTGCAATAGCAACATCAAAAATCACTAATCACAGATTACCCATAACAGATACGACAATAAGGAAAAAGGTTTAAATATTTTGAGAATTACCAAAATGTGACACAGAGATACGAAGTGAGCACACGGTATTTGGAAAATGGTGCCAATCGACTTGTTGGACCAAGGGTTGCCACAAAACCTTCAATTAGTAAAAATATGCAGTATCTGTGAAGCACAATAAAGCTAGATAAAGAAAATGAAGTATGCTTGTGTTCTCTTTCTGATTACTCTACTCTATTCAGTATGTTATTGTCATTGTCTTTTAAAGTTTGATTTGCATTTACGTATTACTTTTCCTTTTATAGCCTCTTTTTAGATCTGACGGCAATAGTTTCATATTATAGAGATTTTTAAGAACTGTATACATATTTTTACCTTGACATTCTGTACAAATGACATGCAGATTTACATTAAAGAAAAAGGACAAAACCAGAGTTATATCACAATTATGCTAAAAACTACATTACTTATCTGAGTTAGAGGATACAAGAGATAAAGAAAGCTGGTTTAAACATGAAACTTGAAAAATGATAATGCCAGTGGAAAATATCTTTGCAATATTCCCCTCCCGTGAGCACATGTACAAATTTGATTTGCAATATAAACAGCAGATCTTTTGAAAAAGGAAAGAAATTAATATGCACAAACACGTGATCCCTGATACATCAAAGACTGGAAAAGCCATATGCTTATTCTGTAAAATAGAGTATCAACATAAAATAAGAGGTGATCATCGATAATCTTAGGCCAGAAAGAGATGAAAGCAATTCTCAAAGAAGGTTTTCATTTGGTCTTTCTATATCTATATTCATTGTGCCTCAGCTTTAATAAAGTACACAAAAAAAGTAGAGCCAAAATGTGGCAATAAACTATGCATTCTCTATTTGTCCCCTTGGGTCGTCTTATGATGATCTCTTGTTTTGACGGCCAACAGGAAACATTTAAGTTTAACTAACCTTGGCAAATACAAGTAGAGGATTTGCAGTTAGACTGGATTTGAATGTAGACTTGTGCAAGTTGCTTAACATTCTTGAAATTTTAACTTGAAATGGGGCAAATATTTAGAGATTTTGCTGGAATCATTGGTAAATACAGGTAGAACACCAGGTAAGGGAATGTATTCATCAATTATTCATTGGTAGATACAGGTAGAACACCAAGTAAGATGCTCAACATTTAGTACATGGTAGGGATTAATCTTATCATCAGGAAAGCAATGTGTTGGAAATGGCCTGGTTTGAGAATGGACATTTTTTTTTTCTGCTCCTGACTCTGAAGGAATCGTAAGTGACTTGTGCTACCTCTCTGGCCTTCACTTTCCTCCTCTCTAAAATGAGGAAGTTGGAATGTATCAGCTAGTTAAACATTTTTATGGTAACCAAACACTTTGTGCAAATGTAATCTTAGACAAAAGGTCAGTGTTTGAAAGTGATAATGGCAGTGCTGATGGAATGGAGCTAAAGAAGTGGAGCAGGAGCTAAACCTTCCTTCTCCCTGTCTCCTGGGGCTGTCTCCTCGGGCTCAGGATTGTCTTGGATTCAGCAGAGGATGGGAATACATGATTGCCAAGAAGTTTTGGAACAAGTCTGTCTGATCTCTTGATGTTTGCATAGTGTGTTAGCTAGATGATTTTTCTTTAAGTCAATTGATTATTGCATTTCTCTTAGAATGGTCCCAAACAGTAGTCTTAAGAAAAAACCAATCGACTTTATGTATATATTTATATATGCTTCTAGTAAGGTTCCATACAACTGTAATGATCATAGCTGGTAATGTGGGGACTATATATATGTTTTTACTTATCATTTAATTTCCAACAGAAAGGTGTTATCAGCTTTATACTGGTCAAGATAGAATTCCTAAAGTGATTGAAGTTAATTAATAATTTTATGGAATAGTCTCCCTTCTAAATGAGATTTAATTAACTGTATACTAGGTTCTGTTCCCATTTTATCTTCAAATAACCCTTTGCAGGAGGTATCATTATCATCATTTTATAGATGTGGAAAATGTAACTTAGGTTTAAAGAACTTACCTGAAATCACAAGGACTATCAAGTGGCAACACCAATATTTGAACCCAGGTTCCTTTTTTTTTTTTTTAGACGGAGTCTCGGTCACCCAGACTGGAGTACAATGGCACTATCTCAGCTCACTGCAACCTCTGCATTCTGGACTCAAGCACTTTTCCCGCGTTGGCCTCTCAAGTAGCTGGGATTACAGGTGCCCACCACCACACCTAGGTAATTTTTATATATTTAGAAGAGACGGAGTTTCACCATGTTGGCCAGGCTGGTCTCAAACTCCTGACCTCAAGTGATCTTCCCACCTCAGCCTCCCAAAGTTGGGGAAGTACAAGCATTACAGGAATTACAATGCACTTAGCCAGAGCCTAGGTTTCTTGATGACATATTCAATTCTTTTTTTGCTAAGCTGTGAGAGCCAGTGGAAATTCAGACAGAACAATGTACAAACTTTTCCTTATTAAGGGTGTGTTCTTATTACTTTGCTTGAGAATTTCAAGTAGTTCAGAGAAGCTCTCTGAATCATCTGATGACACACAGTTAATAAGTATTCAGGCTGGGCATGATTTTTCAAAGGCATAATGGGTAAATATTCTTCATGTTTTAAATTACAGTGAAAACATTTGCATTCTGATATTAATGTTTATTAATTTTTTGAGGTTCAATGAATAGTTCTCATGATAATTCCTAAATCTTCAGAGAAAACCTGCATTCATAAATTACAAATTGTGTCATTATCTACATCTGTTCTCATTTTTTATAGGGTTAAAAATTCTCTATTTATTATGGGAGCCAAAAGTAATAGATGCCAACCATTGTCTCTATCGAATTTTAGCCCATTTTCTCACATAATTCTTTATTTGAGAATAAAATGCTTATCAAAATAAATACGGGACCTACTAAACTGCAATGATTAGCATGCAATGAGTGTCAGATTCCATTTTCTTATGGAAATCGAGTCTAACAGTTTAGCAATACTATTGTGTTGTTAGCTGCTCGATTAGGCTGTTGTAACTACTTTATTTTATTTAGTTTATTTATTATTTTTGAGACAGAGTCTTGCTCTATTGCCCAGGCTGGAGTACAGTGGCGCAGTCTCAGCTCACTGCAGCCTCCACTTCCCGGGCTTAAGTGATTCTCCTGGCTCAACCTCCTGAGTAGCTGGGATTACAAATGTGTGCCATCACACCTGGCTAATTTTTGTATTTTCAGTAGAGACAGGGTTTTGCCATTTGGCCAGTCTTGTCTTGAACTCCTGACCTCAGGTAATCCACCTGCCTCAGCCTCCCAAGGTGCTGGGATTACAGGTGTGAGCCACGTGCCCAGCCAGTAGTTACTACTTTAATATCACATTAGCACATCATTAACTCAAACCAGGCCATAGCAGTATGAAAATTAGCAATTTTCATGTTTTAAAAGAGAAAACGTGAACTTTTCCTGCTACTTAAATTTGTTTTACATGTGTGTGTGTTGGAGTACAGGTGGTAAGAGAGGACATATGGAGCAAAGCTATATTTTAAATTAATAACAAGTTGCTTTTGAAAAGTGTGTATATTCAGAAATAAAATCTAAGATGTATTTTTAAAATAAAAAACAAGATGAGTCCTTTTATGTTATTATTGATTATTGTATACCCTTTGTTAGCTGCCTGAAGACTTTTTCTGGAGCAAGATGAGCCAGAAATAAGCAAGCAGGCACACTGAAAAATGAAGCACTGCTGCTTTATAACTTCAAAATTGTATCTACCCACTGAAGCCATATTAAAAGTGTATTTTGAATGGATGAATAAAAAATGTCACCATCTATTAACTAGCGGCAAAATTCCTTTTTTCAAATTTGGCACACATATTCTATTTTTCTTATAACTTTAAGTTGTATAATGCAATTCCTAAAGCACTTTAACATGCATTAGTATTATTTCAACCTCACATACCTTAGAGTATGGTCAGAGCAACTATCCATATATTCATTTCATGGATGAGGAAATTGGATTTTGACTTTCCCTAGGTCACACAGATTCATTTTCATTGTTTGTTATCTATAAGATCTTGAAAAAATTACTGCTCTGTACCTCAGTTGTGACATCTATAAAATGAGAATAACAAGTAGATCTGTCTTGTAAGATTGTTGTGGGAAATAAATGAGATAAACCATCATAAAATCTTAGTACACTGCCTGAAACATGGTAAGCATCTGTAAATGTTAACTGTTGCTGTTATTATTGTTTTTTAAAAACATTTGGGAAAGATAATTACATTATAGAAAAGCACAGAGACTTCTATAATACCATATATCATGAATACTTCTGTAATATCTATATAATGTTAAAAGTCAACATGTTTCCTTTAGATTCATTTATTTGCTTAGAATCGCCTTTTGTTCTTTTTACTCATGGGATTCATTTTGTTTCTTGCCAATATGTATCCTCTAGTAGTTCTTTCATGAGGGCCTGTGAGTCATAAAGATGCTTATACTTTGCACATCTGAGACATTCCCTATTTCTGCTTTTCTCCTAAATGACGATTTTTGCAGGTAGAAGACTATGGTTGTGGCCAGTGAGGAATCTTATGTCCATCTGATTGGTCATCTGTCTTTTTTCTCTGATAGCTTTTAGAATCCTCTTATTATCCTTGCTACTGTATACTTTCATTATTATATAATACATCAATGTAGGGACTTACCTTTATTTTGTTTCATATTAAGCTATCTTTTCTTTTCTTTCTCGCTCTATTACACAAGCTGGAGTGGGTGTGCTCTTGGCTCACTGCAACCTCCGCCTCCTGGGTTCAAGTGATCCTCCCACCTCACCTCCTGAGTAGCTGGGATTACAGGTGCCCACCACCATGCCTGGCTAATTTTTGTATTTTTAGTAGAGATGGAGGTTTCACTATTGACCAGTCTGGTCTTGAACTCCTGACCTCAAGTGTTCCACCCTCTTTGGTCTCCCAAAGTGCTGCGATTACAGGTGTGAGCCATGGCACCCTGCTAGGCAATGACGTTGAATTGAACATTTACATATTTATCAAAGTTGATACTGCTTAAAATGTTATTTTTCCACCATATCCTCTATTATTTTCCTCTGGAACTTCTGTTAAATATATTTTTAGAACTTCTCATTCTATACTTCATATCTCTTAACATCTCAAGAATATTTTCCCATTAGTTAATCATTTAGTTAAATATTTCACCTGCATTTTGGGTGATTTTCTCAGATCTACTTTTACATATTTTTTCTTTATCTGTACCTGTTCTAATTTTTGTTTTTAGAATTTCTATTGTGGTCTTTAAAATCTGCCTATTCTTCCTTTATGAAATAATTTATTATTTTTATAATATCTACTACTTTATTTTTTTGAGATGGGGTCTCACTCTGTCACCAGGCTGGAGTGCAGTGGAGCAATCTTGGCTCACTGCAACCTCTGCCTCTGGGTTCAAGCGATTATCCTGCCTTGCTGGGACTACAGGTGGGTGCCACCACTCCTGGCTAATTTTTGTATTTGTGGTAGAGACAGGATTTCACCATGTTGACCAAGATGCTCTCCATCTCTTGACCTTGGGTTCCCAAAGTGTTGGGATTATAGGCATGAGCCACTGCTCCTGGCCAGATGATCTACTTTTTCTTTATCTTCTTGAATGTTTAAATATACTCATTTTAAAATTGCATTCTCGTACTAATCTGAGTTTCCTTGGATGTAATTTGTTCTCTTTTCTTTTCTTCTGATTTGCTCCCATTTGGCTTCCTTTTTGCATCATAGGTTTGTGTGTGTGTGTGTGTGTGAGCACATTTTGGAATGGATAATGCTATTATGTGTGCTCTGAGTGGCGTAGACTTTCTGTCTACACCTAAGGAACTTCAGATTAGTATAAAGAGAATGCAATTTTAAAATGAGTGTGTTTAAATATTCACGGAAATTGAGAAAAAATAGAAAATAATGTAGAAACAAAAAATTATCTTTAAAAAGAAGGCTAAGCAGTTATTAAAGGGCCAAATAGAAATATTGAGTACCTCTACAGAGCCCTGGGAAGGACAAGAGCCTCATTTCAGTGTTTTCTCAAGTTCTGGGCTTGGAATTTTTTTACTCTTCGTATCTATGTAGGAATTCACGTCCCATGGTGGGTACAGGTTCAAGGCTGCAGGGGTTAGCAACTGAATCCGTTTTTTATTCATGGCTTCAAATGGGCCTTAGTCTTGTTTACTATGGGAGGAAAAAAAAAAAAAAAGAAAGTAGAAAAAGGAAAGAAGCCTATTAGAATACTGTGACCTTTATTCAGCAGCATGTACCCATAACTCAGAACAGGATGTTATCATCAGTCCCCAGGAAGACCGCATTCAGTTGAAAGCCTCAGTATTTCTGCCAGCAGTGCTTGCTTCAAAATATCCCTGGATGTGTAAGGCTTTATCTCTGTGGGTACAGCACATCTATGGCATTTCCCTCCAGGCTGCCTTTCCTGGTGTTAGAATGGACACTTGTCTTGTGGGAATATTTTTTCCCTGCTTTTAATTTTCATTCCCTGATGACCAAGTTAATACATGCTTATGTTGAAAGTGGGAAAAAGAAAAAGGAAAGTATAGAAAAACACAAAGAAGTAGGGAGAAAAGCCACCTATACTCTTATGGCAGTAATATTCTGATATATATTCTGATATACAAACTGGCCTTTTGGCTTTTATTTTTATCCTTTTCATAAATGAGATCATACTAAAATACTTTTAAAAAAATCTGCTTTTGTTGCTTACAATTATAGTTAAATCATTTAATGAGATGTGATGTTAAGCATTCTAAAGCCCTTCTTCTCTAAAACTTCTGCTGCCATTGGCTAGTTACAGATTTCTGAAATTCTGGTAGTAGACATTCATTTCTTTAGATCTAATAGAGAGTTGTCAATTATGTCACTAGTGAAGTAAACCAGAGTGATCAGCCATTAATGCTTTATCAATCATTCATGACTTCTGTTAGCTCCATAGATTGCATGCTTGCTATCCTTAGCTAAATTTCAAGAGCGTGACAGGCCAACTTAGTATCAGGTGACAGGGGTGTATGGCAGAAAAGGGGAGGTGCATGGATGGGGTAGATAGATGGAGACGATGATTTTGTGGAGTATATTAAAACAATCCCATGTAGTCACTTGCTCTGAGTAGCAGTCCAAGTGCCAGGTCCATGATTTGATGGTTGAAGGGGATTATAAGCCTGGCTTTTTCGCTTCCTAGTGGCGTGTCTGAAGTACACTGCTTGAAGTCTTTGATTCTCGGTGTTTTCATGTGTAATATGGAGTTACTAAAGCCTACTTCAAGGTCATTGTGAAAAGTAAATGAGGAAATGCAATTGATTCATAGTAATTGTATACTAGATGTTTCTTTTCCACCCCGATTTCCGCACTAGCCCCTCAATAGCTCTGTTTTATTACATAAGTACTTAGAAAAATGGACTTTATGCAGCTTGGTCAATCAGAATGACCTTAGCCACAGCAGGATCAGGAATATGGGATGCTATTTTGAACAAAAACATTAGAAGTAGCTTACACTAAATCGTGCTGATTCATATCAAGTTTCAGTAGAGTTATTCAGCTATAGTCAGCCTCTTGGTATGATGTACTGAGTTGGTGCTAGCACAGTGCCTAGTACATCATAGGGGCCAAATAAATGTTTGTTGAATGAAGGTTTACAGAATCAGCCTTCATTAACTCATAGAAACATTTATGGGCCAGAAACCCCTTAGAATGTACAGTCTTTAGTTGTTTTTTTATGATTATTTACATGTCATGTATTCTTAAAAAGTTATATTTGTTTATATGAAAGCTTCTTGATAATACAATTATATACTTTGTTAAATTGTTATAAAATTAAGAATAATTGAAGCCGAAACCTGAAACTGTAGAAATGTAAGTTCAAAGACACCTCTGAAACTCTTTTCCTTACTCCTATTTTTTCAAAAACAATTTTTCAGTTTTCAGAATCATAATGTTTACCATTTTAAACTATGTGATTATGCAATTTAAGTATAAAGCTTAATGTTTTATATAAAATTGCTTAAAATCAGGCCTGATATTATATTAGAGAATAAATAGTCTGTAAAATAGCCTACACATCTCGACCATTATTTAACAATGGTTTGCTGAGACTTATAAAGGAGCGGAAAAAGAAGCTGGTTTTACAAAAGGAAATGCACACAGAAACTTACTTTCATTGAGACAATCTTAATAATGTTTCATCAAAAATCATTGCTCTTGGTACACAGTATAGGTAAAAAGTATTTGGGAAAAAAAGCCAGCGTAACTATAGGGGATTTAGTTAATCTATTAATGCAGCTGTCCCAAGGTGCATTAATAAAGCTTAAACTCTTCAAGTTTGTAGCATTTGCATTCTGATACTTGAGTTCTGGATACTCATATTCACCACCAAGACATCCTTCAATTCTGAGACTTAGGTATTTAGATACTTTACAGGTGGGATGACATGAAAAAAGTAAAAAAAAAAAAAAGCAAAAAAGTTTTGAGTATCCACTCTTTGCAGTATTAAAACATAACAGCCCTTGTCCCTCAAGAGTATAACAACATTTTCATCAGTTGTCATTATTACAGATTGAATTAGTGATGTGCCATTAACTATTTTCATCAAGTCATGACAAATATAGGCTGTTAACACTGCTTCAAATAGCTAGTGGGGAGAAAAGCATGGAGCTCTTTATTCCTTTGCTCCCTCTCCTGAAAATGAAGATAATAAAGCCTACCTCCAAAATTATGGTCAGGATTAAATGGGATAAGACCTGGGGAAATGCTCTGCAAATGCTAAATCAATGGGTCCCAAAATGCAGTTTCTAGGCCAGCAGCATGGGTACTTCCTGGGGACCTGCTGCAAAAGCAAATTCTTGGGCCCCACCCCCAGACCTGCTGAATCAGAAACTCTAGAAATGGAGCTCAGCAATATGTGTTTTAGCCAGACTTTCAGGTGACTCCTGTGCTTGTCAAAGATTAAGACTATCCTAAAGTGTTATACGAATGTCAAGCATTGCTCTTCTACAATGTTCAAGGACCCAAGATACCCATCAGCCCTAAAATACATCTTCCCCACTGGCCTATCCTCTGCCTTCAATTTCCATAAGTAATGAGCAAGAGTGGATTGAAAAACAATATCCCCATTGTCCCCCTCCAAAAAAACCTCTAGTATTAATTGTCCCTGAATTATCCGATTAATCAACAGTACATCAGCCAGGATGAAACTTTTTCTACTACCACCCATTGTTCCTGAAATGAGACTTGAGGACTCTTAGGGACCACTCCTTCAGCAAGACCACAGGAGGTCTAGGGAGCAGCCGACTTTGACACATTTGAAATTTACCTACTATTAAAAGCCTCCCTCAAAGCTAAAACATGAGGATGGTTTAGAGTTGACTGGTTTACGAGTGTGGTAAGATTAAAAGGGATTTTCATCTTGCTTTCCTTGGTATGTCATCTACAATGTTTGCAGGAGCCTCCGTTTAAGAAACATTCTGTGTCACACACAGTGCTGAATACTTAGAGTGTGTTATCTCATTTCCTTTTATTTACACACTCAAGGGGTGTGTGTTAACATGGATCTTGGTCATTGATGAAGAAAAATGGCCTGGAGAAGTTGACTGACTTGGTCAAGTCGCACACCTGGTGCTTATCGGAGGCATAATTTGAAGACCGGTTCTAACTGCAAAGTTCACACAAGTAATTGCTCTATGTTATTGACATTCAGAATTTATGAATATCATTTGTCCAATCTGGAGAAACATGCCTTATAGTTGGCCCCTCTCATGGTTCTTGTCACCTTCTGTTGTTTGGAAGAATCTAAGGATTTATGGAAGTTATGTTGGTATATCAGAAGCTGATTGGTATGTATTTGGTGAGTATGTATTTTGTTGTTTATTCACTTCCAGCTTCTCTATAAATAGCCCCCCATAACTCTATCTATGTTGTACAAGTAAAGTATCACTGGCAGCTGTCAAATTCCATGGGGTCCCTCCCTTACTGGTCATAGTCTATTGGATCAGGAGTAAAGTCTTGACAGAGGTTAGGCTGATAAGTATAGTTATTGGAGGAAGATTTGAATCTGGGACTAAATTACAGCATTTGAGTCACGTGTAGAATAAAAGACAGAGGCCACAGGGACTGAGAAACAAGTTGATTCTTGAAGCGACATTGTCTCAATTATATTTTAGTTCTTGGCTTCTCTTCCCTTTTAAAGCTCAATTGTTTTTAGCATGCCCTCATATCTCTACGATGAACTTCCCCTTTTTCCATTTAAGTTAGGTTCAGTTGATTATCATTTGGTTGCAATTGATCATCTAATTGGTTGATAGAAAACACCTGCTGACAACTCAGCAACCCTCACGTAAGATTTTAGTACTCATGGACCATTATTTTCTGGTTGCCTCGAGGTCTCTTAGTGTCCTACCAACTCCATCTCCTTATTCTTTCCTCTCTAGTAAACTTGGTTGCTCGGATGCTTGATGATGTATTTGCTTGTTCCTTCACCCCTCTTGGTTTATCTCTACACACAGGTACACACCTCTACCCTCCCTGCTACCCACATGCTGTGTGGATCTTGCCAATTGCCACTTTTTACATTTTGTCAAGTTCCAGATCCTGCAAACTGCCAGTTATCCTCTTCAAACATCACTGCTGATTGAAATTCACTGCTCTGAAACAGTGAATTATCTTTTTAATGGCTTATGCTGTTAAACCAAATTGCAAAATTCAGTGCCAAATCCTGAAAGTGCAAACCTTAAACATTATGATTTTAAATGCTCTCCTGTTTCAATGCGTTCAACATCCCATTAGATACTACCACTAATGTGTTCCATATCTCATCCCATAACCACTAAAAAACAGGTAAACAATGTTTAAAAAAAGAATTATGCAAACTTAGAGTTGGAAGATAACCAACTTTTTCCAAATGTTAGAGTCCTTGCTGAAACCCTCCTGCTTTTTAGTTACCAAGCCTCTTAAATACTTTCAGTGACGGAGAGTTGCACAGTCTTCTAAATGAGTATTTTCTTCTCTTAAAACAAAAACCACCCCTTTGTCACTTCCAAATTTTGCTACATGAAGCACCTTAGAGTGAATATATTCCTGGTAACTATGATAGATTCATTTCTAAATTTTCCTTTCTTAAGGTAAACAATACCAATTTCCTTCAACACTTTTTCATTAAGTGGTTTTAAAGGCTTATAGTCATTTGATGTCCTTTTTCTGAACATTGTCTTATTTCACGGTGTCTTTCTTTAATGTGGCCCTTGAAAATTGAACATATCACTGGTATGTGTTCTGGATGTCTAGCTCTGTGGAATTAGATTGGGACCACATTTCTTTTCCTAATGCCTCTATCGGCTTGTTGTCTCCTAGGATCTTTTTCACATGTTATGTTGTCAAGTCAGGAATCCTGAATCTCCTATTAATATGGTTTTAAACAAGAAAAAAATGTAATATTACCACTGTGACAGTAAGAAATCATTGAGAAAATTGGTCACCTTTAACTTTCCATACACCTTTACCCAATGACTTAGCCACAATCATCCTCATTTTCTCTCCTTTTTTTTTTGGTTGAGATGATCCTCTTTTTATCAAAGCTCACTTTTCCAATGGTGAAATCCATTCTTTCCTTTCTTCTTGGAAGGTTGTCTTATTCTTTTGCTCCTCTTCTCTTTTACTGGCTCTGCCCTCTGTGCCCCTATACTGTTTCAAATCTCTTCCATTACAAAGGAAACAGGCTCTCTCTGGTAGCTATTACCTTATCTCTGTCCTTTAATTACCAAGTTTTTGAAGAAAGTGCATGCTACACTTACTCTTTTCTGATTTAGTTTTTAAAATACACTTTAATTTGTCTTCCATCTGAATCACTCTGCTGAAACTGTACCTGTTAAGTCTAATAATTGGTCTGACTGTGAAATTCAAAGGTCATTTTATTATTTTTATTTTTATTTTATTTTTTTGTGTCTACTTGTTTCTGTTATTTTTGCCTATCATCCCTACTGGGATTTAAGATCTGAGAGCAGATTTCACCCCTTTTCTTCACTGCTATATATCACACACCTATAACAGTGCCAAAACACAGTAGATGCTTGTTGAATGAATGAATGGACATCTATATCTGCAGAGCTATACATACTGTACTTCCTTCCCCCAACCTCCCAATATGGAAACCCATGTATATAACTGAAAAGTAAGAGATGATGTGGTTTTATTTTTCTTTTTTTATGAAGAAAGAAAGAGAAAGAAAGGAAGGAAGAAAGGAAGGAAAGAAGGAAAGAAAGAATGAGAAAGAAAGAAAGAAAAAAAGAAAGAAAGAAAAAGAGAGAGAAAGAGGGAGAAAAAGAGGGAGAGAAAGAGGGAGAGAGAATGGGAGTCTTGCTCTATTGCCCACGCTGGAATGCAGGGATGTAATCATAGCTCAGTGCAGCCTCAAACGCCTCACCTCAAGCTACCCCTCCACCTCGGGCTACCCTACCAAGTATCTTAGATCACAGCGTGCACCTCTGTGCCAGGCTAATCTAAAATAAAAATTTCATTTTTATTTTTTTTTTGAAAATTGTTTTCTAAAGTGACTATCTTGTTTTGTATTTCCACCAGAAACATACGAGTTTTGCTCCAGTTGTCCCATATATTCACCAGCATGTTGTATTATCAGTTGTTTTATTTTAGCAATTCTAAAAGGTGTATAGTTGTGTCTTAATTTGATTTTATTTTGCACTTCCCTAATGAGCTATGATGCTGAGTATCTTTTTTTGTGTGTAATTATTTTAATATAAATTAAATTAAACATTTAATTTCTCAGTTGCACTTATCACGTTTCAGAGGTTCAAAGGCTACATGTAGTTAGTGGCTATCTTATTGGATGGCACAGATTATCAAACATTTCCTTTATTGCAGAAATTTCTGCTAGCCAATAGGATGCCTTAGCTAAAGTCATGAGTTTGTTCACATCAGAAGGTCATTATAAAATGCTCTTCTTAATGGACCTCTGAGTTACATTTACTACTGTAAATCACATCTTTCTTGAAACTCTGTCTCCATGGCTTCCAACACCCAGAACTCTTAGAGTTTGCCCTGTGTCCCTTTAACCATTCTTTCCTTCATTTTTTTTTTCCCTTTTCCTCCATAAACTTTTTTTTTTGTCTTTTAAACCCTGGAGTACCCAAAGTAACATGGGATTATTTGAGGTCCTGCTCCTTTATATGACTTTGTGTTTTCACAGCTTCTCCAGTATCATCTGTCACCATTTCCTGCTCTGCCGTTTAGCATTCAGAGTTTTCTGTGTACACTCTGCTAGAAAGACACCTGTGTGTCTTTCTCATGTGGTGCCCTTTAGCCAGAATAAAACCTCTTCAGTTCAAAGGCCTACTTCACTGGGACATGTCCTTCCTCCCATCGCTCTTCCCTGGGTGAGTTAAACGCTGCTTCTCTGTGCCTGTATAAATAGGCCTATCGCTGCACTTTTCATTTTATAGATCTCCCTTCTCAAGGGGACTGAGTATTATGAGAAACTGGGATAAAAAGTTTTTTATTTTTAAAAAATATCTGTATCTCCCAGCAGGGAACCCGAATGAATGATCAACCACTGTATAGAATTTTGCTCTTTACATTGCTCTTTATGTTTATAAATGCCATTTTATGTTTATCTTTTATTATAGCTAGTTTTAGTCCAGCATTCTAGGCTGTTCTTCTCTTTTTAATTTTCCACTTGACCCTCAGTTCTATTCACCATTTTGCCATTCTTTCTGGTACTGGCAGATTAGATATGCGTGCCCTCTTAGTTTTTATTCAAATCATTTAGAGAAAATGTTGACTAGGACAGATCCTGTGGTAGAATTCTAGAACTGGCGAATGGTATCCTAGCATCTAATATCTTGTTGTTCTTTTTTCACAAATTGCCAAAATAAAGCCATCTTTGCCAAACAGCTCAGTTGCAGATTGGGCTTATGCAGCTGTCAGCTACTTCCCCACACAAATGTTTTACCTAATAGCTTCATTACAAGAGAATGTCAAGTAAATCTTTAATGAACACTTGTGTTACAGCAACAGTCTTAGTATTTCATCATTGGATACTTAGCACAGAGTTATCAGGAGAAAGGGTTATATGGGTTAAAGCAATTTTATTTTTTAATGAGGAATATAAGAACATGGCCATTTTCCATTGGTTATATCAGAACCCCTGTACTGACAAGTTCAAAATACACTTTCTACTTACCATTACTCCAAGAAAAAAAAAAGCTACATGATTTGCATTGAAGAAATATATAATTATGTCTTCTGTAATTATATAAAACATAATTTTAATGTTGATTGTAGAAAACTGAATATTAGTAATTAATTGAGTATGTCTATGTGTCAGGAACATTTTGAGGTGTTTTAATGTATTATTTATTAGTAAGAAAAGCTCTATGAAGGAAGTATTATTTATTTGTATCTTTTGCAGATGAGACATTGAAGCAGACAGAAGTTAAGTAACCTGTTCAAGGTTATATAATCGGTAAGTTTAAGGATTACCAGGTTCAGTTCTAGAAAATTCTCCAGTATATACTCATGTTGCCACAAATTCTAAGTATCACTATTCTGCCTAACAAATAGCCATGCCTTTCTTAGAAAGCAACATCATCTCTTTCAATACAATACATCCAGTTCCCCTTGTGTGCGATTCTGTGAGTGAGTGGGCAGTGTTCTTGAGCATGGAATACAAATAATGAAAACCCTGGTTGGTGGAGAAGCCAAAAAAACAAAATTAGCTCTTTCTGCTCATTATGTTGCAATCTGTTTTTGATGGGTTTACAAGGGAATTAGGGATGAAAATAGACCCACACCATCTTCTTTATGGTAGGCATCATCATTATCTTCAATTTGGTAGAAAATGTTCTATTCCTTTCCCTGTATATCTCCCTTGGCCCATAAATAGAAACTTGGCCTTTTAAAATTTATTAGGAAGATAACATGGGCGTTTCCCTCCACCACTGCCTACACCCAACTTCGCTTCTCCTTGCTGGGGGAGCAGTGAATCATATGCCTAGGGTATGACTGGACCTGGTGGAGATCCCCATGAGATCTGCTCTTGTCTAGCTTCAGATGTTGTCTATACAGTATCTCAATCTTATTGCCATGCAGTAAGTGAATTAGTTAGTCATGGTTTCTTCATCCTGCTCCTGATTAGGTAACATTATTTCAGGGTATGAGGAATATAGAACTCCTTTTGTTTAGGGGTGTAACCTGAATTTATAAATCTAGGGGTAAAGCGGCACTATGATTCTTTTACTCCTCTTTCAATATTTACTGAACACCCGTCTTGTTCATATACTCTTCTAGGTGTTGGAGATTCCATAATGAACAACACTAGCAGTGACTCTGCCCCCAAGGATGATGCATTCTAGTCAGGGAAGATAGATAGACAAAAATGTATTAAACATATCATATAATAAAGAGAGTTGGGAAGAAAAATAAAGTAGGTAAAGGGAAATAGAGAGTGCATAGTTTGGTGGAACGGTGCTATTTTCCATAGAGTGATCAAGGAAAGCCTCTGTGACTGTTTAAAATTTGAGCAGAGAGTGAGGAAGTGAGTCCTGTGGCTACCTGGGGTAAGAATATTTTTCTTTTTTTACAATAGCAAAGACATAGATTCAACCCAGGTGGTCATCAATTGGATTGGATAAAAAAAAAAAAATGCAATACATACACACCATGGAATACTACACAGTCATAAAAAAGAACAAAAGGCAGCTTAATTTAAGAAGGTAGCAGTGGAGATGGTAAGCATTAATGTATTCTGGATGTCTTTTAAAGTTAGAGGAAATAGATACATATCTTTTGTAGCAACATGGATGCAGCTAGAGGCCATTATCCTAAATACTAATGTAGAAAACAGAAAAACAAACACTACATGTATTTGGTTGGAGTTAAACATTGAGTAGACATGAACATGAAGATGAGAATCACACACACTGAGAAGTACAAGGTGGGAGAGTGAGGGAGGGAGGCAAGGGCTGAAAAACTACCTGTTGTATATTATGCTCACTACCTGGGAAACAGAGCCATTCATACTCCAAACCTCAGCATCATGCAACATATCTTTGTAACAAACCTGCACATGTATACCCTGAACATATAATAAAAGTTGGAAATAAATAAATAAATGTCTAAAAACAACAGACACTGGCAAGGCTGTCGAGAAAGGAGAATACTTATACATTGCTGGTGGGAATGTAAATTAGTCCAGTCATGTGAAAAGGAGTTTGAAAATTTCTCAAAGAGCCAAAGAACTAAGAGTTGAACTACCATTTGATCCAGCAATTCCACTACTGGTTATATGCCCAAAGGAAAATAAGTGATTCTACCAAAAAGAATTTTCTAAGAGCAAGTTCAAAAACCTTGAGGCAAGCTAAAATTTCCTCTTTTTTTTTTTGGTCTTTGAGAGACATAGGGAGGCCAGTGTGGCTGGAACAGAATGAGTAAAAGAGGAAAATGTAAGAGATGAATAGAGAGAGAAAGAAGAAAACAAATTCACACAGGACCTCAATAGCCTAAGTAAAGAATTCTAATTTTACTTTGTGAGAGATGGGAGAGCAGGAATTTGAAATGTGGGGTAACGTAATCTGACTTATGAATGGAAAAAATAATTCTGAATTTAGTGTGGAATATAGATGCCGGGGGAAATTGTGGACGTAAGGAGAGTGGCTAGGAGGCTACTGTAAAAGTTTAATTAGGAGACGAAGGCAGCTTAAGTTAAGGAGATAGCAGTGGAGGCGATAAGCATTAACCTATTCTAGATATATTTTAAAGTAAGAGGCAACAGAATTTGCAATAGATTAGTACAGGATTTAATACTGTCCATGTGGTAATTTACATTTTTATTAAGTAGTTGTTTTAAAATATATTTTTATTTTTAAAGTTTAAATTTACAAATAATTAGAATAGGAAAATACATCCTCATGATCCCAAATTCTACACTCATCCATATTTGACACATTTGCTTCAATTTTCTCCTTTTGTATTTGTTGAATTATTTTAGAGCAATCAAGGGATAGTAACCTAGAGATTAATACAGGATATCAAAGAGGGAGTAGTGGATGGGGTAGCCTGATGTTGTGAGAATATGGAAGAGAGATAATCTGTAACTTTTTTTTTTTTTTTTGAGATGGAGTGTTGCTCTTGTTGCCCAGGCTGGAGTCCAATGGCGTGATCTCGGCTCATTGCAACCTCACCTCCTGGGTTCAAGCGATTCTCCTGCCTCAGCCTCTCCAGTAGTTGGGATTACAGGCATGAGCCACCATACCCAACTAATTTTCTATTTTTAGTAGAGACAGGATTTCTCTGTATTGGTCAGGCTGGTCTCGAACTCCCAACCTCAGGTGATCTGCTTGGCCTCCCAAAGTGCTGGGATTACAGATGTGAGCCACCATGCCCGACCACAATATGGAAATTTTAGTGAAGAAACAGGCAGGATACCTATCCCCACTTTAGGTCCAACAGGATAAGTGTGGTACAGAAAAATAACCACCTTCTAAGTCAGCTGAAGGTAAAATAATGAGCAAATCTAGTTTCTGCTTTACAAAAAGGTGAAGGAACTATTCAGATCAGAGACTGAGGACATATAAGATCTTGCTGATGATGGACTATGGGTAAAGAGTTTCAGGAATCAAAGAGAGAAGGGAGATGGGGACAAAATAAGAGATTGTGGAGCTATATCAGGCTTAAACAAGGAGGGCTAGGGTTACCTGTGATTCTAAAGCTTCTTGAGGTAACAAACATAACAATAAAGGCAGTTTCCAGACAGAGAATGGTGGCATGGTTATGGATTTTAGAGTTCAGGGAATTCTGGGTGTCAGAGACCCACCACTTCATACTTGGTGGTGGAAACAGGTGGTTAAGGGAAAGATAGTTTTACTCTGAGTTCACATATCTAACTCTCAACTCCCATTGGGTCACGAGTTGATCAGGTAGTGACCGAGCTTCATTCAAGCACATACTAAAACAAAACACAACCAATAAAAAACCATACTGTAAATTGTTTTCCATTAACATATGTAGTACACTTTGGGAATCATTGCTCAATACTGCCACTCTTTGAACCACCTTAACCATGAATGATATCCAGGAAGGTAACAAACAGAAGTAGCTGTAGAGGTTACTTGCTGAACATCACCATAGTGGGTACTATGAAAAATACAAAGACGAGAGGAAGATGGTTTCTCAAGGCGCTTACAGACCTTTGGGGAAACAGGCATGTAAGTAATCACCTCTGATAGAATGCAGAAGTAAAAGTAATATTCTGTGCAAGTTTAGAAGTGATAAATTCTAGGTATGGGAGGAGTATACGGCAGGGGATCTGGGAAGCTGCTATGCAGGAAGTGAAATGTGACCCAATGTTTGAAGGAGGGCTGGAATATCTGTAGAAAGTGAATGAGGAATGGGTAGTTCAGGCAGAAAGAAGAAATTTGCAAAGTGGCAAAGACATAAATGTGACTAATCTTTGTTCATCCAGCCAACAGGGCAAAAACTTTTGGGGATTGTCTTTGATTCCTCCTCTCTCTCACTCTTGTGACACCTGTTACCAAATCCTATTGGTAACACTTGCACAAAGTCTCTTGAATCATCCACTCTCTTCAACTCCCACTGCCACATCCTGAGTTCAAGCCTACTTTGTCTTCTTTTCTCTTCCCTAGACTATTGCAACTAACTTCTCACTGGTTTACCTGCTTCTAATCTATCTTCATTCTAATTCCTTTCAGACACTGCCTGTGGAACTCCTTGCTGAATACAAAACTGTGCTGTTTTCCTGCTTAGAGCACCGATGGGTTTACAGTGTCGGTCACTCAAGGCCTTTCCACATCTCACCTCAATTTCTTTTATACTCTAATTTCTGACCTTACATTCTCTGAGTCACCATGTGTTTTACCCATAATAAACAATTTCACTCCTTAAATATTGCCTTACATTTTTTTCCCCCCTGAGTTTGCATCTTTGCTGAAACTACCAAGCCCAGCCTTCAGGGTTTTTTCCCTTTCTCTCTGCTTAATTGATCCTCTGAGGTCAAATTCAATGTTACTTCCTTCTGAGAAGCTTTTCTCAGCTTAGTCTACCCCTGTCAAAATGAATCACTCTTTAGACATTGCTTCTGCCACGTAGACCATGCTTTGTATCATAATAATTTATATTAATTCCCATTCCTCCACTGGACTGTGACCTCTGTGGAAGAAAAGGCCATGTTTTGGTTACTCTGGGCCTACCAAAGATTCCCCTTAGGAATAGTAAATATGCCTTTTCCATTTCTGGCTCTCTTTATATTATTATCGTATAAAATCATTTTCTTTTATTTAAAGGTATACTGTCTTCTGGAAGTAAAACTCCACAAATTTTAAATCATTTTTATCATGACATACAGTCTGATACAGTGCTGAAAGCCTCTGAACGTGGCTAATTATATGGTGAGTTTCAAAAATTAGATCATAGCATGCCCAAGCAGGTAGTTAGTTTATCATCTGGGAAATTCATAGCCTTGACTTAACTTGTAGACATGCGAGAATTTTTTACTTCTTTTTGCTACACCCATTTTTTAAAATGTTGTCCTTTATAACTGGAGGGAAGCATGTCTTATTTAAGAATAAATTATCTGACTCAGACAAAAATACAAGATCATGTCGAAGATATTTTCAGCATTCAGAAATAGGACATGTTGAGGTCTTGGGAACTGTAACATTAAACTGGGGTGGAAATATATTAAATAGAATAAAACATAGTGTTTTATGATTGAGTGCGTTTCTAGTATTTGGTCCTATGAAGTATTCAGACTGAACTAAGATTCTCATTACAGCTTACTGAAATAATGAACTCTCTGTTGAATTAGGAATAAGAAAGTAAATCATCATGTCTCCAGTCTTGGCCTGATTCATTCAGCTTCTAGGAGGTTTCCCTTCTTTGTCATTAATATAAAATAATAATGGAAGGTTATATATATGAACAATGAGACTAATAGTCATTAGTTATTTAAGTCATGTGACTTCTTGGTCTGAATATCTTTAAAAAATACTTTGTTGTAACTTATGATGTGAAACCTATAACATATTTAAATGAGCATTGAAATTGACATAGTATCCAAGTTTGTGCTTTAAAATCATATGAATTTTAACTGATGAAAATTCTTAAGTTTTCTCAGATTCACATTATTAAGAAATTCTTAAACAATTTTTGTGTGCACTTCCATGCTCCTCCCCCACCTAATCTCCAAACTTTGCCAGTCAGTTACCATAGCAGACACTAAACAACGTAGAAAATAAATTTGTTTCCATTGAAGTAATATATATATATATATATATATATATATACATACACATAGACACATTCAGAGTACATATCTTCAATCATTACAAGTTACTTTGAACAAATTCTGTTTTTGTTCCTATCTTATTTCATATACACAGGTAACACAGCAAATAAACATTTAAAGGCACAGAAGGATATCTGTAAAGACATTCTTCTCAAAAGCCAGAATTACCCTGGTTTCAGAGGGTACATATTATTTTCATTAGCAGGAACACAGAGGAGAGTTTGCATTTTATAATATAAGTACAAATTGTGGAAGTATCTCAGATTGCAGAATCAGGCTATACACATATGCAGAAAATAATTACATTGTGATCCATGCATGGTTCTTTATGATGTGATGTTCTTGGAATTGTTTGGTATCTTAATTTTCTGAACATTTCCTTGTTTATGTAAATGCTATGAAACTTTCTTTGTTATTTATTTGGAATAAAACAAAGCATACATGAAAACCTTGTATCAAAAATATGAAGAATAAGTAAAGAATTTGGAGTGAGGGGGAAATGGTCAACCTATTTGGTTCCTAAAATAAAAACTGTGTAATTAAACTACTTTTTAGAAAATGAGTATATATTAACTGATGAAATGGGAAGTAAATAAAAGGGAAGATAAATTTTGCTTTAAAAGTTGTTATATAATTTACAAAGTGAAATCAAAGTTGTCATTTTTAGAAATCATGTCAGATGAAGACTAGTTAAAGGAATTGAGAATTTTGTCCTGAAAAGAGAGAACTAAAGAAAGATACAAAGGTTTTCAATGTTTAAAGATCTCCCTGGAGAAGTAGAAATTGGCCTGTTTTGGATTACACAGGCTGGCTTCTGAATGCTGCAATTCCTCAGCCTACCTCTTCCTGTTAACCTTGGGTTGTGCTGCACATTAAGGAGAAACCAAGTCTGGGGGAGGAAGAGGGAGTTACCAGGAAGTTGGCTGAGTGTGTGAAATCACATCAAGAGTTTTAATGATGGCCTTGCCCTTTATTCTAGTGTTTCTGCAGAATCTTATTAACAGCAGTGATGGTAACAATAACAAGATAGAAATAACTTTATTCTTCTAAATACTTTAGAGACTGAAGGCAAAATAAATGTACCTTGACAATAAAGCAGCAGCCATACTTAGACTATTTTTATTTGGTCATTTAAAAAGATCTCACCCATGAAAGCAAATATATTTTCATATGAAAAAAAGGACAATCCTAAGATACCGATATAACCAGGATGATTCTGTCTTTGAAACAAAGGTATGATTTCAGAGAATAAATAGGGCTCTATTGAGACAGATATAAATGGAGTCTCACAAATAAGCTGTGATTTTAATGGGCTTCATTATATTGTTCAACTAAAATTAAAAATTTGAGCAATTAAAAAAATCTCTTATCATTATTGTCTTCCCATTTCATCCTGCTCATTAGAGTTGTTTCTTTGTCATGCTATACCCTTTTTTGAACCATGGTGAGACATGAACCTGAATATTTTCTTGACTGTATTCTTGCTTGAGACAATGCAAGAAGTACGAAATTAATACATATATTTTAAAATAAATGTACATTATTCATTTTATAACATGAATGTGTATTGATATATACAAATATAGAGAGACAGAAAGAGAGTCTTTCAGAGCAAAATATTCAACAGTGACAAAGATAATAAAATTATTCATAATACTGGTCTCATAGATGTTTGCTGTAAATAGACATATGTAGAAAATCATTTAGGGGAAGGTCAAATTTACTACCAATTGATTTCTCCAGAGAGTGTTATTTATGAATGCTCTTAGTTGCATCAAAAGAAAAACTTGTAGAGATCATATTACATTTCGATACAGGTTTTATAATTGCTTATACAAAGGCCCTGTCCAATTTTGACAATATGTTCTTGCTAGAATGTTACTAGCAAGAGTGTAAATGTATATTGACATGCTTACTAAAATTCATTTGCATTTGATCTACCTCTATCTCTGTCTACTGTTCTCCTCTCCTATAAGCAAACTGCAAATCTTTATCTTCCTCCCTTTCCTTCATTTTTCCTCAATACTTCTGTAAGGAATTACAATTTTGAAATCAGTTGTTTATTGATGGTTCCCTAGACACTGTTGCAGGTACTCTGCAGGATGATGTTTTACCATACTCTGTTGCAGAGTCTGTTGGATCCACATCCTCTTGCATGGTTCAGGGGATTTAGTGAAGAATAGCACCTTGTCAAGGAACACAGCATTGGGACAGCTGTGATGTGTATACGTGTAAACACATTCATGCACTTAACTATAATACAGTGTTTGAAATGGCACAAGGAAAGTATTGTAACAGTTAGAAGAGGTAGCCCTTATTTCTGACAGGCACGGTCATAAAATCTTCATGAAGAAGGCTACATTTGAGCTCAGCTTTGAAGTATGGGCAATCTGTCAAAGAAAATGATAGGAAGGAGAAGAATTTAGGTGAAAACAAATTTTAAAATTAAAAGTCATTTATTTTTAGTTTTAATCTGTGGCTACATGATTCAACTCTAATAAATTTTTGTGTGGGGTGTGAGGTAAAGGTTAATATTAATTCTTTTCATCTATTTATTCAGCCATTCTAGAACAACTTGCTATCTAGACTTTCCTTTATCTGTTGAATTGTCTTGGCTCTCCTGTCAAAAATCAGTTGACTTTATATGTGTGGGTTTATTTCTGGACTCTTCTTTTCCATTGATCTATTGGTCTGTCCTTGCACTTATCCTGTCTTGATTACTGTTGTTTGGTAGTAAGTCTTAAAATTAGGTAGCTTTTGTCTGTCACATTTGCTTTTAATTTTTAAGATGATTTTTGGATATTTTAAATCTTTTGAATTTTCATTTAACTTTTAGACTCAGTCTGCTAATTTCCACAAGAAAGCATCATCAGTTTGCTTCTTGGTTAAGCAAAGACTTTTTACGCTCTATAAAGCACTAGCATTAAAGAAAAAAATATCATAAATTGGACTTTGTTCAGATTAAAAATCTCTGCTCACCATAAGATATTAAAAATAAAAAAGGTAAAATGCAAAAAGAGAAAATGTCTGCAAAACATATAAGGAATTTGTATCTAGATTACATAGTCATTACATATCAATAATAAAAGGACAAAATCTAATAAAAATAGGAAAACATCCTGAAAGTCACAAAGTAAGATACATAAATGGACAATAAGTATATGAAATGTGGTCAACGTCACTGGTTGTCACATTAAACCATAATGAGTTACTGCTTCACACCAATTAGAATGGGTAAAATGAAAAAGATAATGGCAAACATAGGGACCCTTACACATTGATGGTTGGAATGTAGGATGAAAAAACCTCTTTGGAAAGCTATGATAATCTCTTATCAAGTTAAACATACACATACTGCAGGACACCCAAATTTTATCACTAAATATTTATTGAAAAGAAATAAAAACACGTGTCTACAAAAAGACTTATGCATAAAAATTCATAGCAACTTTATTTGTAGTAGCCTCAAACTGGACACAGTCCAATTATTCATCAACGGGAGACAGAATAAACAAATTGTGGTATATTCACATGGTGGTATACTACACAGCAATATAAAAGGAACATGCCAGTGACACATGAAAAACATGAACGAATTCTACAGACATTATGTTTAGCTAAAGAAGCCAAACTAAAAAAAATGCATTATCCATCAATGTATTTGTACAGAATTCAGAAAACAACCAAAACTAATATACATAGAAAGAAATCAGAATAGCATTTGTGGTTGGTATTGGGTTGATTTTGGAAAGGAGGACAGGGAATTTGTTGGTCACTGAAAATATTCTCTTTGGAATGGTTTGGGTTTTATGAGTGTACACATTTGTCATTTGTCAAAACTCATTGAAGTGTACACTTAACCTCTCTTCATTTCAATGTATATAAACATTATCCATTAATTAAAAATGTATATTAAGTAAAGTCTTAAGATTAAAAAAGAGGAGGAAAGCCAACTAGGTAAGTATATATCCACAGAGTGTTGGATATAGAACAGAAAACAGGAGAGGTAATACTAGAGGGTCATCAATGTTAAGCCTTAGTTTTTTTCTTATTTGTAAATGTGCTGTCAAAGATGGCTTTCACGGAAAGAAGGAAGTTTAAAGAACAGCTATTCCACTAGGATGTTCCATAGACTTTGCTCATAAATACATTTAGAATCCATCCAGTTCTCGAGATCTTCATTTATTGTTTTACCCTTGGTCTAAGCACCATCGTCCAGCTTTTGTCCTGGCAGCTATTCTTGCTTCAGTTCTCAGATTCCTACAACCTTCCGGCTTCTACACTGCAACCAGAGAGACTTTTATTAACATAAATCTTATGACATCAAATTTTCCTGCTTAAAACACTGCAGTATCTTTTAATTGTGCTTAGAAGAAAACTGAGACTCGAAGGTTTTACATTATCTGGCTCCTGCCTACCTCTCCATACTTATGCTTTTCTACTGATGACTGTTGACCTGCTTCTAACTTAAAAGCTAGTACTTTTCACTGTTATTTTTGGGTAGAGGAAGTTGTAGTTTTTACTCTTTGCTACTCACAGGTTGGTTTTCTCAGCTTTAAGTAATAGCAAGCTGCTCTGACTAGTTGTCATCAGCTAGACCAATGAATCTTCTGTTTTAAATTCTTTGATCAATTCCCTGTACTGATGCAGATGGAGTCTAGCCCCTACTTGAGAGTTTTACTCACCCAAATGACTGTTTCAGAGACACCACTATATTGTCAATTTTGAAATTTGGAACAAGCCCTAATTCTAGGTCTCTGCCTTGTGTTCATGGAACACCTCACGCTAAATTTATATTTTCATGACTTTTCTTCCCTTTCTGGACTCGTCTCATCTCCACATTGTTAGTGGTTTTTGCCGTTCTCATTCGAGCAGCCATATGATTATGGGAACCTACAAACTGGGAGCAGAACTAGTGATTAAGATGGGGCATGTAGAGTTTGGAACAACTTATTACTTCTGGGTGTGGCCCACACGAATCTGGCAAGCTCAGACTCATAGCACTTCTCCTTGGATTTACCCGGGGAAGAGGCTTAGCTAGCAGTTCTTTAAGGAGCCCAGTGTTTGGTGCCAGGTGTTTTCCTTGTAAAACAGCTGACCAACTTTATACAATGTAATCAGAGTCTTGGGTTGCCTCCTACAAGGGGAAACTGGTGACCCATTTCAGTTAACACTACAAAAAACTTGTTCTGAGACCCAAAATGATTTGAGGGAACAAGGAAAGTGCCTATTCATTGAATTTTAGATAATTTTTTTAATTGTAGAAAACTACACATAACATGAAACAATTTCCACTGTTTAAAACCACGCAATTCAGTAGCATTAAGTACCTTCATAATATTATGCAACTATCACTACTCCTTAGTTCCAGAACTATTGCATTACATCAAAAAGAAACCTTGTACCCATTAAGCAATTATTTCCAATACTCCCTCAATTAACCACTGGAAATCACAAATATGCTATCTATCTCTATGAATTTGCCTATTCTGGATATTTCAAATAAATGAAACCATACAGTATGTGTGGCTTTTTGTGTCTGCTTCTTTCACTTTTAGCATGTTTTCAGGCTTCACTGGTGTAGCATTTAACACAACTACATTCCTTTTTATGGCTGAATAATATTCTATTACATGGATATATTATGTCTTGTTTATCCATTTATCTGTTGATGAACATTCAGGTTGTTTCTACCTTTATGCTACTATGAATGGTGCTGCTATGAATATTATTGTATACTTTTTGGTTTGCACACCTGTTTTTAATTATTTTTGACATATATCTAGGAGTGGAATTGCCAGGTTTTATGCTAATCCTATATTTAATTTTACTGAGGAACTGCCAAACTGCTTTCTACAGTGATGGAGCAATCTTACATTCTTGTCAATCATGTATGAGAGTCAATTTTGAAGCATTTTTGAGTATTTTATGAAGGTGCCCATGCCTATAAGTGAATCATTAAATAATATTTACATGGTAGTAAAAGAAAACTGATTTGTGTTTTTAAAATAAGGTGAATTGACCTTTTCCCCTTCAAGTGAATTCTTCCTCCCCTTCTCCCTCCACCAAGGGGTGAGAATGGACCATGATGGCTAATTTTGAGTTAGGTCCCAGGAAGTTCTGACAGCTACTTGCTAGGGCACCCATATGTAAAAAGTTTGCCTGTGTAGTGTTTTGAAACTGTCACAGCTCAGATGTGAAGAAATATTAATATAATGTTATCTTTTCTATTACTGAGCTCTATTTGGCTCTGACACCCCCATTTTTGCCTCTGTTAAAAACCTCTTAATCCTGTCACTGAAAGCTAATATGGCCTCTTCTAGTTTAAACAGTAACAAGTAATTGAAACTCAGTGGAATTGTTAATTCCACTCAGAATTTAGTCATTAATTCAAGTTCGAACTACCTATAAGGGCTCTTCTCCTGGCCCTGGCCCTCCCTACTGCCTCCCTCCATTCCAGGAACTTAAAATCATCATGGCATTGGAGGTGTGGTTGATCCACACATCCTTATCAGGTCCCCCCTACCTCTGCTTGGTCTTTTGGTGTTAACCTTGTCCTTGATATATGTGTTAACTGTACCAGCCAGGCTTTTAGGAATGTACTGGAATTTTCTAGTCATATACATAGCTTTGCCCATACTCTATGAAAGAAAATGTGGCTTCTCTGAACCCAGATCCTAGATTTCCTCAAATCCCCTGGACCACTCGGCATTTATGTCACTGTCTCAGTCTTGCAACCTGTGGATGATATGTGATAAGTCCAGTGGATCTCACAGCATTTGTGCATCACCCTATTTCCTTAGTCATAAAGTAAGTTCATTGGTTTGATGTAGTGTTATGTGGGAATCCAATTTGGTGGTTGGAACTCTAAATCCTAAGCAGTAGTTCTGGTTGAAGTCTTGTAGATAGGAAGTTCAGTTCACATCCAGAATATGCACTGGCAATTCAAAATGAATCTTTGTTTCTTCCAGAGTAGGTGGGCTTCAATGAAGTCAACTTATACCACTAAGTGGATCGTTGATTCTTCAATGGATGTGACTGTATAAGGGGATTAACATTAATCAATGTTGCTGTCAGGCTGGACCTTCAGCAGCAGCCTTGGTAAGTGGAAATCCATAGTTGTGGGTCAGTGCAGGGCCTTTTTCCCTGCCATCATTCTTCTCCATTTACAAATACATTGTGCCAGTTCTTGGACAGCAGGTGATAGAGGCTGACTGATGTCAACTATCCAAGTTATTCTCTGTACTTAGTTGTTTGGTGTCTCCTCCTTGGAAGATACTCAATTGTGGTGATAACAAGTAATGCAAATGTAAAGATCTATTTTCAAGCCCAAAGTTCTATCCACATGCTTCTATTCCACACTTTCTGATACTTGATCTTCTAATATTTCTTCTTCCATTTCTCCAACTAATCAGATAAGCTATTGGTTGAGCCTTTGTATATTTTATATTAGGATACTTTCCTTTCCACATAAAGAAAATTTCCTGAAGATCTGCCCATTGGGAGAATTTCACCTCACAGACCTCATCTTCAAGATCATCACTCAATGGGAATGCAGTGTAGCCAAAGTCCATTTTTGGCTCATATTCACATACTGACCCACATTCATGGTCATGAGACAGCCCATCCAGGAATCAAGCTTGACTTTCTTCCACCTTTATCAGCTTGGAATAGGAAGAGTCATGAATGGAATCACCATGAGTGGCATGAGTTCACCTCCTCATGCCTTACATTTGTACCTCGAGCCCTGACTTGGCTTTCATCCCAGGTATTTCTCTTCTAGCATATGTCCGGTAACTACTGGAACTGTCTAGCTTGGTGTGTCTGGTAGAACCTAGCTGCTACTGGGAAGTTTTGGATTTGAGATCGCTTTGTGCATCATGGTCAGGCACTTAGTCTTTCCAGGACCAAGTATCACACTTAAGCACTTTTCAAAAAAGGATATAATTCTCTGCTACAGACGGCATGTCATTTTCTCAGAACCCTAAAATAGATTCTCCTATTGGGATTTGAACATCTCATAATTTAGGTTCTGCTGAGTCAAGTGGCCCAAATGGCAAGGCCATTTACGTCACAGCCTAGACTTGCTGCTGGGAGAGCCATTTCTTACCCTGGGTCCCACTCAAAGCTGGTGGCTTTCCATATCACTTGGTTTATGAGTCAGAAAAGTATTCAGATACAGGCCGCCTCCAGGAATAGGACATGAATTTGGTTGAAGTGGCTCTCTTCCATGGAGAGCATTTTCTACTAAGGCTGACAGCCAAAGGCTGGTAGTGTTCTCAGTATTTGAGGGTAATTTCAGTCCCTAAAAGGGATAACATAGCAGCATGTAACAGAGTCCATTATAGTTTCAAATCAGTGGCAGTTAGACTGACAGCTGACTTATCAGTAGCAACAAAGAATGCCAGACACAGTGGAATAATATTAGAAATGTGCTGAAAAAATAATTGCCAAACTAATATTCTATATTCATCCAGTATCCTTCATGAATTAATGTAAAATAAAAACATTTTCAGGAAGAAAAGGAAAAACGGTAAGAGAACTTGCCCTCAGTAAATTCTTCCTAAAGCAATTAATTTTAAAGGACATATTTCAGGAGAAATGACAATAATCTGAAATGGGTGCAAGAAAAAATGAAGAACAAATAATATAGTTAATATGTGTATAAATTTACGTTAATGTTGGCTATATAAAATAGCAATAATAATGTTGTGTATGTTTTATTTTAAAATATCCTAAAATATCACTAATACCTGTATTATATATAGCATATTTAAGTATATTTTGTATACTTAAAATTTTGATACTTCATAGAGAAGCCAAAGTGCAGAGCTCCATGGGTACACGTTTGGGTATAAATCATGTTGCAGACACATACTGTGCCTTCTCCTTAAGAAAAACACAAAAAACCAAGACACAGAAAATAAACAAGAATACAGAAATACAACCAATTCTATGAAAGTAAACAGCTGTAAATATTGACCATTACATAGAATTTCACATTCCTGCTATGGTTTTTGTGGTGATTACTTAATAACAGATGCTAAAAATTAAATAAATAAGATGCAATGGTTGAATTGCATTTTTTCCTGTCCCTCTCCCCCTTAAGAGATCATTCTCAACCACTTGTCTAGTACATATTGATTGAAAGCCATTTGGAAATTACTCCATCTGTCAATGAAATGCAAACACCTAAGTAGAGAAACGAAGCAGCTGTTTAAATGCTCAGAGCTTCATTAGACAAAGAAAGACATCCTCTTCCTTAACACAGGCTCTGTTTACACTATTCTAAAACAATGACTCATTCAGAGAAAAATTCAGTATTTTCAGGTTTTGTAAACACAGCCATTATTTATAAAGAGATTTATAAGAAGATCTGGTATTAACCACTTCCCAGTTGAGGAATTACTAAGCACTAGAGTTAGACTCATGTGTGTCTGTGTATGTGTATGTGTATTTGGCGAATTCAGAATTGTTTATATTTGTGGGCCACACTTAAAACTCTAGTTTTCCTTATTTTGCAAAATCAACTATCAAGCTCAGAATAAATAGAAACGTTACAAATGGTCACATAATTTATAATTCTAAATAGCATATTTATACCATAAAATTAGCAAATATTTTTAAATAAACAAAGTCATATCATCATCAATTATTCTTAATTATTTTCTCATCAAGGAAAATTGAGTGACATGTAGATTTTAAATTTTGCCTGTGGTTGAATACCAGTTTCATCTCTGGTTTTTTGAACTCCTGACCTCAAGTGATCCACCCACCTCAGCCTCCCAAAGTGCTATGATTACAGGCATGAGCCACCGCGCCCGGCTCATCTCTGGTTTTTTATATGGCATTGGGCAAGGCACTTCTCCTTCCCAAGCCTTGGTTTCCACATCTTCTTTTTGAGATAGAGTCTCACTCTGTCACCCAGTCCAGAAAGCAGTGGCATGATCTCTGCTCACTGCAACCTTCACCTCCCAGGCTCAAGCAATTTGTCTGTCTCAGCCTTCCAAGTAGTTGGGATTATAGGCACCTGCCACCAGGCCCAGCTAATTTTTGTGTTTTTAGTAGAGACAGGTTTCACCATGTTGGCCAGGCTGGTCTCCACTCCTGACCTCAAGTGATCTGCCCTCCCAAAGTGCTGGGATTACAGGTGTGAGCCACCATGCCCAGCCAGTTTCCACATCTTTTGGATAGCAAAATTATTATACCATATAGAATGATTGTGAGGATCAAAATAATCTTAAAAATGTAAATTATTTGATGCAATGCTTGTCATTCAGCATTCAATACAAGTTACTTGTTATTTTAAATCATGATGTATTTTCCCAGGTTTAGTACTGATGATCCTAAATTTGTTAATATTCAGCCCTTGTAGCTTTTGGCAATAAATGATTATTCACACAGAATTGCCAGAAATGAAAATTCCTATCAGTCACTAAGCTTTATTCAAAACACAACTGAGTCATTCAGTAGTCAATTGCTTTAATTACTTGTGACTCTATTTCACAATGTGTAACTGCAGGTAACCTGGGAGGCTATGATGTTTAAAATCAGCCACTTCACAATTAGGGTCCTAGCAGGGAATGGTGACACATTCAAACTAGGTAATGGAGAAGAGTTTAGTAGAGCACTATTTACAAAGTTGTTGCCAGGGCTTAGGAAAAAAAATGTGATAATGAAACACCCTGAAGTTAGATAACGTGGGGGCACAGTTACTGCTTCTAAGTCTGAATGGGCAAGGGGGTTGTGGTTACAGGACCCTGAAGTGGATTGCTGAGAAGACGGGCCCTTTTAACAGGGGCTGTGACTTTTGGGAGAGAGACACAGTTACTGTTGTTGACATTTGGCTACAAAGGGGCTAGGAGACAACTACTCCAACCTTACTCTCTTCCTGCCCTTCAAATCTCCTTCTAGAGCTTCTAATTTGTATACCCTATTAGAAGATGGGGTCAAGGGAGCCTGCTGACAACTTCCATACTGCTCATTTTCTAGAGCACTGAACACTGAAGCACGGGTTTGGAGGAACAAACAGAAAGCAGCCAGTATTACAGTCATGGCAGTTTGTCCATAGTTGACATGGGCACTGTTAAAATCTACTTAAATTATGTTACAATCCCAGATCATCTCTGCTCAAATAGACAGTGCAGGACTCTGGACCCACTCGGCACATTTCAGCCCCGCAAATGTGTACAAAGTGGCTCCATAAGAAAAATACTGGCTTGATTGCATTTGCGCTGTCATTTCCATGTGGAGACAGGACAAATTTTCACAGGGTAAAAATCCTATTATGTTTTGTGACCTTCAAACCCTTAAGTTCCAAATTTAGAAAATGGATCTGATCCTAACTTCAGGATGTCTTACCTAGGTTGAAAGTTCCAGGGTAAGCCTCCAGTAAGTAAAGTATCATGAGATCTACAATCTGGAATCAGACAGTTTTCTTGATTGCTGAGATAGGGTCTATGGCAGATCCGATGTTTTGTGCCCTCCAGCCCCCATAGAGCCCTGAGAAGACTGCATATCTAGCCAACTTTTTGACTGCAACCTTGGGAGAGACCCTGAGCCAAGCTAAGATGCTTCTGCCTGCCTGGCTCCAAGAAATTGTATGAGATAATAAATGTTTTCCGTTACTCAGCAATAGATAACTCATGCAATAACACGCAAGGTATTTTGTACGAGCCCAAGGGCATTTACTGAAAACTGACTAAGGAATAGTCTTGAACAGAGTAAGCATGGAACCTTGGAGAAAAGAACCAGAGTTGGCTGGAAAAAGTTCATATGGTTGTAATGAGCAGCAGAGTAAGACACAACAGACTATGTGTTCAGTAAAACTATAGCTACTAACAGAGAGAGATGAAGAAATAGTCATTTGCTGAGTGCTTGCCCTGTATATTCTTTATCGTTTGCAAAACTTCTGTGGTTATGTGAAATACATTATTTTTGGATCAGAAGTAGACATAGCTACTCAGAGTCACACAGATAGTAGATGATAGAAGTTGGATTAGACCCCAAGCCAGTCCAACTCCAAAGTTTCTTTCTGTGCTGCTTTGTGCTAAAGAAAGGGGAAATTAAACAAGGGAGATTGTATTGGGAGATGAAGTAAGATAAAACTGTCAGAGGAAAAATCCTTCAGGCTTTTGGAAGGATGGGGGAAACTGCCTGTGGTGAAAACGAAACAAAGCCTAGCAAAAACACATGGCTGATTAAAAGAGAAAGCAAAGCTGGCCTCACTAGAGAACAGAAGGCATTTGGGTGATAATAGAGGTTAGAGTGAAAGAAGCCCCATCTGTACAGTCATCTCTTCAAGGCCAGATCAAAATTTGCAGAATATGGATGGCTCTACTTCTTTGCAGATTGATGCTCCTCACCCACCTGAAATGGGTACACAAGGGGAAAACACAGCATCTACAGTAACATGGAAACATGAGCACCATAAAGACAACACTCCCTGGCTCACAGCAGATGGGGAGGAGAGCATGTCTTGGAAAATCCTCTAGTAGGAAAGTGAAAGGAGGTCAAGGAGAATTTTGCCAAGAACATGCCACGCGGTACTGCAATTTTCTATTTCTACATCTTCAGTGACATTGTTCAGCTAGAATAAAAGCCGCAGCAAGTAAAATTTATAGGAGGATGCGTTCTTGTTTTACAGGGGTGGTGAAAAAGGCTGTTATAGGAAATAGTTTTGAGGACCTTGAGTTTTGGGGGAATCTGTTTAAGCAACATGACTTAATGAGTAAAGTGGTTAAACAGAAAGTCTCCACAGCTGATTATTCTAGAGTGGAGGTGGGGATTTAATAGTATGACACAGGAAGGGTCATGTCTTCAGTGAGTTGGCCCAAGGAGAATCTATTTTGTGATCTGATCCCAGTAGAAGTGGAACATCAGTCCTGGCCCACCAGACCAAGTGATATATCAGTTTCTCTGCTGTTGCAGAGAACTAGAAGCACAGGGAGAAACACAGGATGCTTAGAGAGACACGGTACACAGCTGCTGCAAAGTCATGTCATCCTTGCAGGTAAGCTCAGGCACTCAACAATTTTGCTTAGTTGATTGGTTAGCCTTACTGTTACTATCTTAGCCTGGCATACTGTCAGACAGCAGAGTCTGAAACACATCTTTTATGAAGGTAGTTTGCTTGGGGATGTGATCTCAGGACCACAAGTTGGAGACTAGGGAGAGGGAAATTGGGCAGGAGGAACTGCTAAAATAAGAATGCATTAACTATCCAGTCATAGCTGGGGGATTTGGTCCCACGGTGACTCTCGAAAGAGCCGTATACAATGTGCCTCTGAATTGCCAATATTTAGAAGAAGAAGAGAAGGCATTTATCTACTCTCTCCAGCTCTGCATTGACCAAGGTTTGCCCCATAGGATGGCAGTCTTCCAGATTTGTGCATTCATTGGTACCAATCAGGTTTTCGTAGGCATCCCATGTCAGAGAAGTCTGAGTGCAGAAAGCAGGAGCACTGGGTATAGTTGAGGCAGGGTGCTGACAAGCTTTAGCAATCTGAAGTGGATTTGTAGCTACCGTTGATGGAGTGTAAGCCTTGAGGCAAGGCTCAAGAAGTGTTAGACAGCAAATATCAGCTGAAAACTGCTCAGACAAACGTGAACGTTACAAAAACTGAAACAGCGTGAGTGTTCTAATTCAAGAAAACACCACCTGCCTGGCTGGGACAGGGATGTGGGGCCCACAAAATACTCAGATGTAAAAGATGGTATATTGTACTTGAATTATTCCCTTGGTTATTGTTTTCATGTTACTTGTTCCTGCTCAGGAGTGAAAGTGAAAATGACTCTGAATTCCCTACTACTTATTATATGTCATTTGTTTTATGTAAGTATATTTAAAATTGTTTTAAAAATATTCTTATGTAGTTCTCATTTGAATGAGTGGGTTCAGTAATTTTTATCAAATTAGTTTGCATTTTTTTTAAAAGTCCTATGGCCCCTTCCAACTCCACAACACACACACACACACACATTTATATAATTATATTTTTAGATACCTAAATTGGTTGGACTCTGCTGGGCTACCAGTCAAGATTCCAGTGCCTTGAGAAAGCAAAACCAGATAAGCAGTATCCTTTCACAAACTGGGATTTTAGTCTATGTGTGCTTTGTGTTATAACAGTCACTTTTATGGGTTCCTGAAAAAGGATTTTTAACCTGTGCTTGCAATAAATCGTATTGGGTGGCTTCTTTAATTCAGAGAAAATGACATTCAGAAACAAACTTAGGGAGGAATTTTTTAAAATATAAAAATCTCAAAAAAGTAAGTATTTGTGTACCTTCTCTTTGCCAGTTGCTTTATGTACATAACACTCAAATTTACAATAAACATGTCAACGTGATATTATCATCTCTATTTTTACAGACAAGAGAATGAAGGCCAAATTGAGTTTCCTTGAGCAATTCATTTAAAGTTAAGAATCAAGCTGGTGCCCACGCTCAGCTGACATCCTTTCAAACCCATTTGGAAGGCTCCTCTCATAAAAAGCATGAAAGAAAAGAGAATGGGAAGGCACAGTCTCTTCTCTTGAAGCAAAGCCCTCAGTTCATGCAGCCAGACCTCATCTACATATGGATTGCTGAGAGACCAAGGTCTTTCGACATAAACATTGTGAGCAATACCCACTTTAAGACTATTGCACTCAATGTCAAAAGCTTGCAGGATGCAGGAAATCCCTGAATTTGAGTCTCCAAAATTTTAAAAAAGGAAAGGAAGTAACTATTTCTCTACCTATTTTTCAGTGTATGGCCCTATATTTGCCCAAAAGTTATTGCTTCTGTTCTTAGATATTCATGTATATTTAAGAATAAAGAAGGTGATGTTGATGTGCAAATACAAGACTAAATTGACACATAGCCATAAAAAAAATATGCAGTGAAATTAAGTTAAGAGTCATGATAAATACCTAAAGGTCCACTGCCAGATGAATGTAAAGACTGAAAATGGTTTATATATACAGTGGAATATTATTCAATTTTAAAAAGAAAATGCTGGCACTTGGTAATATAAATAAATCTTGAAGACATTATGCTAAGTGAAAGAAGCCAGACACCAAAAACCAAATATTGTACTGTTCCACGTATATGAAGTGGACTTCACATATTGCTGAAGTTCTCATCATCAGAAAGAGGCAAAGCTAAGATTTAAATCCAGGCATGCCTGGTTCTGAATTCAGTTGTCTCCCTACACCCAGGACCTTGTTATATTTATTGTGCTAGTCTTCCTGGAAATCACGCAAACTCAATCCACTGCACCTCATCTCCTTATGTAATAACCTGGAGAGCAGTAAGAGCCATCTGCTTCGAGAACAACATATTTGAGTCCATAAGGTAATAGGTTGGCAGAGAACAGAGGGATTATGACATTGCCATTTGGCATTCTTGACTTACTCTGCATTTATAAAATCAAAATGCGTAGTCCATCATGCTGTTCTCACAGAGCCTACCATTATCAGTCATTCTGAAATAAACATGCTTAGGGACATCATGTACAAAATAAGTGATCCTTGTTTTCGGGAGTGATGTCTGGCAGGAGGAGTTTTTAAACCCTAATTTCTGAAGCATTAGCTTACAAATGACTTCGTGAAGTGTATTTTGATACTGAGGCCCAAGAAGGAGATAAACAAGTAAGACAGAAACATAGGATGGATCTTAAGATCACAAGACAACAAACGAATTAAAAGGTTGAAACCAGAGCAGTGGTTCCAAAACAAGGTTGATCATTCAAATTCATCTGAAGAGCTTTAAATATATGTACTTACCTGAACCCAGCTTCAGGAACGAGGTTCAGACATCTGTGTATTTAAAATCTCTTGTGGTTATTCTAATAATTAGCCTTAGTTTTGAGTCATCTAACAGAGAAAAAGCAAAGCATATGTCTATCAGTTTATCTTAATGTAATTAAACTTTAGTGGGAAACATAAAATGACCCCCAAGAAGTGGTTAAGTGTGGCTTAAGAATTAGTTAAGCTAATGTAACAAAAGACAATTTAAAACAAAATAAAAAGAAACTTTAGTTAATTCTTGGGGGCTTTCACAGAAGTCTAGAAAAATCTCAAAAATATCCAGGAAGCTCGCACTGAATATTTCAGCTACCTGAAGCCCTGGATAAAAGGAGCTCTCCCAAAAGAAGCTATGAATTCTCTATCAGGCCTATGTCCACTCTTCTAGTCATAGCCTTCCTACTTAGAGAGGGAGAGAGACTCTAATCCAAATCCAAACATAGGACATATGGAGAAGATTATTCTGAGAGACACAGTCCCAGATTCTTCTCTGCTATATAGGTGTGACAAAAAAGGAGCAAGAACAACGACTCTAACATAATCCTTAGATGTTTATAATAGAAAAAAGAATGGAAAGAAATAAACTTTACATTTACACAGGTTGAGGAGATCCAATCTGAAAATTTGAAATCCAAAATGATGAAAACTGATTGAGCTCTGAAGCTTTGAGTGCCAAAATGAATTCACAAGTAGAAAACTCCACATCTGAACTCATGTGATAGGTCATGGTCAAAATGCAGTCAAAACTTTGTTTCATGCACAACATTATTGAAAATATTATATAAAATTACCTTTGGCTATACATTAATATATAAGGTATATATTAAACATTAGTAGCCGGGCACGGTGGCTCAAGCCTGTAATCCCAGCACTTTGGGAGGCCGAGGCGGGTGGATCACGAGGTCAAGAGATCGAGACCATCCTGGTCAACATGGTGAAACCCCGTCTCTACTAAAAATGCAAAACATTAACTGGGCATGGTGGCACGTGCCTGTAATCCCAGCTACTCAGGAGGTTAAGGCAGGAGAATTGTCTGAACCCAGGAGGCAGAGGTTGCGGTGAGCCGAGATCGCACCATTGCACTCCAGCCTGGGTAACAAGAGTGAAACTCCATCTCAAAAAAAAAAAATTAGTAAATTTTGTGTTTAGTTTTGGATCCTATCCTCATAATATCACTTATATATATATATATATAATATTTGTATAATATATAAATATATACATAATATAAATGTATATATAATATATAAATATATATTATATAATATATATAATTATATAAATTTATATAAATTTATATAATTTATATAATATATATTATATTATATAAATATATATTTATATAATATAATATATAAATTTATAATTTATAATTATATAATATATAAATATATATTTTTTATATAATATTTGCATATACAAATATTCCAACCCCCTGCCCCCCAAAAAATCCAAAATTTTATGCACTTCAAAAATTCAACACTAAAGCTGGTTGAGTATACCAAGCATTTTGGATACCAGTTGTTCAACCTGCATCACTTGCGGCCCATTCAGGGAAAGAAACCCTACTAGGTATTTCAACAGAGATAATTTAATATAGGGAATTTGATGATAGGGAACTGAAAAAAGAAAAGGAGAATGTTAGAAGAGATCACTACAAAAAGCTGCTACCTCCCCTCAGGCTGGAGGAATAAAAGGAAGCTGAGATCAGGAAGCTCACTGGGAAGCTGATCAAAACTTACAAGTTTCATAGAAGGGCCCAAAGATTTAGGACTCCGAAGTCCTAGAAGGGTGTCACCTACCTGGCTGCTACTGGAATTTCAGGAGCTTGGAGGGAGGGACTTCACACAATGGGGCTTTAACCTCTGAAGTGAGGATGCTACCCAACCGGTACTGGTACCTCAGAGGTTGGGAAGAGATCCTGTATTGTTGAGACACAGACACATAACAAATGGGTTCTGTAGCTGGTGCTCATGAAGGGACACAACGACTCTGTTAGTGAGAGTGAGCCAACGATCTGAAAGCTGTAATTAACAGCTGCTGCCAGTGTAAAAGGCCAAAGTGGGATGATCTGATGGGAAAAATAAGCAGAAATGAATAAGTTGCTTCTCTCCTTCTCCTGCTATTTAGTCTTCCCCTAGTTCTTCCTATTGATAGAAATCAACAGGAAGCCTTCTGGCAAAGGAGACATGTTGTCTTCAGAACCATCATCACAAAGCAGAGGTTAGGAAGGTAGATTTGAAACCTAATATCAGGTGCATCATTCATTACACAATTTGGTAAATAGCAACAGATTTAGCCAAATAAAGTATAGGTTGGAAATAACAAAGGGAAGAGCAGAAATAAAACAAGACATAAACATTTGATGGAGAAAACCAACAAAACAAAATTTTGATTCATTGGGAAAAAAATAAAACTATTACAAGCTTGGGTAAAAAAAAAGGAGGAAAACCCCCAACGTTTTGATGGAAAAAAAGTAGTTAACAATGTTGCAAGGATACATTTAATGAAAATGTGAACAAATTATGTTAACACATTTGGAAACAGATAAAACAGGCATATTGGAGAGCAATACAATTATTATAGCTGTAATCTAAGGGATTATTTAATCAATCCTTTAGAACATTCAATTTCTATATATTTATAGAAATATAAATATATATTTGATGTATGATATATATTTATATGATGTATTTTAATATGTATTTCTATATATTTATAATTCTATAAATATATAGAAATTGAATGTTCTGAAGGATTAATGGAATTAAAGAAGTAGTTAAAAAAACTCCTGCTCTAAAAAAGGATTAAAAACTCCAGGTTTAGGCTCTTTCAGAAAATCGATAATCCTTGTTGTTTGATTACTTTGTTTTTTATGTCCTTAATTTCTTCAAATATTTCATACATACCTGTTTTATATTCTGTACCTAATAATTTCAGTAACTCCAGTCCTTCAAGGGTGTACTGTCTCTAGCTATTATTTATCTTTTTTGTTGATTCATCCATGGTTGCTTGTGTATTCTTTGACTGCACTTGCTGTCCTTTGAGTCTGAATTTACTGCCTGATTTTAATACATATGATGTTCATGTACCTTAATTAAAATATCTTTTCTCCAGAGATGGCTTGCTTCCATTTCTGCCTCTGCTTTTTTAAGTAGCCAGGAGATACCATTGACTTGGGAGCATTTATGCCTGCTTTAAGGTTTTAGGCTCAGCACCAGAGTACCAGATTTAGCTTCTCTGCCTGTGCACTGGACCTAGGCTCAGTATCCCAATACCATTGAGAAATGTAGTGGAGCTATTGATATTCATGCTTGCGAAAAAGCTGCCCCACCCACCTTCCTGTTGCTCCAGTCTGAACTCCTCTCCAGCTTTGCCCCAGCTGACCTTTTCTTGGAAAAAATATAAAGATCTTGCTTAATTTCGAAAATCAACAAAACCTCAAATATTTCTAGTTGAGGTTTAGTGATAAACACTGGGAACAGAGGAATGAGTTTAAGGATGTAGAGGAGTCTACAAAGCTATGGTGATGGTTTATTTCGTAAGCTGAGTGGTAGGTACAAGTTGTTATTTTATTTGTTGTAGGTATTATTGCTCTTTTTAATGTATCGTATATTTTATGAAAAGCTAAAAAACCCTAAACTTAACAACAGTTTCACTAAAATCTCTCTGACATTGAGATAGCACTAAGGTATCAGCAATAATATTTGGTGACAGCTCAGGCACTGGCTCAAGACAGGGCCTTAGCACCGATATAAAGCCCTGGAGACATGCTGGCCTAACAGGAGACATGCCCAGCTTGAGCTGGTTAAGAAAGGAGGAAGGTGGTGAGCAACATATCTTAGCCTTGCGGTTTTGTTCACAGAATACATACAAGATGACTTCTGGGGACTCCCATGTGAATCTGAGAGAACTGTGGGGTGGACTTTTCAGATATGGTGGAAATACCAGAGAAGTCCCGTATATGGTGAATCTATAAACTGTTATGGCCCTGGGGACATGAAGTATGCAAATTCCACACAAATCGTAGCCTTAAATCCCCTTTTGGTCTTGAGACCATCTTTGGAATTTTTTTTTTTTTTTGAGACAGAGTTTCGCTCTTGTTACCCAGGCTGGAGTGCAATGGCGAGATCTCGGCTCACTGCAACCTCCGCCTCCTGGGTTCAGGCAATTCTCCTGCCTCAGCCTCCTGAGTAGCTGGGATTACAGGCACGCTCCACCATGCCCAGCTGATTTTTTGTAGTTTTTTAGTAGAGACGGGGTTTCACCGTGTTGACCAGGATGGTCTCGATCTCTTGACCTCGTGATCCACCCGCCTCGGCCTCCCAAAGTGCTGGGATTACAGGCGTGAGCCACCGCGCCCGGCTCATCTTTGGAATTTTTTGTTTCTGAATCTAGTTGTACTGGATCTTCATTCCAGATCCAGTTGTCCTGAAATCCAGTCACCCTTTCTCTTGTGTTTCAATTCTATAAGCTGATCTTTGGCAGCCCAACAGATTACCATGGAGAAATGATTTACACAATGGATCCATGGTGCTTAGAAACATTAATTCCATTTATATGGGGAACCATTTATTCCCAGGGTATGGCTTTTTCGCCATACGATCAGGCCCATTGAGATAGCAGCATAGCAAAAAGATCTGTTAAATTCTTATCTTTGGGTCAGGATATTAAAATGCCATGTAATTGGAGCTCCTATTTAGAAATATTAATAAATAGTGCATTAAAAATCGACTTAGTAGTAAATGAGAAAACAGCAAGCCAGGTGGGTTTGTATAATTTCATTCAATTCTATGTTCTACCTAATTTACCAAGAAAAAATAAATTCCATTTGAAAATCAGCCATGCAATATTTTTGGACGCTTTCATAAAAATGGATGATCTGTCATAGTTCTCTGAGGCTTTAACCCGTGTGACATAGCAACGTTTTAGACAGTGCTGTGAACCAGACCCACACAGGCACCAGCCAGTGTGGCATAATCGTGAGGGCCTCAAAGGTCTGCCCTCCCCAAAGTATTAATGCTACCTACAGTCTTCTTGTGTTTCCAAAAGGGCTATTTTGAATTCACTGCTCAATTGTTTTCTAAAGATGAATTCTTTTTTTTGCCTTCGTCATTTGCATCCTAGTAACCTGCTCCTTTTTTGTCATCTATGAGAAATATCCATATTACAAACTCCAAGAGTTTATTTTAAGTTTATTACTCACTATTATCATGAGGCAGGCAACTTAATTCTGGATGACTTTGCTTCATGCAAGGTAGGAAGAACAATAGTGGTAGTTGTTATTGTTGCTAGAATTGAGATACAACTTGCATGAAGTAAACCTTTGTTAAGTGTTCAGCTCAATGAATTTTTACATGTTTCTAAGCCCAAGTGGCCACCACCCATGGGCTTTTTCCTGTCCCTTCCCAGTCAATAAGCAGCTCTATCTCCCTTCCCACATATACCAAGAGGTAAACATTATTCTAACTTCTAGCACCACAAATTGGTTTTTACCTATTTTAGAACTTTTTATAAATGCAATCATTTAGTAGTAGTCTTGTGTTTGGCTTTTAAACTTCATGTTGTACCAGTCAGATTCATTCATCTTGTTGCACTTATGAGTGGCTTATTCTTTTTCATTGCTGTGTGTCCTATTCTATGAATATATCACAATGTATCCATTCTACTGCCGAGGTACATATGGGTTATTTTCACTTTTAGACTATTTTAAATAAAGTTGCCATTAACATTCTTGTGCATGTGGTTTGGTAGTTATACACACTCATTTCTCTTTGATATATATTAAGGAATGGAGTTGATAGGAGGTAGATGGTGGCTCTCTGTTTTTCCCTCCAGACACATTTTCTTTCTTTCTGTCTTACTTGGTGCCCTAAATCACTCTAGTTCTCTTGTACTTGGGCTCCTAGTTGGATTCAGCTAATGGAAGGCCCAGCAGTCGACTGAAGAATGGGAAGAGAGAGATCACAGTATTTGTTCCTGCTCTTCTCTTCCTGCTTCACAATGCTTGAGAGTGACTCCATTTTCCTGCCACCACTACTCCTGTCAGATGGTTCCACTTCCAAGGCTCCAGCTCTCCATTAATAGTTCCATTAATACCATCCTTCTTTCTTGCCTCTTTAGGTCCAGCAGACTATAATAGATTCCCAACTGTTGTTAATTCCTGGGCATAGTCTTCTCTTCCTAGCATGATGCTCTTAGTCCTGCCCACATTCCTGGGAAAGTGGTTATTCTATTAAAAATAAAAAATAAAAAACCTTATACTTCTTTCTTCTTTTAGGGATTATGACTTGTCACAGAAGAAAATAAAATGGATTTTGAGATCACGTTGAGATCAGAATGTTGGTGTACACTAGAAGGTCCTGTTCAGTGTCAGAGAGCTGGCATAGGAAAGAGGTTATACTGAAAGGAGATATTTAGGGAAATTCAAGTGAAGAAATGTACTGGGTGTAGACTAGAACTCTAGGTAATGCAAAGGTAAGTTTCCCACTCTCAAGGAGGTGTGTTGACAAATAGAACTTGATTTTGATCTTGATTTTTCACAACTCCAGTAAGTCTCAATTTCCTCACTAAAATGGAGATGATGGGCTAGGCATGATGGTTCATGCCTGTAATCCCAGCACATTGGGAGGCCGAGGTGGGTGGATCACCTGGGGTCAGGAGTTCAAGACCAGCCTGGCCAAAATGGTGAAATCCCATCTCTACTAAAAATACAAAAATTAGCCGGGCATGGTGGCAGGCACCTGTAATCCCAGCTACTTGGGAGGCTGAGGCAGGAGAGTCATTTGAACCCAGGAGGTGGAGTGAGCCGAGATCATGCCGTTGCACTCTATCTCCAGCCTGATCGACAAGAGTGAAACTCTGTCTCAAAAAAAAAAAAAAAATGGAGATGATGATAATACCTGTTTCAGCTTGATCAGTGACCCAACCACCATCACACTTCTGAAGCAGTCAGATCATGAAGAAAATCAAGGTAACCACGTACACCAGAGGTCTTATGATTTCATTAAAGGAATTAATGCAGCAGTGGTAGAGTTACCAAGAGGGATTCTTGAACTACTCTGAGCCTTGGGAGTTAAGGTTCCATACATCTGGTAATTTCCAAAGGGGCTGCAAACATCAACCAAAGATAGAGAGGCTGGCTTCAGGGGTGGCAGGCTAGCATGTTGGTTGAGATAAAACAAAGGCTTGGGAGTCAGATCTGAGTAGGAATCTAGCCTATCTGTGATTGATCATACACCCTTGAATGAGTGATAAACATTTCTCAGCCTGCCCACTGTAAAGTGGGGATAATCATTCTTATGCCTCTTATGCTAGCCGTTATTAATGGATTTTTCCCCACACATAAAAAGGTACATAAACACATGTTTATGAACATGGTTCTTCCTACCTTTGATAAGTGCTGGTATGAACTTTCAGGAAATACAACACTGGAAATAGAGGGCGGAGTGGAGGGCAACACTCCTGTAGAGATGATTATGAATGTGTGTGTGCTGGGGGCAGGGAGAGCAGTAGACAGGAGGAGCTGGGAATGGTGGTGCTGAGGGCTAACACGTTTGTATCTTGAATTAAATCCTCAATCCAGGAAAGAAATTTAGAACCTGCTACACCTAAGCAGAAGAAACCCGAGAGGCAGTTCATCAAACTGTGTTACCTAGGCTGGACCTGTATGCAGGAACTCTTGGTTTGGGTTTTGTTTTTGCTTTCGAATAGCAGTTATTTGAATCGGTTCTTTTCCAAGTCCAGTTCTCTATTCCTACCATCTTCCTTTTGTTCATAGACACAAAGTCAAGGTCAGTCTGTGTGTGTGTGTGTGTGTGTGTGTGTGTCTTACATATGCAATCACATATTATCAGTAGCTGCATATGTCAAAGCAAAGTCTGACAGTAATTAGCTGAAATAGAAGCAAGGAAAAATAAGGGGATTTCTGAGAAAATAGATTCCAGTTTGTTTGTGAGCATGTACATTAGAGCAAAAATTTCAAAGGCAGCTAAGGCTTTGGGCAAATTCTAATAGCACTGAAGGGTGAAGAACTAGGCAAGGAGGCAAACAATGTGATTCTGGAATCCTGCTGGTGATTCAGAAAATACTGATTCAAAAACAAGTACTGTTTTCAAAGGTCTTTTGACAGAAACGACAGCTCCTCAGTTGTCAGCCACTCTCCAGAGACCCTAATGAGCTCTTCCTTGTCAGGTCTTTCTGTCTAAACATGAAATTGCTAGTCTCTTTATCTGCCACCCCATTGTGAATGCACCTACCTTTGCTTATGCATAATATAAATTATTAGTGAATGTAAACACTTGTTCAGGTTGATCAGTTGGTTGTTTCTGTCAACCTACATCAATGTGCTCTTTAATGTGCAAATGACTCAGCAGCAGAAAATGTGTGTAAACAGGTGATCAGAAAGTGCTTTTCTATTGATAAACTAATAGGTATTATTAAAGAAGTTGCATTCATGAAACTTTTGCAGATGGACAAAATGCTTTACCTTATTTTCCACCATAGCTAATTATGCTGGGGGCAATAAAGATGACATCCCAAAGAAAGAATGTTTCTTTAATATGTTTGATAATATTCATTCAAGATACTTCTCTTGCCCAACTCTGTATAAAGGGCCTGCTATTTTAATTTTAAATGTCAGAACCATTTTTAAAATCAGCTTATGTTATTAGGTAACACAAACAGCAACATTTTAGGAAATAATCCTTTTTGCTCCTTTTATCTTGTTTGTTGCAAAAACTCTGCACTGGCTTCCCCCTCTCATGTTTTGTATCTTTAGTTTTAATATCCTTACACAATATATCATGGGTGATCAACAACATGGAAAAATGGAGTAAATGAAACCTGGTTTGAGTTCTGGCCAAATATTTTTTTAGTTTCCTTTCTCAGATACATCGCTTCTATCATCTGCTGTGTCATCAGTGTGTTTTTGGAATTATCTTTTACTCTATTCTGTCATAAAGTTACTTTTTCTTTGATTAAAATATCTCCAGCCACCTCAATTTTCTTAGTAAATTTGCGTCATGTTTGAGGAGAGAAGTCACTCATTTTATATAAAATAAACAAACTAAAATAACAAGTTTAGTGCACCCAAAAAGGACATATAGAAACAAAACTACACCTATGCTCATCATAGTCAATCTGCTAGAAACCAAAGTTGAAAAGAAATCTTAAAAGCAGCCAAGGAAAAATGACATGTACAATAAAACAGCAATCAAATTCCTCTCTGCAAAAGCAATGGGGGCCCAAAGACAGCGTAAGAACATGCTGAAAGAATAAAACTTCAACCCAGAGTTCTAGACTCAGAATAAATTCCAAATATCCTTCAAGAAACAGCAAAATAAAACATTTTCATATTTAAAAATGAGAATTAATTACCAGCAGACTTGTGCTACAAAAAAAAAAAAATGCCAAAGGAAATCCTCCGGTATTAGGGGAAATGATAGCGATGGAAACTCTGATCCTGTAAACGGAATAAAGAACAGAACAGAAAATTGGATAAACATGATAATTACTTTTTATTCTTAATTTCAATATATATGTGACTGCTTAAAGAAAAAGTTATAATATTGTATATAAGGTTTTTGCTGTATAAAAATGTAATGAATGTATATGACAATTATAATATGAAGGACAGAAGATAAAATTGAAGGGACTTATATGATGGAGTATTTATTTTATGTGAAGTGGCTCAATATCAATTTTAAGAAGACTGTGAGAAGGTAAAGATGTACATTGTCATTCAAAAGCAATCACTAAAAATAATGCAAAGAATTAGGGCTAAAAAGGCTAATAGATTCATTCAAATTCTCTTCAAATTTGGATTTGAAAATACTGGAAAGCACTAGATATGGTACAATTTAATTGTATTTTCCAATTCTGAACCTATACATTAACTAAGAAAAAATATGCATTTGAATAAGGTTATGATATGTGCTGTTTATTGGATTTAAGACAAAACAGAATGTGCTTTTTTTTCTTTGTGCTCCAAGGACTGGTTTATCATCTTTTTTTTTCTTCAACTTTTAAGTTCAGGAGTACATGTACAGGATGTGCAGGTTTGTTACATAGGTAAATGTGTGCCATGGTGGTTTGCTGCACAGATCAACCCATCATCTCGGTATCAAACCCAGCATTTATTAGCTATTCTTCCTGATGCTCTCCCTCTTCCCACCCCTCCACTCTGACAGGCCCCAATGTGTGTTGTTCCCCACCATGTGTCCATGTGTTCTGATAGTTCAGCTTCCACTTATAAGTGAAAACATGCTGTGTTTGGTTTTCTGTTCCTGTGTGTGTTTGCTGAGAGTAAACGACTTCCAGCTCTATCCATGTCCCTGCAAGGGACATAATCTCATTCCTTTTTATGGCTGCATAGTATTTTATGGTGTATATGTATGACTTTTTTTTTAATCCAGTCTATCATTGATGGATATTTGGGTTGTTTCTGTGTCTTTCCTATTGTGAAGAGCATTGCAGTAAACATATGCACGCATGTATCTTTATAATAGAATGATTTCTATTCCTTTGGGTATATACCAAGTAATGAGGTTGCTGGGTCAAATGGTATTCTGCCTCTAGATCCTTGAGGAATCCCCACACTGTCTTTCACAATGGTTAAACTAATTTACACTCCCACCAACGTGTAAAAGTGTTTCTTTCTCTCTGCAACCTCGCCAACTTTTTAATAATTGCACTTTTTAATAATTGCTATTTTGACTGGCATGAGGTGGTGTGTCATTGTGGTTTTGATTTGTATTTCTCTATCAGTGATGTTGAACTTTTTAAATATGTTTCTTGGCCCAATTAATGTCTTCTTTTGAAAAGTGTCTGCTCATGCCCTTTGTCCACTTGTTCATGAGTCTTTTTTTTTATTATAAATTTAAAACAGAAATTTTGATAAAGATTTCTGTGGTACAGTTAAAATAATCTGGAGTTCTGGATTTTAGATTTAACTGCTAATGTTGAATTAAGTAAAGAAACCATTTTCTCTTTCTTGTGACAAACTCTTTGACCTTGTTTTTCTTGTCCCATATTCAGTGGGTTCCTGAGAGAAGGTTTCTGACTTCCCTTTATTTCCATCCACATTCTAGGAGCAAATTTAGAAGTTTGTAGCAGGAAAGTGTTATGAATATCTCCGGGAAAATAAACAAATAAGCCTGAAATTCCTGAAACACTAATGTGTTAGTTTTTCTTTTCTTTTCTTTTTTTTTTTTTAACGAGAGAAAGGAAGAAAAAGAATAAAAAAAAAGAAAAAGAATAAAGGAAAGGAAGAAAGAGGAAGAGGAAGAGGGAGAGAGAACAGGGGTGTTGCTTTATTGCCTGGGCTAGAATGCAGTCTAAAACTGGGTATGCCTGTAATTGTGTTTAATAATAGAGACATAAAAAAAAATGAGGGAAGAAAATAATTAACAAGCAGCCAACCAATATTTCATTTAAACCTGTAAATACGTGTGATGTAGTACTGATAAGAGTGTATATTTTGTGTATTTAAAGTGGAGAGTTCTATGAATGTTAATTAAGTCTACTTGTTCCAGATCTGAGTTCAAGTCCTGGATATCGATGTTAACATTCTGTCTCATTGATCTATCTAATATTGATGTTGAAGTCTCCTGCTATTATGGTGTGGGGGTCCAAGTCTCTTTGTAAGTCTTATATATCTGGGTATTTCTGTATTGGGTGCATATATGTTTAGGATCTTTAGCTCTTCTTATTACATTGATTCTTTTATCTTTATGTAATATCCTTCTTTGCTTCTTTTGATCTTTGTTGCGTTGAAATCTATTTTATCAGCAAAAATTGCAACTCCTGCTTTCTATTTATTTATTTCAGCTCTCCATTTGGTTGGTAAATTTTTCACCATCCCTTTGTTTTGAGTCTTTATGTATCCTTGCATGTGAGATGGATCTGGATGTAGCATACCAATGGGTCTTGGCTTTTTTTGCCTGTCTGTGTCTTTCGATTGGGGGATTTAGTCGATTTAAATTTAGAATTAATAACAATATATGTGTGTTTGATACTGTCATTTAATGTTAGCTGGCTGTTTTGCCCATTAGTTGATGCAATTTCTTAATTATGTTGATGTTCTTTATTTTTTGGTATTTTTTAGAAAGGCTGATACTGGTTGTTCCTTTCTATTTGTAGTGGTTCTTTCAGAAGCTCTTGTAAAGCAGGCCTGGTGGTGGTGAAATCTCTGAGTGCTTGCTTGTTCACAAAAGATTTTATTTTTCCTTCACTTATGAAGCTTAGTTTGGCTGGATAGGAGATTCTGGGTTGAAAGTTCTTTTCTTTAAGGATGTTGAATATTGGCCCCCACTCTCTTCTGGCTTGCAGGGTCTCTGCTGAGAGATCTGCTGTGAGTCTGATGGGCTTCCCTTTATGGGTAATCCGACCCTTCTCTCTGGCTGCCCTTAGTATTTTCTCCTTCATTTCAACCCTGGTGAATCCGGCGACCATGTGCCTTGAGGTTGGTCTCCTCGAGGAACATCCCTGTGGTGTTCTCTGCATTTCCCGGAGTTGAACACTGTCCTGCCCTGCTAGGTTGGGAAAGTTTTCCTCAATAATATCCTGAAGCATATTTTCCAGCATGGATTGATTCCCTTCGTCACATTCAGGTACACCTATTAAACGTAGATTAGGTCTTTTCACATAGTCCCATATTTCTTGGAGACTTTGCTCGTTCTTTTTTATCCTTTTTTCTCTAATCTTGTCTTTTTGTTTTATTTCATGAAGTTGGTCTTCGACCTCTGATATCTTTTCTTCTGCTTGATCAATTCGGCTGTTAAAACTTATGCATAGTTCGCGAAGTTCTCGTGTTGTATTTTTCAGCTCCATTAATTCACTTATATTCCTCTCTAAATTGTGTGTTATTGTTAACATTTCTTCAAACCTTTTTTCAAAGTTCTTGGTTTCTTTGCATTGGGTTAGAACAAGTTCTTTTAATTCCCAGAAGTTTCTTATCATCCACTTTTTAAAGACAGCTTCTGCTAATGGAACACAGTCTTTCTCCATCAGGCCTTGTTCTGTTGCTGATGAGGAACTGTGATCCCCTGTAGAGGGAGAGACATTCTGATTTTGGGTATTCTCAGCCTTTTTAGGCTGGTTTCTTCCCTTCATTATAAATTTATCCATCTGTGGTCTTTATAATTACCGTCTTTATAGTTGGGTTTCTGAATGGACGTCCAACTTGTTGATTCCCGGCGCCAGAATCTGAGCAACCCACTGCTCCGGCCAAAACAGCGGCTTTAAGATTGATGGTGCTTTTCTGACTCTGCACCAAAAACCGCCACACCAAGGCAGCGGCAAAACCGCCTCACCGGCCTCAAGAGTCACGCTGGCGACACGTGGGGCTCCTCCGCTGGGAATCTCCTGTGTTTGAGCAACAAAAATTGATCTGAAAGTGTGGCGTCCTCTCGTTCTCTGCTCTTTCAGTGGGAGCTGCAATCCCGAGCTGCTAGTGATCAGCCATCTTGGATCTCTCTCCCTCTCAGCCTTTTCTTTTCATAATAATAGACGAAAATATAAATTATAACTGATATTTAAGCAAGATATGACAATTAAGGTCGGTCACTGAGATATCACCCTAAGATACCTGCCTATCTCACTTAGGAATAAATAATATGCACAAATTCCTTTCTTGTTTAGAATCTTCTTGATATATCCATATTTTTATGTATCCATATCCACTTATATATAATATACTAAGGGCAAATGTGCCAATTTCTATCCAAAATTAAACAAAAGAAAAGTGGTAATATGATATCACCATGAGTGGAGGTCATACCTGGAGTTAGATTTTGCTATAAATGTTTGGGGGTATATTAGTTTGAGCTCACATTGCTAATAAAGACATACCTGAGACTGAGTAATTTATTTAAAAAAAAGTTGTTTGATTGACTCATAGTTCTACATGCCTGTGGAGGCCTCAGGAAATTACAATATGTTGAAAAGGGAAGCAAATGTGTTCTTCTTCACATGATGGCAGGAAAGAGAAGTGCTGAGCAAAGAGGGAAGCCCCTTGTAAAACCATCAGTTCTTGTGATAACTCACTCACTATCATGAGAACAGCATGGGGTAACTGCCTACCCATAATTCAACTACCTCCCAACTGGTCCCTCTCACAACATGTGGGGATTATGGGTGCTATAATTCATGAGATTTGGATGGGGACATAGCCAAACCATATCAAAAGGTATAACTGAATTCCCATCTGAGCTTACAATTTACTTTGAAAGAAATAATTTGAAAGGTAGAATACTCTTTCCCTCTTATGGAGTAGTTCCTTGGTGTTTTCTGCAAAAAATTAATTATAGCCTTGGCATACCCTTCTATCCACTAATCCCCATTCCTTCTTCTCCTATCTATGAATAAGAAATTCCAACTTTGGGGCTCAGAACAATTTGAAACAGCTAAAGTACAAGTTATATCTAGAAGTTTGTATATTAAATTAACTAGGGTATAAATGCATATAAAATATTTTCACCTGTCTCAACTGCCCAGAAATTTTTGTCTCATGTTTAATGAATTCAGTTATATTTTAGACAAGATCAGGTGCTTTCAGGGTGGTGTAGCTATAGACAAGTCCAATTATATTTGAACCCAAAGAGAGGAGGGCTTACTTTCATGACTTGTTGATTGGTCTGGAATTTAATTCTCAACATGAAGGATGCAGCAAAATACAATATGTTAAGGTCTACAGGAAAATGATGGTTCTAAAGCATATTACATGGAGTAAATCTTCAGTTCCACTCTATTTCTAGCTAATGTGAGCTTGACTAGTTACTTAGCTTCTTCAAGCCTTGATGTTCTCATCTGTAAAATAGGGGTAATAATAGTATCCATGCCATAGATTGATTGGATTAAATAAGCCATTTAAAGTATTTAATACAATGCTTAGAACATCATAAGCAGTCTATAAATATTAGTTGTTGTTACCATTTTTCTGTTTATTTTGCTTTTCCCAGCTCAAGAAATTTCCTTTTTTTCCTCAAAGAAACCACAGCCATTGTTAGCTCACCCCATCAAGTATCCATTAATAATGCGGATAGACAGGTTCATGTTTCATAGCCAGAGGCCCAAATTGCCCACAGCCATCTTGTCCAAAAGAGAGGATAAAAGTCAGCAGGTTGAATTTTTTCCAAACTTCAGCTTGCAGCCTAGAGCATCTTGGATCCTCAGCTACTTCAGCAGAAACTCAAGGTTAGTGGGCTTTTTTGTTCACTCTCTTTTCAAATATAAGCTACTTTTCATTCAAATGATGAAAGAGTATGAAAATAATGTATGCTGAAGTGAATTTTTGGGCTATTCTTGATTTATAAATGTACAAGAAGTAACAGAAGTGTGAAAATATTCATAAATTGAATCTCATACTGCCTAATCCTGATGCAAGTATATATTATAAATCTACACATCTGAAACATATACATCAGGTAATACTTACTCAATGTCCACTTGAAATCAAGAGTAGAGAGATTACCCACTAAATTATGAATGATTCTTCTGTGAATATTGACTTCAAATCTCTCTTCCATTCTGACTCAAAGTCATCATCTTCTCATCTTTCCTTTGCAACTTGTCCTGATGTCCTTTTATTTATTTATTTTCCAGTTAAATTTTACTGCTTCTCCTCTCCCCCACAATCATCAGCTGACATCATTTAGGTATCTGCCCAATTTACAATTTTTTTTTCCGCTAGCAACTGGCCTTTCATTTATGGGGACACATAGAGAATTTGCTCAGGAGTCACACTTGTCTTGTGCGAATCTGTCCTCTTTGTGAAAACCAATTGGACCAGGGTGGACCCTTACTGTAAGCGAACCAATCAGACGATCCCAGGAGTTTGAAACTGAGAATGAAAGGCAGTCTCAGAGGGGTGAATGAATAATAGCACATTAGCATATTACACAGATTTAAACTCAGTAGAAATGAGATATCCATGGACAAAGCAGCAAAGAAAGCCAATTAGTGGAGAGGGAGTAAAATGAAGCTGAAATAAAGGTAAAGAAAAGTTATGGCTTGAGTTCCTGACAACTTTCTAGGACATGGTTTCAGTCTCCTCTTGATAACCATCTACATTCTTGCTCTAACTAGGATACGTTCATTTACTCATTTAATAACTCATTCAGTATACATTTTTTGAAAGCCCATGAAGTACCAGGAATTATGCTATTTTTAATACCTTCTCTCACTAAATTTTAATTGGAAGTCTAAATCACAACCAACCAAACAGCAAAAAATGGTAAACATTTAATATTTCTGACAACTTCTCAGGGAAACTTGGGAATTTGATTCTGGCTATTACTGTACATTTTCAAGTAAAGTCCCAGTTGTATTATGACTACTCTTAGCTAGGGGAGCTGAAACAATAATTCCTATTTAAGAAATGTAGTGCTATCTTCCAAGATTGCACTAGCAAGCAAATGATAATCTCTGAACATGATTATGACCTACTTAAGGTTTTATATAATCACTGCAGAATTTTTATGTGAGAAAGAAAATTCACAGGGTAGCACAAGTAGGATTTTTTAAAGTGCACCTGTGAAATATCAATGACTAGCGGTATAAGGCTAATGATAGCTAATGAATTATGGCAAAATAAAAAAATCTTCTGACTTGCTATTTATTTCCTAACTTCTATCTCCATATAGTATAATGGTACAAGTCCATAAATATCAGTCTCCAGGGAAAACATATTTTTAGATTATCCTAAATACAAGATACGGAGAAATTACGATATTTTTTCTTTGAGTAGTTGGTAATAGATGCAAGTATTTCATTAGGAACCTGCTGGTTCTTTTTCCACTGAAGATGAAAAAAATATTAGATCAAGACACTAAACTTGTATTTAATTATTTGTATTAAATACAAGCCAGAGTTACATGTGTTAGAAAGAAGGCATAGGGACTTTTATCACCTCTACTTCCTGAGTCCATGTTCTTACTAAAACCTATCCAGTTTTTAATCCACTGTGTAACTTACATCATTACTTCTCGATTTAAACCACTCAAATCTTACCTTCTCAAAGGGTTTTGTCCTTGCTATTGAATTCCATAGTCTTCTTTCATCTCATTGAGAATAAAATTCTAATGTTTCCAATACCTTGAAGACCATACAGAATCTTACACCAGACTTTCTCACCAGTCTTATCTTTTGCCAGTTTCTCTCAGTCTTTCATAGGTGTTCAAAGTTGAGTTAGAGAAAAATAATTGTATTAATTTTCAAGAGTTGCCGTAGGAAATTACCACAGACTGGGTGGTTTAAACAACAGAAATTCTGTTAGATGACAGAAATTAATTTTCTCTCAGCTCTGGAGGCTAGAAGTCCAAGATTAAGATGTTGGCAGGGTTGATTCTTCTGAGGTCTCTATTTTTGACTCATAAATGGCTGGCTGCTATGGTTTAAATATTCCTTTCAAAACCCATGTTAAAATTTAATTGCCATTGTAAGAGTGTTGGGAGGTAGGTCCTTTAATAGGTGATTAGGTCAGTGCCATTATTGTTGGAATTTGGTTTCTTTTTCTCTCTGTTTCCCTCTCTCTTACCCTCTCTTGCCCTCTCTCATCATGTGATGCCTTCTGCCTTTTCACTATGAGATGACACAGTAAGAAGGCCTTCACCAGATGCCAAGCAGATATTGTCATCATGCTGTTGGACTTCCCAGTCCCTAGAACTGTGAGCCAAATCTCAATCTCTCTCTCTCTTTCTCTCTCTCATAAATAAATTTCCCAGTCTGTGGAATTTTGTCATAGCAATGGGAAGTGGACTAAGACACTATCTTCTCCCGATGTTTTTACATGGTCTTCCTTCTGTGCATGTCTTTGTCCTGATCTCTTCTTATCAGGACACCAGTCATATTGTTAGGGTATACTCATATGACCCCATTTTACTTTATCCCTTTAAAGGTCTTATCTCCAAATGTAGTCACATTCTGAGGTACTGGGGATCAGGACTTTGGCATATGAATTTTGGGAACACTATTCAGGCCATAACAATGGAATTCTTTAGACAATTGATTAATATGCTGTGGCAAGTTTGGACATGCCCTGTTAAGATCATGAAGGATTTGGATAGAGGTGACAAAAGAAGTGCAAATTCAATGACTCATCGAAGCTTTGGGTGTGACAGAAACTCGAGCAGCTTGTGTTCTTGGCTGAATAGACTGAAATGTCCATTTTCCAGAAGCCCTTTTGCACAGAGTTGATAAGTGAAAAAGAGTAGAACAGAGAGTTGATGGGCACCGTACAAAATCAGCAGACTGCCAGGGCAGCCCCATGTCTCTTCAGAAGGTTGGGACAAATTAAAGTGGGTCCCAGGAAAAAACTGCTTCTCATAAGAAAGTCAGTCTTGTGAAAAATGGCACTGTAAGAAATACTTTCCCTTCCATTTATCATAAACTATTCAATGAAATGACTATGCAAATAGTAAATAACATGATGGATTAGGATAGTATTATTAAGGAATTCAGAAACAAACTTTTTTAGGTGGTCCCTGAAAATGTTTCTGAATAAATAAGTAAATGCCACATTGCCTGGTTTAGGCAAAACCCCACAGGATTTATCATATTATTAAAAAGAAAATAAAAGGTAGAACATTTAATGTCTTAAAATATTTAATGAGGCTGCCTCAAAGACACCAATAAAAGCTCATCTTTAAATTAACTGTTTTTTCACATGGGAAAACAATAAACTGAAACAAACAAAAATTTAAAAAATGCATTTTTAACAGAAAACAACAGCATTATAATGGATTATCCCTGAGTAGTGACTAAAGTCTTCCCATTCAGAGAGGGGAAAACTATAAGTACTTACTGCTTAAGGTATATTTATTAGTACCATTTGTCTTACATTGAAACGTGTTTGTATTAGGACATATTTGATGGAATATGTTTCAAAGAGAAAAAGTTAGAGTTCTAGCCCTAGAATGCTACAATTTTATTCTACAATTCTCTCAATAGTCCATTGGGATTAGGTTTTGACATAGGCTTCACGAAGCAGTTATCTAAGATTTTTGAAGATGAAATTACTGCAAGGAAAATTTTAGAATTTTGCCTGAAAAGAGTCAATAGCAGCCTCTGGCTCCCAAACTCTCTTAAAGGGAAAGCTGAGCAACTATGGTTTCTGTGCTGTATTAGTTTGTTTCACACGGCTATAAAGATACTACCTGGGACTGGATAATTTATTAACAAAAGGCATTAACTGATTCACAGTTCTGCATGGCAGGAGAGACCACAGGAAATTTAGGATTATGGTGGAAGGCGAAGGGGAAGAAAGGCACCATGTCTTGCATGACAGCAGGAGAGAGAGTGTGAGAGCAAAGGGATAACTGCCAAACAATTCTAAAACCATCAGTTCTTGTGAGAAGTCATTCACTCTCATGAGAATAGCATGGGAGAAACCATTCCCATGATACAGTCACCTTCCACCAGGTCTCTCCCCTGACACATAGGGGATAATAATTTGAGAAGAGATTTGGGTGGGGACAGAGAACCAAACCATATCATTCCACCCCTGGCCCCTTTCAAATCTCACATCCTTCTCACATTTCAAACCAATCATGCCTTTCTAACAATCCCCCAAAGTCAACTCATTCCAGCATTAACTCAAAAATTCAAGTTCAAAGTCTCACCTGAGACAAGGCAAGTCACTTCCACCCATGGGCCTGTAAAATAATTTAAAAAGTTAGTCACTTCCAAGATACAATGGGGATGCAAGCATTGGGTAAATGTTTCTGTTACAAATAGGAGGAACTGGCCAAAACAAAGAGGCTACAGGTCCAATGCAAGTCCCAAACCCAGTAGGGCAGGCATTTAATCTTAAAGCTCCAACATTTTCTGTGACTCCATGTCTCACATTCAGGATATGCTGCCGAAAGGGGTGAGCTCCCAAGTCCTTGGGCAGCTCCATTTCTGCGGCTTTGCAGGGTACAGCTCCCACAGCTGCTTTCACGAGCTGGCATTGAGTGTCTGTGGCTTTTCTAAGTGCATTGTGGAAGCTGTCGGTGGACCTACCATTCTGGGGTCTGGAGGACAGGAGCCCTCCTCTCACAGCTTCTCAAGGCAATGCCCCAATGGAGACTGTTTGGGGGATCCAGCCTCACATTTCCCCATTGTCTTGGCTATTAACATTTGGCTCCTCATTACTTATGCAAAGTTTTGCAGCCCGCTTGAATTTTTCCCCAGAAAATGGGTTTTTCCTTTCTACCACATGGTTAGGCTGCAAATTTTCCAAACCCTTATGCTTTGCTTCCCTTTTAAACAGGCTCCAATTTCAAACTGTGTCTTTGTGAACTCATATAACTGAGGGCTTTCAGAATAAGCTAGGTCACCTCTTGAATTCTTTGCTGCTTAGAAATTTTTTCCACCAGATACCCTAAATCATCTCTTGAGTTCAAACTTCCACAGATCTCTATGGCAGGGGCAAAACGCCAGCAGTCTCTTTGCTAAATCATAGCATGAGTGACCTTTTCTCCAGCTCCCAGTAAGTTTCTCATCTCCATCTGAGATCATATCAGCTTACACTTCATTGTCTCTGTCACTATCAGCATTTTGGTCAAAACCATTCAACAAGTCTCTATGAAGTTTCAAACTTTTCCACTTCTTCCCATCTTCTTCTGAGCCCTCCAAACTATTCCAACCTCTACCTGTTACCCAGTTCCAAAATCATTTCCACATTTTCAGGTTATCCTTATAGCAGTGCCTCAGTCCAGTATAAATTCTCTGTGTTAGTCCATTTTCACACTGCTATAAAGATACTATCAGAGACTGGGTAATTTATAAACAAAAGAAGTTTAACTAACTCACAGTTTCACATGGCTAAAGAGGCCTCAAGAAACTTGGAATTATGGCGGAAGATGACAGGGAAGCAAAGCACTTCTTACATGGTGGCAGGAGAGAGAGAGCAAAGGCGGAACTGCCAAACACTTTTAAAACCATCAGCGCTTGTGAGAACTTACTAATATCATGAGAACAGCATGGGGGAAGCTGTCTCCATGATCCAATCATTTTCCCACAAGGCCCTCTCCAGACACATGGGAATTACAATTTGAGATGAGATTTGGAGACACAATGCCAAACCATATTCAATGGTGTGTGTGTGCCTTTGGATGGGAGGGTTACTTTACCTTTATCATGAAAACTTAAAGTGAATTCAAATTCTTCATTGACTAAAAGGTTGACATGCAAATATAATATCTGAGATAAAAAATGCCTTTTTAGAAATGTTCATAATAATTAGACGTACCCTGGGATTTATTTACAGAGCAATTTAAAACTTAAGATTTGTATATTAATCCCTATGAGAATTTGACACATCTTAGTTGCCTAGATTTAAACATAAGGAGGTGATTTTGAAAACTACTTTCTGTTTTAATTTATGCTGAGCTGTATCCAGAGATAACATAGTTGTTATATTCTTTTAAGACATTTAAATCTGCTATTGAGCTTCTTATTGATGTGTTTGATGGGCTGATGAGTTATGATGGAAGCAGTTAAAGTCTTCTAGACACAATGTTTTGAGAAACTATTTGCTTACCTTTAAGGCAGCATGAGATCTGTTTTTCGAATATTGGACTAATAAGAGTCATCAGTAAGATTATTTTTCAGGCAAAATTTGTCTTAGAATATAAAAATATACCTTCTGACTTTTTGATGTTAATAACAAGTTTATGCTTTAATAACAAGTTTAAATCAAGTTTATGTTTAATTCCACTGCCTGAGTTATTCATTACCATGCAGTCTAGATAAGCAATTTAGATCTTACGAATAACACATATTCCCACCTACACATGAATGACTGTTGTCAATTCCTTCACCCTCTCTGGCACTCATGTTCTTATCTTTTTGATAAGGGCTTAGACAAAGTTTTCGGTCATTGCTGTGCATCCAAAATAGACTGGTGTTAGCTAATCTGGGGACAGTCTGAGGATCTCTATGCTCACAAAGCTCCTGAGATGATTTCTTTGTGCTGTGAGGGTTGAGAACTACCCAACTAAATAATGTGTCAGCCTTCTAGCTTTACTATTTTAAGATTCAACATTTTTTTTCTTATATAATGATAGATCATCAACCTTTATTATTTGAGAAGAAATTTGCAGAGTTTTGTCCTGGTGAGAGTTTGGAACGGAAGGTTGAAATTTCACCCTGCTTTCTGTGTGACAGTCCCTAAGAGCTTATCTTTGGATATAGGTAAAGGGCCCTATGGTGGAGAAAAGCAGGAATGGGAGAGCTGATTTGAGAATGTGCCGTACATTCCAAAGACTTTTAGGAGCCTGGAGTGACAATCACTGAAATAAATTGGCAGGACCAGTACTGAATGGTAAGCTTTTTAGATATGATGACACTTACCGAGAGAAATGTGCAAATCCTAGGATTTCTGAGAAGAAAAGTATGAAATAAAATGTCTCAGTAAATGCCATGATAGTTTTTGAATTAGGAAAGAATACTGGCCTGTAACAAAGAAAGAAATACAGTGTAGTAGGAAGAAAAACAACAAAAAAAAGGCTTCAGTTTTTGCCAAACTCAACTTGCCGCTTTTCAGAAGTAGCCAAGGCTTATGTTTTACTGTGACTCCTTCTAGATGTTTCCTTTGTTTAAACAATCCTATCAAATACTCATGGATTCTATCCATTGATATATTATTTAAAATAAGATTAGCATCATCACATTATAATGGTGATTCTTTTTTTTTTTGCTCCCATCTAATGCATTGAAACAATGTATGATATATGCCACACCATGTAAATGTAGCTCACTCCTTTAAGGACTGTTTAGCACTTTTGTTGAAGATATGTACCACAACTTAGTAAACCAGTTCTCTACTGGTGAATATTTTAATCATTTCCTGTTCTTCGCACCTGTGAAATATTCAGTAAGGACCATCCTTGTTCATATATATTTGAGCAATTGCACATGTATCTCTGTAGAGTAGCCCTAATGATATGAAATTCTTGGGATAAAAGGATTTAAAGTGTAGATACATTTCCAAATTGCCCTTCCAACCTGTAATATCAATTTAGAAGGCAGCAAGACTATTTAAAGTTTTTATTCAACTATTGCAACTTGAGGAGTGATCAGTATTTTGGATCTTCACAATTTTGATAGGAAAATTCTTATTTTGTAGCTTTAATTTGCATTGCTTTAATTATCAGTACAATTTTAAAAATAATTTATAAAGAGACTCCCACTTACCCACCAACAATAAAAAAATTACATAAGGTTTCCAGTTAGATGGTAATAAAAAAAACTAAAAGGATATAATGGAGGAACTTGGGCAGAATGCAGGCATTAATTTGCATTTTGTAATCAGAAATGCATTTATTTTTCTCTTTGTCCTCTGCGGTTCTCCAATTTGAATATTCAGCAAGAGAAGAAGGCTGACTGAATACTTAGATTTAACAACAATGGTTAAACATATTCCTTTCTTATGATTCTGCTCCATCTTTCTAAGGTGAAACATTTCAAGCAAAGCAAATCTTAATTTTGAATTCAGATGGCTTACTGCTGAAATCATTATGAACACAATGGAAACAGGAAACTTTTCAGAATATTTTACCTCTGAAGACAAATTGGCACTTTCAAAGAACATTAGAATGACGTGGGTACCATGAACTCCTGTCCATCACTCTGTATCCCCGCCCCCAGCTTTGTCAACACCAAGGTGGATGGATGCCCTGCATTGAGAATGGCCCTCAACATGAACTTCCTGTGCTGGCTGGCTGGCACCATGATTTCCAAAATGACCTCTTCTAGCACATTTGCTCTCTCACCAGGCTCTCCTTTTCCCCTTGTCCTGTCCTCCCCCTCTCTTCCTGTTCCAAGCCTGTCATCACTCTTCTGGCAAAATCTTCCCTTGCTGCAGGGAGCAACCTCTCTCAAACAATGCGATCACACATTTCTGTCATGGGACACCCAACAAAAAGAGCGTCTTCTACTCACTATAACCTCATCCCTTAGCAGCCTCACTCCCTTTCTCTTTCTTTCTCCCCCTTTCACCAGGGCCTGTGTTATCTGGCTCTTTTCCTTTGTCCTACATTACTTTATCAAAAATCTGGTCCCTTCAGTCAACCATGAGTGTCCAAGAGCATGCACTTGGATCAGGCCACTGCTCTTGGTGCCAACAGAGAAGTATGCATGATGAATTATGAAATCCTTTTCCTAACAAGTTTAGAATCTCTGGTTCTGCGAGGGCACTGGACCAATGAATGGGAACATGTGTGACAAATCAGAAAATTCTTTTTGGGAAATGCTTGGGAAGAGAAATCCGTAGTCAACTACTGTGACAAACTGAAGATCTGATGAAAACCCTTCATGGGTGACCTGGAAACAAGCCACTTCTCATTTATGTTTTAAATTTAGAGACTGCTTAAATTTAGCTAATATAGTCCAGGCTGGATTTTTTTTTTTAATGGTGACAACAAACTCTTTCTCTGTGTTTTGTTTTATGCAGTGTCTGTGTGAGTTAAACATCTATTTATGCTATAAGCACAAGCATTTAGTTTGATGAATAAGACTCATGCTTTCATCTATTTAGACAGCAAACACCATGTCTCCTTTCACATGCCTCTCTGCCTCTGGGGATTGGCTGGGCAGGACTTGTTGTGCTGCTAAAAGGGTTTCTATTCCGCTTACATGAATGCTCTGGATGCAGATTTTACACACAAGAGACGAGTTCAGGTGCTGCTGAATTTCCTTTCTCCCATTCTCTTTTCTTATAATCACAAGACTAAGCACCTGAATGTGCTAAGCCAGGCATTTTTATCACGAGATCCATGCTTGTTCACATGGACACTCTTCATATTTCTCAACACTCATCAATTATTCACCTTGGATTTTTCCTCTGTGCAGTAGGTATAGTTTCTCTTTTTATGTCTTCCATTTCTAGATTTCTCTCTCTTTTTTTCATACCTCCGTTTAAAAATTGTTAGTAAAAAAAGAATTGAATGTTTATTAAATATTTTTTTGAGACAGGGTCTCACTCTGTCACCCAGGCTGGAATGCAGTAGCACCATCTTGGCTCACTGCAACCTTCCACCTCAGCCTCCCCAGTAGCTGGGATTACAGGCGCATGCCACCACGCCCAGCTAATTTTTGTATTTTTTGTAGAGATGGGGCTACAACTTGTTTTTCGGGCTGATCTTGAACTCCTGGGCTCAAGCAATCAGCCTACCTCAGCCTCCCGAAGTGTTGGGATTACAGGGACCAGACAGGATCATTTCTAGTAACTTGACATGTGTATCTCATAATAGGGACAGTCTTGTCCTGATACTTACCATCCATTGCCTATATCATTCCTATCCTATGTTTTGTGAAAATAAAATAAAAGCACTTGAAGTCCATTGAACACTTTTCTTTGTTCCTCTCTTGATGCATCATTCAAGGAGAAAATAATTTTACTGTGTTTGGCTCTGTTCATGGTTGCTATTCCCATTTAGTTCATACGCACTGAATTTAATTGTGTATCTTATATTTTATCTGAAAATCCTGAATTAAATCCTATCCTGTGGCTATTACTGTGTTACGATAGAGTTGTCTGTACCTTATAATAACCATGGAGGAAAATAGTTTAACAGGAACAATTGCAGTGAAACTATAAAAAAGTTTTAAGTTCTTTGAGGCAAAGGACTCTATTGGATTTATTTCCTTCTACATCCTCAGAGCCTAGCAACCACAAGTACTTCACAAGTATTTGTCAAATGACTTAATGGATGATAACTATTGAGTAAATCAGTTCCTATGTCTGTCTCTGCTCCACCTTTGATCAAGTCAAACATTTTCTGTAAACGGCCAGATAGTAAATATTCTAGGCTTTGTGGGCCACATAGTTTCTGTTGCAAGTGTTCAATGCCAGCAAGATGACAGCCATAGACCATAGGTAAACAAATAATTATGGCTGTGTTGCAATAAAACTTTACTTACAAAAACAGGTGACAGGCTAGAGTGGGCCAACAGGTAAAAGTTTGTGGACATCTCCCACAGGCCCATGTCCCACACCCCCACCTTCCTATGATGTTGATCTGTTGACCTGTCCCAACTTTTTCTGGGTGATAGTGGTGGTGGAATGGAGTGTAAACAGTTGTGATGACAAATATAGGCCTTCTTTCTCTGCAACTCTTTAACCACCAACCATCCCATGGAGAATATGAATATCTTCCTTTTTTTTTTTTTTTTTTTTTTTGTCTTACTGTTTCCCAGGCTG
>NW_016107527.1:1234967-1269927 GCF_001604975.1 Cebus imitator | reverse complement strand
TTTTTTTTTTGAGACAGAGTCTCTCTCTGTCACCCAGATTGGAGTGCAATGGCGTGATCTTGGCTCACTGCAACCTTCAACTCCCTGGTTCGAGCAATTCTCCTGCCATGGTTTCCTGAGTAGCTGGCTACTTTTTGTATTTTTAGTAAAGATGGGGTTTCACCATGTTGGCCAGGCTGGTCTTGAACTCCCAATCTCGTGATCTGCTCGCCTCAGCCTCCCAAAGTGCTGGAATTACAGGCCTGAGCCACCGCGCTCTGCAGAGTAGCTTCCTTTTAATCCACAAGCCTGGTAACAGTCTCAGGGAGCCTTAACTTATGTGTTATTGAAGTGTCAAAGATGACAATAGTGAATGGTGTCAGAAACAAATTAATGTTTTTCAGTGTTAAAATTATTTTTTTTAATTTTGTGGGTAATCAGTAGGTGTAAATATTTATGGGGTACATGAGATGTTTTGATACAAGCATCCAATGTGAGATAAGCACATCATGGAGAATGGGGCATCCATCCCCTCAAGCATTTATCCCTTGAGTTTCAAACAATCCAGTTACACTCTAAGTTATTTTAAAATGTACACTTATTATTGACTAGAGTCACCCTGTTGTGCTATCAAATAGTAGGTTTTATTTATTCTTTTTATTTTTTTTGTACCCACTAACCATCCCTATCTCAGATTTTTGGTAATAAACAATTAAAATGGAAATCATAACATGGGCAGCTCTCCTTGAGAGTACCTCCTCTTGTTCATGCTTCTGGAGGCACAGTTCCTAAGGGGAATGGGCTCATGACTTACATGGTAGCCTCTCTGGGGGCTAGCCAGTGAGTTGCTGTTCTCTAAATAATGCCGTGGGACACCGGGGCTCCAAATAAAAGACATTTAGACATCAACAACTGGAACCTAATGAGACATCTGGAAAGAGGTGGTTGATGGTTGTGTGGCTTCTGATTAGCCTTTAAATTCAGTAACAGCCTCTTTACTGGGGGAACGTTGGTTGCTGCTGTGATCTCTGAGGCTCTGGGTCCCTGAGGAAGTTTACTTGCCCAGTATGTCTGTTATCTGGCACTCATTGATGCTACCTATCTGACCACAAAGGAGAGAAAGTTTGTATGAACACCGCTGTTAAATTGTGTTGTGCAAATGCAAATAAACAGCAAAGGCAATGACAGCACACAAAGAAAGAGAGATCATTCTTCATGGAAAAGCATTTATTTGAAGTAGCCTCCAGCCATTCTTCTGATTTTTCTTTCCTTTTCAATCAATAATTGTTCTCTGCCCTTTTTAACTCTTTACCTGTTTAGGCATAGAATGTTTCCCCGATTTACATATGTCTTTCTCCTTTTATACTAAGAAGGGATCTTTTTTTTTTAAAAAAAAAAATATATAAATGTTTATTTTTATATAAATATGTGTATATATCTATATCGACATAAATAGATATGTATATTTTTTTCTCCATTTTTTTAAAGTTTTCCTTTCTTTTCTCTATAAACTATGTATTCCTTTCTCAACTGCTCCTCATAGTTACTTATTGAGCCCAGGTATTACTTTCTCCACCAATCTTTTCCTACTTTGGAAGCTCCCCCTGCAACCCTGACCAGGCATACACTTTGTGTGTTTGTCTATCATTGCATTCACAGAAAATTGTGTGATAATTATGTATTTGTATGAGTTCTTTGTTATTTGATTTAATCATCTTTGTTACCCAACCTAAGCACCCTGGCTTTTATGTGGTTAGCCCTCAGCCCAGTGAGTACAGTTTGTCATTGAGGGTCGTAAAGGTGAAATGTGACCAAAGCTAGGGAGGTGGGAAGCAGCAGATGGAGGATTCTGGCTGAGTGTGTCCCGGCCCCCCAAACCACTGCCTTTTCAGATTGACCTACTTTCATAGTTCAGGAATGCCTGACCATCTGCAGCAGACGGTTCGGTAAGAACAATATTCAGTTCTTTCTCCTGAGGTTTTTCATCTTTTACTCTATTTTCACTCTCCCAGCCAAGGCAGCCATCTGGTTCCTTAAAGAAAATCCCCAGGTGGAGCTGATGGAACATATTTCCTGGGTGCTTCCTGGACCCTGCTGGCTTCTTGCATCGGCTTCTCTCATGGGAGGGATCTCTTTTCCTTATCCTTCCCCCAACTACCCTATCTCTAAATGCTAAGTCCTCCCATTAGATATCCCTGTCACAAAATCCCAGAAATTACAGATGCACTCTTCAGCCCTCCACACAGAGCTGTGAATAAAACTGTAGCACTGAAATGGTCTTAGGGTTGTCTGATGGCCCCGTGGGGATTAGTGTTTCTTCCCATGTCAAGAGAAGCCACATAAATAGCCCATGTTTATTTGTGACTTGCTGATTTTCCTGGAGTTGTTTGGGAGAACAAAATTATAGTTTATTACATACACACATACACCCCTGGTGTTACTCACCCCAGAGGACTGCTTCATAGAATACCGTAGTCACTAGTTCCTGGTGGCTATAGAGCCCTTGAAATGTGGTTAGTGTGACTGAGGAACTGCCATTTTTATTTCACTTAATGTATTAAAAATAATTTAAATTTAAATAACCACACATGGTTAGTGGCTACTGTCCCTTACAAAACAGCTTTAGAGCATCTGACTTCAATGTGGGGGTTTATAGCAATCTTACTATTCGATATTTCAATGATAACAGGCTGAAGCTGTAAAATTAATTGTTTGATTAAAACTATTTCTCCATAAAAGTCCCACTAGAGAACCACCTTGGACAACAATTCTCAGGGTATCCTGGAAGCTTAATAAACATGAAAAGGGAAAATGACATTTTACTGAAAGAAAAAAGGAATTTTTAACTATAGGCCATATATTCCAAATAGTTGGTACAAGTCTTCAAAAGTTGTATATATGAAGGGAGGGAATTTATACTTTATATGGAAGCTCACTGGAAGCTTAGATGAAGATGAATCTGGGGACAGAGTCCTGAATTCAGCTACCAGTTATACCACATGTGACCCTGGATAAATCACCTTCCAAATGTCTGGTCCCTCCTTTGTAAATTAGGAACCCACCCCAATTATTCCATAGAGTTTCTGGGACTAAATGATATAATATAAAAGTAACCACTTTGAAAAATATTATGAGGATGACATTTGCTATTGAAATTTTCATTAATAGTATTATAATCCTGTAATCCTTCCAGAGTAATTCAAATGTGAACAGCAACAGCTGTGGAGAGGAGCCACACTTTCCTCACCTTTAATTGTAAAGCAATTCTGAAAAAGAAAGAAATTCTACTCGTCAACATGGTAGGGTAAGAGGGATTGCTTTTATATGAATGCATAGAAATATTTGTATGTGTTCATGGACTTTACAGTTATCCAAACCAATCTTGTTTTTAAAAACCAGATTTTAACTTACATGATTTTCTTTTCTGACATAGTCTCAATTTTAAGGTATTCCTCTTGTTTTTATAATAAAAGAATTTTTCAGAAAAACATAATAAACTATTTCTTTCATTTATCATGACTCACCCAGGATCTTGTTTTGTGATCTCCTGTCCTTTGGCCAAAGGCTCCAGGGCAATGCTCACCTACCATAGGCACCCTTGCCGTTGTTATCACACATGGTGACAACAATAATTTTAGACACTTAAATATTGCTTCTTTATTTCCTTGCTTTGCAAATGTGTCTGTGAAGTCATTGCCAAATGACAAAAAATTATTCCAAAGGATAGGAATAAGAAAATAAGAAAGCACCCCTTTCTTATTTTCCACATTCTGAGAATGCCCAACTAAATTTCAGTTTCTTTCAGACAATCCAGAGTATTTTTAATGAGAAAAGATTTTTTTATGGTTATCTATTCATGTTTTTTTAAAATCTAAGTGTCCCAGTGTGTTTTATCTTAGTGTGTTTTATTTATATTTTCCAATTTCTAGGCTGAAATCTAAACACTCTTTAGATTGACAAATAAGTATAATAGTTTTCAAACAATCCATTTTGTTCTATTTACTTTAGTATATTTGAAACAATTGATATATGGCTTATGTTTGTAACCATTTAATAACAAAACAGCTGTTTTGTCTTAATGAATCAGGGAATGCCTTGGCAATCCAATTTTTGCCTTTTGGGGCTTTATATTTTACATGTTAACATTCCAGCCAAGCCTAAAGTCTAGATATTTTATGAGTTTATATAAAAATACATTTAAAAAATAAGCCATTCTATAGCATGTAATGTAAATATTTGTAGCTGAAAGCCATTCACATATTGTAAAGTTTTCTGAAATGTAACACCATGGATAAATATTCCAATATGGGTTAATATCACATAAAGCCTTCTTCATGTTATGTGAATCATGAAGACATGTTTTAATCGTTAAGATGTGTGTCAGTTGATCTAAGCTAGAATATGCATTTAAGACTTTGAGAGCACAAAACTAAATATTATGCTTCTTCTCAACTTGACAGAAAATGTAGAAGAGCTAAAAAAAATAGCATAGGAGTGCAGCTAAGCTGTATTCAGAAAAAAAAAATAGTTGCTTTGATTATGTTCAGACATTCCAACAATTATTTTTTGGAAGCAAATTGGATGTTTTAAGCAATCTACAGCTGCTATTTCTGAAATTGCTACTATTATGGCAAACTGGGAGTTTCATAGGCGTCAGACTCTGTCATAGTGTAGTATCTCATTTAATGCTCAGACACCCTTTCATGATGTGAGTAGGATTCTTAGTTTATACATGAGAAAGTGGAACTAAGAGAGGCCTGGTCAAATCAGCAGGAAAATTATCATTAGTTTTAACAACAAGAGACGTGTGTAGATTTTTGTTTTCTTAGTGGATGGAAGAAACATGGCACTTGTGAAGTTAAGTAGCAGTACTAGTCTACCATTTAAAGGGCGCATTTGGACATAGGGTCTCCAACATCCCTGACCTGTACGTCTTCTCTCCAGTTAATTATTTGTTCTTCAAGTCTCAGTCCAAATGCATATCTTCCTTGATTTTCCATTGTGAATCTCCCACTCCTTTTATGTTTTCTTAGTGTGCTGTTAATATTTCTGTTAGAACTCCAGCAAAAATGCATTCATTAAAATAGAACTTGTGGAGTACCACTTTGTACTTGGTGCAAGAGTTAGCTGTGACAAGGTCTATCTCTCTCTGAGTATAGGCTCCTTGTCTTACTTTTGCGTCTTTCACAGTATCTAGCAGATAAATTTTCTTGTAGGCATGCAACAGAGATTTGAGTAGCGTTCCATTCTGGCCACTCACTGAGCCACATCCAACAACCTCCCCGAAGATCTCTTTTTTAATAAAACAGGAAGCAAACAGATGACACACTTAGAGTACTCTGTCATATATTGAAGAGTTCATAATCAGGAACTCCCACAATTGGAGTTTGGTGTGTACTTCAGTTGCTGTTACAAACTGCTTTAGAATGCTGTCAACATTTACTGTGAAAGTTTTTTTCTTCTCTGAGATTTTTCTTTCATTTAGGAGAAAAAAAAAGCCATTCATTAAATATTACTAAGTCTTTAACTCCTTGCAGTTTCTATTTGCTCCTAATGAGAGAAAGGCTTTTGGAGTTCTTCTGGGATATAATGGCTAGAAAGGAGAAGAATGAATCTGGAGCATCTAGGAGCAATAAGGCCTAGGATGAATCAAAATTATATAGAAATAATAGGGAATCCTGGGGTTTTCTTGGATGCTACTCACTCATTGACATATTTGGCTATAACCCAGCATCATTCTACATATTCTATGTGTTGAAATAGGAAGTGACTTATTTAGGAATATCAAGAATGTCTCTCTCTATGTAAGGTCCAATCAAAAAGCACAGTAAGGATCTTATGTGAGTCATTTCCAAAGATCAAACACTAACCATGATTCATAGCAAGGCATGTTGCAATTAACAATAGGAGTTATGTTCACATGTCTATATTCAAGATAATCCTTTATTAAGTAAAATTTAAAAAAAACTCATTACAAGGGGAGCACACAATTCTGACATTTATGTTTACCAAGGCTGATTTCTTGTTGAGAATTGCAAAGTGTGGAATTTTTATATTTTCTCATATGTAAACTAATGTGGAGTTACTCATGGCTGTTCTAATTAACATAGACCATCTCATTACAAAAAAAAAAAAAACCAAAAAACAAAACAAACCAGAAACTAAGTTTAGTGATAGATATTGAAACTGTTTTCCTATCCATAAGATTATGTAATGCTTGGTGATATGATTTGGATTTGTGTCCCTGTTCCAATCTCATGTCAAATTGTAAACCCCAGTGTTGGGGGAAGGGCCTGGTGGAAGATGAATGGATCATGGGGGTGGATTTTCCCCTTACTGTTCTTGTGATAGTGAGTAAGTGCTTATGAAATCTGGTTGTTTATAATTGTGTAGCATCTCCTTCTTCATTCTGTCTCTCTTGTCACCATGTGAAGATGTGTCTGCTTCCCCTTTGCCTCTGGTAGTTACTGATAGCAACTTGAGAATGAACTAATACACTTGGTTAAGAACAATCTTTTATGTTGATATTAATTTCTAGACATTAAGCATAGGCTGTAAATAATAATGGCAATCTCTTACATTTGAATAGAGCTTACAAATTCTTCAAAATATTTTCTAGATTTACTCAAGGAAAAATTAATACTTAAAGTGCTAGTTGCATAAAGAACCTTATATGTCATCTCATTTCACAGTAAAAATTAGGAAGCAAACAGATACATTGAACTTGTTAAGGTTTGCCCAGCTAACACAGGGTAGAGATTCAAATTTAGTTTTTTTCTGATATTTAGAACTCTTCAAAGTCCTTGTAATATCCCCTTGAAAACTGATAACAAGGAATTCTAGTGATGTGCTCAAGGTCGTAATTCATGACAAAATAGAATACAGAATTCCCATCTTTTAGTTATTTTCATATTCTCTGTTACTCTATGCTTCATGCATAGATATTAGAAAGTCAAGATTAATTTTTACTCTTTAAAGATTTTCCTTTTCTTATAAAAGTTAAATGTGGTCTGCTGCCTAGGACTGACTACCTGACTAGAAATTCTGTATAAATCCTGAAGCAAGTAATTGCAGTAATTAACCTGAATGAGGTAAACACTCTTTTTCGTATAGTCATGCTATATACAGTAAAAGTTATCTTAAGCATCATTTCACTAATTAGGAAGTGTTCCTCTGAAAATCTCTTCCATCTGAAATCTCTTAAGATTGCATATAATGCAATATTTGGGCTCCAGTGTCACCCATGTAAGAGCCCTCACTTAAATTGTTTCCAATTAAATTGATGACTCTTTAGGAAATAGGGACCATATATTTTTCAAAATTGCTTTCTTGAATCTCGGGTATTATGCAAATAAGGTAGTATACATATTTGTAGAAATTTGCTGGAAAAAAACTTTAGAACCCAGCATACAGCCCACTCTCTGGAATAACAAATATAACAGATTCAAGGACAACAGTCCCATACAAGCAAATTTTAATAATTAGCTATTATGTGACCAGAGGAAAGTGACAAATTTCCTTTTGCAAAATCTAGTTCCTTCTTTCCATATACTTAGCTCCAGGAATACAGCCTATGCATTTGCTCCTAAGTAAAATGAGGAAATAATCTATTGAGTCCATTGGGGTAATGGGACTTAAAATTAAGTTGTAAACACCTTTGGAAAATATTGAGTTCCAACTCTAACACAAGACTGAATACAAACCTTTTTATTGTAAAGACCATGAATTGCCCTTCCTACAGCTCAATGAAATCAGAGATATGAACTAGGCATATTTACTTGATGAGGCACAGACCCAGATGACATTTAGTAGATTATTGCTTCAATGGCCTAAATGGCATTTTGGAGCTTAAATGAATCAACGTGACTCTGAAAATACCTTGCATCCAAGGACTGGTTGGGTCAGGCCAAGTAAATATTAGCAATATAAGTTGATTACAAAAAAAATAATCCAAATTCTCAACAATTTCATCAGGAATTCAGGTCAAGAGATCTGAGAGGGATTAGCTCACCAGGTCAATATTCATGATTTAGAATTCAGATTTGTGTTGGCACTGGCCATGGACACTGAGGAAATTACTTATTTTGTAAAGATATGTGGTATCTTTCTTAAGATACGCAAAAGACAGCAGCCTTTTTTATGGCATGGATCCCTCCTAGGTGCTATCTATAGAGTTTAAGCTAGGAAAGGTCACCCATTTGTATCGCTTTCTTGTTTATAGAGTCTGGGCTGCCAGTTATTCGGTTTCACAATGGATTTTGATTGACATATTTTCCCACTTGCTTATTTTCTGAGAAGGTAGCTCTCAACAAAATGTAAAGCCTTATATTCAATCTTGATGACTCAATGTTCCAAATGTTAGGAATGTGATTTGAAAAAAAATGGGATATACAATTAAGTTAAAAGGAATTTTACTTCTTATCAAGATGAGATTGTCAGATGAGATATGTACAAAAGAGCAAATATTCTCCTGAAGAGTGAAATGTTTCAATACAGGCATGACCAGTTTGACCAAAGCTCTCATTCTGTCTGTCATGTGAATTTCAAAACATTTTTTTCTGTGAAACAATAGAGTGGTACTTGAGGTGTGTTTCTTACCAAGGTAAATTTCATTTTGATTCCAATAAAAATATTTATGTGAGATTCTCAGAATTTAAAGAGACCCTGTCAGACAATTGAAACTAGTTTCCTGCAAATATATTGCTAAACTCTATGAAACTGGTTTTTGGGAATGGGTAAAATTTATTTGGCACTTCTAGGGCTCAGTGTATTTCTCAATAATTTCTCAACTATTGCCTGAAATTTAAACATTACAGCCTTGTTTTAGAAATTGAAACATTAAAACATACATTCAAGTAGAAGACACTAAATAGAATATTCTAAACTAGGTTTTAAATATATCCCAGAAGCAGGATTTAAATGTCTCTATTGTTTTTTCTTTTGAACAGATTTGTGTATTTAAGTTATACTTTTACCAAAAAAGTATAATTGCTCATTCCTAAGACTTAGAAAAGAATGACTTTTTGAAACTTTTTTATAAAAAGCATTAGTTAAAATTACAAATAGTCTCCTGTCAGCCAATCTAGCACTTAGCAGCAGACTCATGGCTCTGATTAAATTCTTTTGTATTTGCTTTTTGCACGTGTGAGTATGAATATCAATGATTTCAGTTTTTTGTAAACATGTTTTCCCTTCATAATGCTTTATTTAAATGGGAAAACAACAACAATAAGCACCCAATGACTTTAGTGAGACTAGCACTGGTTAGTGAGAGGTTTGACACAAAGGAAATAAAAGCTATAAAAGAAAAGGAAGCAATGAATGGCCCCAGGTACGTGGTGGATGGTGGTGTGCTTGTCATTAGCAAAGAAGCACTTGTGAGTTGTCACGTATTTCATGTCAAACTGGTCAAAGGCATTATTTTAAAATGACATGTGGTTCATTGGGAATTGGTTTACTTCCATTCCTATGTCCAAATTAGGTTAATTTTTTCTTTGGTTTTCTCAAAGGGTGAAAATATCCCATCTCTTTTACAGGCCTCTAGGGAAAGGCATGGAGGTTCGAGGCATGAAGACTCTAAACAGCCAAATTATGTCTTGGGCACAGATTCTATTATTCAGTGGTAACCCATCAGTCTAGCTTTCTGTGAAGAGTGAGTCCTTCCCTTTGTATTGCCCGGTCAGTTGTTCAGTTCTGATTGTAAAACATGTTCAATTAGGAGGCTTCCCTTTTAGACATAGTGAGCAATGAATGCAGAGGTTCATCTTTGAGGGCAGTCATTTATTTATATCATAGATGGATGTTTTTCCTTAAAGCATAGTTTTGAGGTTTACAGTTCCCAGGAAACATACCAAAGTATGTATTTGAAAGGCTCAATGTCAGGATCCCTGCTTTGTTTACCAGAACTGTTTCTCACCTTCTGTAAAATCACAGATGGATGTTAACATTTCAGTGAATAAGATGTTCCATTGTGTGAAACAGTAAGCTCCTAGCTTTCATGCCACAATACATGTCCAGGATCAATGCCATTTCACTTTTTAATAAAAATGATCATAATAATGATTACTATAATAGCTATTGCATAGATACCTCCATTAAGCAAGTTATGTAAGTTCTCAATACCTCAGTTTACCCAACTGTACAATAAAGATAATAATGTCCTCCTAAAATGTTGTGAGGATTAAGTGTTAGACTGTATTAATTACCAGGCTATAATAGGTGTTTAATAAATGATAGTTATTGTCATTTGTTTTATGTGCTTACATCATATAGGACTTTTGTCACTTTATTTGAAAGAGCTATAGATGCGATCAAGTGAAATTCCTTCTCCAGGGAGTCAAGTCTGAAAAGAAATAAACACTACCGCTCACTGAATGACTTGCCATTAGGATGATAATAAATACATTTCTGCTGTCCTTGGTGAAATAGTCCTAATGATTACCACACTCCCATTTTCCTCTATCAGAAGATGTACAATAATAGTCCTAGGTCAGTTTGACTTAAACTCAGCTTCTGGTCATCTGGGCCTAGTGCTAAATGCCTTTTAAAAATCAGAGTTCTCCAAAAAAAGGGAAACTTTTAATGTGGTAGTATTCTAATAAGCTCTTTTCATATAAAGTTGTGAAATTATAATTGACTATTATGCATTTTAATTAATATTTTTTTGTACTTGGGCCTGAGGATAACACTGAGAAAGGCATTATTTAAAAAATTGAATGAATAAGTAACCAAAACACAAATGATTTATCTTTTGCTGAATTATGACATTTAGAAAAAAATAAAATCGTTAGGTTTTTTATTACATGATAGATCATTTCTTCTTCTTTTTTCTCGTTATGTTAACACATTATAACATAATGTGTTATATATAATATACACATATATAACACATTATATTAGTCACATTCTCCATCTTATGAATTTTTTAATAAAACCAAGTATTTATTTCTATAATTTATTTAGAGTTCTGTTTTAGTGACTAAAGTGTGAAATATAGAAATTTCCAAATAAAACCACAAAAGTCCAAAATATGTTATTTTAAATAAAAGCTGATATTCTAATATTCACTGCCAGTATGTGACATTCTTAGAAGTTGTCAGCTGGTGGGATACTATAGCTGATGTTCACAGTATATAAGGTTCCATCAGTTCACACTCTCCAGGGTTCAATAGTTCATCACAGAAAAGCATCTATAGTAAGATGTTCTTTTGAAACTTGACAGGAAAATCTTAAAAGCATTGTCTCATTAATTTTCTCATTATTTCTCATTGTATCACTGGTGGCAGATAAGGATGAAAAGGGCTCAATACAGTATACCTAGAAAGAAAAACAAAGAATCCATTTGTTAATCTAAGCATGGAATCAAAATTCTCCGAGTTGATTATATCTTGCCTCATTACCCATATAAACCAAGGATTTGGGGTAAGGCCTGAATCCAAGGCTAACATTGATCTTCCCAACTTCCTGCTATCCCTTCTAGGAGAACCCAGGGAAAAAGCAAACGAAGAACTAAAATCTTCACCTCTCAGAGATTCTAAATCCTTTTTTTTTTTTTTTTTTAAATTGGGGACAAGGATTGAATAACTTTGGGTGCTACCTAAATCCTTTTTCTTATCCTTCATGTTTTTTTCCTCGTCAGCCCCACAATCTGTCTTTTTAATCTACACAGTTTGAGGCTTTAAATTTTCCCACATAGGTTTCATATCCCACTCAGGTTAACATTTGCTTATATATTGTTCTCTTGGCCAACATCTCCCTTCAGAGAAGAAACCATTGATGTTGAAGGTAGAAGAAATGTCCTGTGTATTATATTTTACAGTATAAACTTTTTTAAATTTTAGATAGAGTCTTGTTCTGTTGTCCAGGCTGGAGTGCAGTGGCATGATTTCGGCTCACTGCAGCCTCTACCTCCCAGGTTCAAGTGATTCTCCTGCCTCAGCCTCTTGAGTAGCTGGTATTACAGGCATGCACCACCATACCCTGCTGATTTTTGAATTTTCGGTAGAGACAGGGTTTTACCATGTAGGCCAAGCTGGTCTCTAACTCCTGACCTCAACTGATCTGCCCGCCTCTGCCTCCTAAAGTGCTGGGATTACAGGCGTGAGCCACCGCACCCGGTCTATAGTGTGAACTTTACATTCACTTGATTTCAGTGTCATCTGCAAAAATGGGATGAGGGCGAGCTTGGGTTATCTAATGTTAGCAGCTTTTAAAGTTCTAACCTTGAATGTGGTAGAAATTAGTGTTCATGGACTCTTGCAGTCAGAATGCCTGGATTTGAAGCCTGTTTCTAGCACCTGTCACTGTGATCTCATTCAGTTACTTGTTTCTAAGAGCCTCGATTTCCTCATCTGTGGTATGGGCATAATAATTTTCCGTTCACTGTGTTGCTATGAAAATTAAGTCAGAAACACATATACATATTACTAAAAGAGTATCAGATACTCAGTAAACGTTAGCTGCAGTGGTCCTCCCTTATCGTTGCGGGGATTACCTTCCAAGACCCCCCAGTGGATGCCTAAAACCATGGATAGTACTGAACACCATTTATTCTGTTTTCTTTTAGACAAACAAGCCTGTGATAAAGTTCAATTTATAAATTAGGCACAGTAAGAGATTGACAACAATAACTAATGATAAAATAGATCAATTACGGCAATATTATTTAATCAAAGTTATGTAAATACATTCTCTTTCTCTCTCAAAATACTGTTATGTTTTTGGACCATGGTTGACAACAGATAGCGAAAACCTAGAAAAGTGAAACTGTAGCTAAGGGGAACCGATTGTACTAACCCTAGCCATTTCTGCTAATTTATAGGTTAATTTTATAAAGTACTTTCATTTACAATATTTCCATTAACCATTGCAAGGATTCTGACATTAGGATGAATAATGAGGCCCTGAAAGGTTAATTGACTTATTTAAGGTGAACATGTGGTGGTGAATCAAGAACTGGAACCTATATCTTGTCTAGGGTTTTATTAACTACACAAATACAATGATACATTTAAAACTTAATTAGTCTTTGATGACTAACACCCAAGATTTTTTATCTTTATAAGATTTTATAGGAGACTCTGTTGTTGACATTTTACACTACATACTAAGAATAATCGAGATTTGTTATCTGAACTGCCTAATCTAGGAGCAATGTCCATATTCATATAAAACTTGAGTATATTTGGGTGGAGTCTAAAGTGAGACATGTTATACTGAGTTTCTTACTTACATCTTTTGGTTTTTCTGAGGATGTAGGTTGGGGTGTGGAATGAATGGATGGATCATTGCAGAATTAATTTGAAGATTAGCATACAAGTGAAAGCTGCTGCCTGATTTCTAAAAAAATGGGCCACTCTTAGAATAGTCTGCAACGTTAGGGTGAGCTGTGCATGTACGTGTGTGTGTATCTGTGGGTCTGATGATATGCGTATGGAGAGAGTAGTCTTTTGAGAGCTACACTAATACATTTCTGTTCAAATACAGTAATCAACATTCCCATTTCAACTATTTATTTGGGGAGAAAAAGTTCAAGTGCAGGACTGACTTACTTGACCTGTTTACTGAAAGTGTGATTAATTTTCGTGCTTACAGGGATAGAAGTGCAGAAAAGCTTTTCCTTTCCTTTGTTACCTCTGTGGCATCTTTTGACCTACACCTGGCAGTTCTCTGTGATGAAAATGTGCTGAAGAAAACAGCTGTGTGCAGATAGACAAGAGGGAAAAGGCACAGGAAGAGGAACTGAATGGGAAGTGCATTTTACAAAGGATGAAAATAGAGTGTTTTATTTTATTTTAGCAACAACAAAAAGGCACTACATAGGAGTAATATAATTTCAGATGGACCAGGAGCCCACCCAGGCAGCGTCATCAACTAATCTGATCTCATCTTCTTTTAGCCAGACTTATTTTGTTTTCACAAGAAAAAGAGTGTTACTAGTTATTTAATACAAAGTGCATGCCAGGTATGATTCTAAATACATCAACTGCATCGTTGTTTAAATTTCTTTGTATGGCAATCCTAACAATCTTATGCTATGGGGATCTTGGTTTCTGTTTTTCAGGTAAAGTCTAGAAAGTTGACATATAATAGTTTTTAGAGAGCTGATAAGTCAAAGGGTCAGAATTTGAACACATTTCTGCCTCATTCTAAAGCTTGAAATCTTAACCACAATGCTGATGAGCATCTGTTGGGGATACTGTTCATGGGATGTGTGATAATTAATTTTATGTGTCAACTCAGCTTGTCCATGGTACGCAGACATTTGGTCAAACATTATTTTAGATGTTTCTGTGAAGGTGTTTTGGATGAGACTAACATTCAAATCAGCAGATACTGAGTAAAGCAGATTACCTTCCAGGTGGGCCTCATCTAATACACTAAAGGCCTTGCTAGAAAAAGATCTACATTCCTGTAAGATGAGGGAATTCTGCCAGCAGATGACCTTCTGATCTGAATTGCAATTCAGCGTTTCCCTGGATCTCCAGCCTGCCAGCCCACTCTGCAGATTTTGGATTGACCAGCCACCATAATCATGTGAGCTAATTCCCTAAAATAATGCTCTCTTTCTGTGTATATACATTTGATTGGTTCTTTTTCTCTAGAGAACACTGATTAATATTAGATGGGTTTTCATGCATTCAGTTCAGGCAGGCAAGTTGGCTAAGGGAAGACCCAGATCATGGTTGCCTGTTGTGGCTTTCTAGGTCATTAGATCCAGGTGGGCATGATGGACCTCTGTGAGCTTTCTCAAGAGTGTAGGCATGGTAGCTAAGAGCAGGTAACTCTTCTTACTTTAGTGCATGATTGTACTTCCTGTGTCCTGGTTTACCAGAGTAAGATGAAACGCATTATTTAGTATTTAGTAAATACATTTCAGTTTATCTTAAGAATATATTTAGAAATCAGCCCACAGTTAGTAAATATATAGTATATAGCTTCTTACATAATAAAATTAGCATTTCATGAAAGCCTATTACATGCTGGATGCCATGATAAGTCCTTTCCATATCCAGAAAATATGTTATCTTTTGCCCTCATAAGCAACTCTGAGAAAACAACGTTGATAATCTTAAGTTTTAAAATGAAAAAACTGACACCCATAAAATAATTAGTAACTTGCATTAGATAATAGAGGAGCTGCAATTTCAACCCAGTTCCGTCTGATTTCATAGTTCATCTTTTAAATGCCTACAGTTAATACTGTCTTTTGTACCTGGAGTAAGCACAAGAATCTGAAGTATAAAAATTACATGAAGGACAGTCCATTTTAAAAATAAATTTATAATATTCCTAATTAAATCTCTGCTATTAGAATAATCTTTGGTGATCTACTTCTATGATTTTATGCTTTTCTTTTTCTTTAATAGTTGAATGAATAGTTGACCTGACCTAGTACAATAATTATCCTGTAACATTTTATTATAATAATTTTATTTATTTCAATCATATTAAACTTACAAGGTTTAAAACTCATATTATTACTTTTATTTGTTCATTTTTCATTCATTTAGTAAAATAATAGGGACAGAATGCAATAAAACAAACTCAGCTTTACAAACAAAAATAAAAATATTTCTAAACCTGAACTCTTAGCAAACAAGAACTCCCATTGGAGAAAAAAATGTTTCTTCATTTATCAGTTTACATACATACTTCTGAAAGAAATTTTGATATGTAGTATATGAGAATGTGTCAACATTTTTTAGAGATTAACTTGCAAAAGCTAAGGATTACCTGTTTTTTTTTAATAATATCTCTTTTATTTATCCTGTTTTCCATCATGAATTTGCTTTCGGACTTGGAATTCAGTTTGACCAACCCATGGGCCACTGCAGAAGCCAACTAAGAAAAATTAAAACCAGTTAATGTAAAGAGGTGAAAGGTAGAACACTTTGTAACAGCTCCTTGATAACTTACAAGTCATGAACGTATTTTTACAAACTATGTTTCACATCACATTTAATGCGAAAACCAATGGTAGCCTTGTAAGCATCTACTAACTTAAATGGAGACCATCATGTTGGAAATTGATAGTGGAAGATAACATTGTCTCAAATATCTACCTCCAACTCTAGAAGGCAATAGCATCTCATTATCCTGGAAAATTGGTATGATTGGCCAAACTAAAGTTTGAAAAAAGTTAGGCCAAGTTTAAAGACATCAGACTGTGGTGGGCAGACAGCTCTAGTAAAGCCTGAAACAGCTTCAGAAACATTGGAGATGTTCTACTTCTGAACATGGAGACATAATTGCCAAGATATGTGTCATCATCGTTACAATGAGTACGTTAGAGACTGGGCAAAGTGTTGGAAAGTCCCACAGTGAAGTGGCTGCTAAGGGAGGGGTTTCTCTGTGACCCTTACTCCAGGTAACTAGGGTGCTATCAAATTTATTCCATAAATGATTCAGAACCATGTGAACTGAAGGGATATTCCAAACTAGAAAAACGTAGAGTAAATTTCTCCAACATCTTGGTTTACTTTTAATAAATATTGACCTCTTTTTCTTTCCTCTCCTCCCATGCAGAGCTAAAAATGTCCAATTCAAAATAAAGAACTCCTATGAGCATTTACACTGATATAATAATCTGATTATTATTTTAACCTGGGTAATTGAGTGGGCAAAGTTCAAAAACATAAAACCAAATCAAACATAACTACAGCTTTATGTCCACAGCATTTTGTAAGCTCAGAGAAACAGCCAGATCAAAATGTCTAATTGGCTTAAAGTTTAAGTGGACTTCAAGAGTACAAACACTCTATGTAATTCTCTGCAAGTTTATTTGAATGGTACCAACTAAATGGATGAGATTTCTTTAAAGAAGAAAGTGTTTAAGTCATGTTGAATTAACACACAAATGATTAAGTGTTGTTAAGTTACCATTTGTTCTGTGGCAAAAGCTTCAGCACATCACCAGGGAAATAACTCTGGCCCACATTTGGTAGACTTCTGCAGAACTCATACACACATTTCCTTTCTACTGAAAAATAACAGACGTCTATATGAAAAAAATAAGGCATATCCTCTTTGATAAATCACTTAAAGGGAGAACTAGTGAGAGCATAAAGCAACAGGATGTGGGTGTCTGACTCACAATGCCAACTGGTCACATGCTGTACATGCTGACATCAGCTTCGGCAAAGACATCCTCCCTGGGTTTCACACCAAGAGTGGCTGAACCCACTCCTGTGGGTAGCACCACACACTTCATCAAGCAAGACTCTGTGCCACAGCGTCCCTCATGGCCCTGCTGTCCACAGGGTCTTAGAGGGAAACTGGCACTGTCAACAGCACTTCCCTCCTTGTGACCTGCCTTTGATCGTTTTCACAGCTGTCACGTTCCGGTCTGCTCACAAAGACCAACAGATTGCTGGGAGAGGCGTGCTCACCATACAGCTACCTGTATGGTAAAAGATAAGAACTGCCACCGTATTTCCCCTTCCTTGTTCCAACTTTCCTGATAATGATGGAAAGATGTTCCTTTCTAAAATATACAGTGGAAGTGTCAGAGAGATGCTCCATCCTGTGGACCATCATCTCTTTGTCTCTGAGAAGCCGCCAACAGACCACATTCAATTTCTTATGTGACACAGGTCATATTTTGCCTTGTGTTACTTTTTCTGTGCAAATATTATTCCACCTATTTGAGATAGGAAACATGCCCTGCTAATCTTCTTATTGTCCATTACAGCTTTCACAGGCCCTGAAAATAAATATTTGTTAACTTGAATAAACTGCAGGAGCATTATAATGAAAAACAATATGTGCATTAACCCAATAGCTGTTTACTGAGTGGCTGCTAGGTTGTGAGCATAATCATATCCTAGTTCAAACTGACATGAACATGAATATCGTAAGTTCCTGCTTTCAACTCAGTTATATGCTAGAGAGAAATAGAGGGGGAGGGAAGAAGGGAGAGAAGGAACAGGGTGTGGTGGTAGTCCAGAGCAGGGAGCAATAAACTTTGTCTGGGACAATCGGTCAAGGCTTCCGGAAGAGGAAGAATTGATCTGGGTTCTGATGGATGAGTAATAATACTCAACAGGCAGTTAATGGGAGTGTAAATTAGTTCAATCATTGAAAAAATCAGTATGGTGATTCCTCAAAGAGCTAAAAGCAGAATTACCATTGACCCAGTAATCCCATTTCTGGGTATATATATCCAGAGGAATATAAATCATTCTACCTTGAGGACCATTGCACATGAAAATCCACGGCAGCATTATTGACAATAGCAAAGGCATGGGATCAGCCTGAATGCCCATCAGTGATAGGTTGGATAAAGGAAATGTGGTACATATATACCATGGAATACTATGCAGCCGTAAAAAATGAATGAGATCATGTCTTTCACAGAAACATGAATGGAGCTAGGGGCCATTATCCTTAGCAAACTAATGCAGGAACAGACAAATACCATATGTTTTCACTTGTCAGTAGGAGCTAAATGGTGAGAACTCATGGACACATAAAGAAGGGAGCAACAGACATTGAGGGCTATTTGAGGGTAAAGGGTGGGAGGAGGGAGAGGAGCAGAGAAAATAACTATTATGTACTGGGCTTAGTATCTGGGTGAGAAAATAATCTGTAAAACAAACCTCTGTGATGTAAGTTTACCTATATAATGAACTTGCACATGTACTCCTGAACCTAAAATAAAAGTTAAAAAAGAATCAAATGTCAGAAAAGAGAATAGGGACATTACAGGCAAAGCGAATAGTTCTTGCAGAACTACATTTATGGATGTAACATTTTAATTAGGAAACTAAGAAAAGTTCAGAGTGACTGGAACATTGAGAGAAATAGGGAGAAAAGGGGCATATTTATTTTTGACTGCCGCATAATGAATGACCACAAATTTAGTAACTTAAAACAACATGGTATTAGGATTCTCTAGAGGGACAGAATTAATAAGAGGTAGGTAGGTAGATAGATAGATAGATAGATAGATAGATAGATAGATGATAGATAGATAAAGGGGAGTTCATTAAATATTAACTTACACTATCACAAGGTCCCACAATAGGACTTCTGCAAGCTGAGGAGCAAGAAAGCCAGTCCAAGTCCCAAAACTGAAGAACTTGGAGTACAATGTTTGAGGGCAGGAAGCATTCAGCATGGGAGAAAGTTGTAGGCTGGGAGGCTAGGCCAATCTAGTCCTTTCACGTTTTTATTTTTTGCCTGCTTTATATTCTAGCTGCACTGGTGGCTGATTAGGTGGTGCTCACTCAGATTAAGGGTGGGCCTGCTTTCCCAGCCCACTGACTCAAGTATAATCTCCTTTGGCAAAACCCTCATAGACACACCCATGATTGACACTTGGCATCCTTCAATCCAATCAAGTTGGCAGTATTAATCATCACAAACACATAGTTATTATTTCAAGACATTTGTGGGTCTGGGTCCTCTGCTCAGTGTCTCATTGTGCTGAAATCATGGAGTTGGCTGGGATTATAATCTCAGTTGAGAATCAGGGACCTCTTTCAAGCTCACATAGTGGTTGGCAGAATTCAGTTATTTGAAGCTGTGTGATTGGGAAAATTCTTTCTAACTAGCTGTCAACTGGAGACTCCTCTAAGTCTTAGAAGTCACCCACATGGCCCCTCCACAGGCTGCCAGAACATGCCAGTTTGCTTCATCTTGAGCCTAACAGAAGAGTTTCCCTGTGACATTTCACCTTCCCTTAAAGCACTCATCTGATTCGGTCAGGCCCACCCAGAATCATCCTCCTTTTGATGAACTCAAAGTCACATGATTAGTAGTCAGTGATATCCCACCCTATTCACTGACTCTTCTCACATTCAAGGAGAGTACATTATAACAGGTTGGGGACTCCAGGAGTCAGAATCTTGGAACTCTTTCTATCACAGTTGAAGTAGAAAAAAGCTGAAGGAGTCCAAAATTTGAACTTTCTGTAGGCCGTGTCACTATTCATCTAGTTTTGGGTCCCTTCATTGTTACACACTTTTATCTATAAAATGGGATAGTAACCTTCATAGAGATGGTCTCAGTCTAAATAAATAATATAACTGACAGAATTCCTCACACAGCTTTGGGCATATGTCTGTAGTATGAAGGCTGTCCATAACAAAGCCACTCAGAGGAACTCACACTATTCCTTAGGGTGGAGAATGGAAAATTTGTTAACATCGTTAAGAAGGGAGGGAACATGATCAGATTTGCTTTTTGCATGGGCTGGATGATGAGCAATCTGGCCTCAAACTGACTACTAATTTCTATTTTAATTACCCTAACACAACACATGACTAAGAATTTGATAATTACTTTATGGAAGTTTTTATGATGGAAAATTTTAAACATATAAAAAATAAATAGAATAATAAATTTCCCCATGTCCTTATCGCCTGGCTTTGATAGTTATCCACTATCAATGCCATGTTTCACCTCTCCTCTATTCCCATCTTCTCCTATTTTACTAATATTTCTTTCTTTAGTTCTTTTTGAGACAAGATTTTTATATATTCAAATACACTAACTGTACAATTTTGACCAATGCATACGCCCATGTAACCCACACAGCTATCAAGATAAGAAGTATTTTTTATTACTTTTATTACTCAGAAAGTTTCCCCATGTCTCTTCCAAGTCAACCCTTCTCACTCTGCTAAAATTCAGCCACTGTTTTATTTTATTTTTTGCCACTATTACAGCTTTACATAAATGAAGTCACACAGCATGTGTCCTTTTGTGTCCAGCTTCTTTTCCACAGTATAATGTCTGGGAGAAGCAATTATGCCATTGAGTGTATTCACAGTTTGTTCCCTTGTATTGTCAAGCAGTAGTCCATTAAAAGAATATGTCACAATTTGCTTTTCCATTATTTTCATACCTGGGCTGTTTCCAGTTTTGGGCTGTTACAAATAAAGCTGCTATTTCCATTCTTATAGATGTCTTTCTGTGAACATCTACTTTTATTTTTCTTGAGTAAATATATAGGCATTTGCTGAGTCAAAGAGCACACATATTATATTTAAATTTATTAGGAACTATCATAGTTTCTTTCAAAGTGTTTGTAGCATTTTACACTTCCATCAGCAACGTATGAGACTTAACAGCTGCTCTGCATCCTCACCAACACTTGTTGTTGCCAGTTTTAACTGCAGTCATTCTGATGGGTGTATGTTGGTATCTCATTGTGGTTTTAATTTGTATTTCCATTATGATTGATGACATTGAATAATTACATTTACATGTGGAATAATACTGCTGACGAGCCTCAGTTTTTGTTTTAGACCAACCCTGGTTCAAATCTCTGCTTTGCTTCTTACCTGTCAAGATTCTTGACTTCTTTCTAAAGTATAAATCCATGTAGCAGATACTTGATCAATCGATTTATCTATCTATCTATCTATCCATCCATCTGTCTATCTACACACACACACACACACACACACACACACACACACACACACACACTAGAATGGCAATCCCCAACCTTTCTGGCACCAGGGACTGGTTTACCTGGAAGACAATTTTTCCATGGATGGGGTAGAGGAAAGCATGCTTTTGGAATGAAACTGTTCCACCTCAGATCATCAGGCATTAGATTCTCATAATGAGTGCATCCTAGATCCCTCACATGTGCAGTTCACAGTAGGGTTCATGCTTCTATGAGTCTAATGCCCCTGCTAATTTGACAGGAGGCCAATCTCATGTGGTAACTGCTGTGCCTCCGGGTTTCTAACAGGCCAGAGACCAGTATGAGTTCACTGTACTAGAATATATAAATACTATATATATTTTAGTGCACATATAAATAGAATATTTACATAAAAATATGTATAAGTATATATATATATTATATTTTTATTTTTATTTTTTGGGACATCTCACTCTTGTTTCCCAGGCTGGAGTGCAATGGTGTGATCTTGGCTCACTGAAACCTCTGCTCCAGGGTTCAAGTGATTCTCCTGCCTCAGCCTCCCGAGTAGCTGGGATTACAGGCATACACCACCATGCCTGGCTGATTTTTTTTTTTTTTTTTTAGTAGAGATGGGTTTCACCATGTTGGCTAGTCTGGTCTCGAACTCCTGACCTCAAGTGATCTGCCCACCTCAGTTTCCCCAAGTTCTGGGATTGCAGGCATGAGCCACCACATCTGGCTCATATATAATTCTAGTATCTGCTACATGGATTGTTGTAAAGGTTAAGCAAGAAAATACACATAAAGTTCTTAGCAAAGTATGTGGCCCAACAAATACTTGTTTTACTACCCATTAAAGACTTTCATGAATTATACTTATTGACACCCAAATGGTCAAATAGATTATTTATTGTTATTTTCAGATGGAGGGAATTAAAGGAGAGAATCTCTTGTACTCAGAGGTCACAGTCCTAAACACTCCTTTCTCACCTCAAGATATAGCATAACAAGCCCGTCTCTACCTTTAATGACTCCTTGCCACAGCAAATCTGAATGCCCTTGACTGCTTGGAGTTGGCTACTCAGTTTACCCTGTTTCCCCCCAAGGAACTGACATGGGTTCCATGGCTACAGCTTCCTTTATGTCTTTTCCCCAACATTGCTTCGCAGAAACACACACCACCTATGCCATCCACTTCTGTTTTTTCTCTTCCCTATCCTCCAGTTCCTTCTTTTCATTCTTTGTAATACATGCCCTTTAAATGACTTTCTTTTTTTAATGTCAGGCAAAGGCAGGCAAATGTGATTCTTAGAAGTAGTGTTCATTTTGGAAGTGGGAGTGAGGGAGGCAGACCCCCTTACTGGGGCGGGTAGGGGGTGTGTGCATGGGAGAATGAGTCTTTCTTCCTCAAATAGTTTTTGCTAAATTCACTAGGCATTAAGGAGGGGTGAGGGTAATGTGCTGCTCCCTGCCTCTAGCCCCAACAAAGTGTGGGGGTATAGCAGAACAACCAGGATCTCAGAAAGGGACATCAATAGTTTTCAAAATCTCCCCTGTTATTGATCTCCTCCTGCCTATACCTCCTAAATAGCACTGAGTCTCACTTTTCAGAACCAGAACCAGAAGAGAAGGAAGTGAAAACAGTGCCTGGAGCTGTCCAGAAACGTAACAAGGGGCTGAAATTAAGAGGATTGAAAGCAAGTGGCTAGCAAAATAGGACCAAAGTTAGAAGTAGGAAATGCTGTATATTCGAAGAGAAGGGAGTGTCAACATAATGAAACGCTTCAGAGAAGTGAAATAGAATGAATAGAATGAGGAATAAAAGTAGGTCACTACTTTTAAGTGTTGATGTTTCTCAAGGGTGTGTTTGCATGTGTGTTTGGAGAGGTAGAAGGAAGGAAGTCAGATTAAAAAATATATATCTAGCAAGATACCTCATATATACATATATACATATACACACATATATATGGGGCTTCTATATGTTTGTGTGTGTGTATACACACGTATACACACATGGGTATATATATGTGTATGTGTCTGTGTGTATATGTGTGTATATATATGTATATACATATCTATACATATATATAAGTATATACACACATGGGTTATATATATGGGCGTGTGTATATTTATGTGTTTGTGTGTGTGTGTGTGTGTGTGTGAGGTAGCCTGCTAGATACATATTTTTTTAATTTGACTTCCTTTCCTATATTTTATCCTATAGAGTTACACTTAAAAAGTCAATATCTCATCTACCCCAAAATATGTATAACGAACATGTATTAGTTATTATATAAATATGATAGTTGTGCATATTTGGGAGTACCTGTGCTGTTTTGATACCTGTCTACAAGGTGTAATGATCAAAGTAGAGTGACTGTGATATCCATCACCTCAAACATTTGTCACCTTTTTTTGTATGTTGGGAACATTGCCATTCACTTCTGTTTTGAAATCTACAATAAATTATTGTTAACTGTAATAGCTGCACCATTAAATACTAGAACTTATTCTTTCTGCCAAACTGTATTTTTTGTTTTTACCCATTTACCAATTTCTTTCATCCCTGGAAGTTAAATTTTATTGGGTTAAAGAGTTAAGTGGAAGATAAGTAAACTCAAATCTCTTCCTTAAGAAATGGCTTAAGAAGTAAAGCAGAGAAGAGAGAAAAAAAAAAAAAAGGAAAAAAGATGGCTCATATAACCATAGGAAAGTTACTTATCTGGGCCTCTATTTCCCTCTCTGTAAAATGGGACAGTAATGATACATTTCCCATAGGATTTTGTGGGGATTTTATTAACAGATATGCTTAAGAGAGTTTTGTGAATATGGAAAATACAAATGTCAAGTATTAATATATTAGTGAAGGAGAAATTGAGCAATTCTCTTTATATCGAATATATTAGGGATCATTAGATTGCCCCCTTTCCATTGCTACTACTTGCTATTCCATTTACAGGCCTCTTCTAGGAGCTAAATTCACTATACCCCTCATTCAGCCTCCAGCTCCTGCTCATCTCTGCAGTGCCACAGAAAAATTCTTTAATCTTTGAAAAGATTTTTTTTTCCTCTTCTAGTAACTACAAGATGAGGATAACAAAAAAGCACAACTAGTAGGGAAGTTACATGAAATCGGAAAAGAAATGGTATTATTTCTCACTGACCTTCATTTTGAAGTAAATTGAAATCAGCCCTCAGCCAATTTTCCTTCCTCTTCATTCCTCCTCTCCCCAGCTATCATTCTTCTGTTTACAAGGCTTCTTGGCTCAGTATATAAGTATTTATATATATAAATGTATGTGTGTATATATATATATATATATATATATATATGTGTGTGTATATATATATATATATATATATATATATATATATATATGCTGTTGTTGTTGTTAATATTGGAGACTTCCTTCTTATTCAGCTCCCCTTGCTCTCCTTGTCCTTTTGAAATACTGTCTCTGCTGCCTAGGTAACTGCGTTTGACATAGGATACTGAGAGGGTAAGAGAAAAAGAAATGAAATCAGGTGTTTTGTGAGGGGGTCTTTTGTTTATTTCTTTATTTATTTCAAGACAGTGTCTCTCTCTGTCACCTAGGCTGGAGTGCAGTGGTGTGATCATGGCTCACTGCAATCTTTAACTTTGGAACTCTTGGGATCCTCCAGCCTCAGCCTCCTGAGTACCTGGGAAATACAGGCAGGCACCATCTTGACTAGCTAATTTGTTTTTTGTTTTTAGTAGAGACAGAGTCTTATTATGTTGCCTAAGCTGATCTCAAACTTCCGGCCTCAAGTAATCCTCTTGCCTTGGCCTCCCAAACTGCTGGGATTTCAGGCATGAGCCACCATGTCCAGCCACATACAAATGTTACAGTGCAAAAAAGCCCGATGTGGTAACATGAAAGAAACAGTGGTTCTAGAATCAAGAGGGTTTAAACCCCAGATCCGACACTTAATAGATAGTAACACTACTTTGAGTTTGTGTTTGCTTATTAGATATTATTAAAATGGGACTAATAACATGACCAATATCATGGGGTTTAGGGAGGAATAAATGGAATATTGTAAAGGGGACCCTAGTAGTACAAGACCTGGTGCTTATGCATCAGTGACTTTTCTTTCCTGGGCTTTCAAAAAGGATCGAATGCATGTAATTTATACATTGGAGTGTAGCTTGTCTGCATCCACCTCAAAGTGGTTCCGGCTTTATTAAGGTAAAAAGTACCTCCTTTCCTGATGGGAGTCATTGAAGGGGAATAAACCTATTTCAAATAATGGTGAATGGAAACTGTGAGACTGCCATAGCATCCTGCTGTAAAGTACACATTTATATAAATGAAAATAGAGTTTGCTGATGCTGAAACCTCAATGACACATAAAGGAAGTACATATTCTGGCCAGCAAGGGGTGTTGAGTCCTAAATAGTAGTCCCCTTGTGTTTGTATATTTTGTGAATTCTATAAGATGTATGAATAAAGTGGGAATTTTTCTGTATTTCTTAGAGGGCCATAACACAGAATAGTTACACCTGATTTTATTTTTTGCTTCACCTTGAGCATACAGGAGCCTTCATATGTACAATAAACAGCGTTTTTGATGTACTTCTGCTGTTGCATCATCACCTCTTCTCTGACACCTGTTGCCTGCCTGCCGCAGAGGCTGGGCAGATGGCCCCTATTTAGAAAACAGACAGGAGGAAGATGAGCTTCCTCAACAGAGCTGACAGAATTTACCTCTTCCATTTGCCCCAGGTGGACTCCCAGCCAGAACATGGGTCTACGTGAAGAATTGCTTGCTTGCTGTACCTTTCTAAAAATGGAATTTTCAAAATGGGGAGTGGCAGGATCAGAAACATAGGTTGACATCAGCTCCCTCAGGCCTTTGTGGCCACTGATTTGAAAAGGTCATGGTCACATCCATTGTGGGTGAACACCTGTGCCAGCCTTTGTCAGGAAAGCTTTTGTTCCAAAGGCGCATGCCTGTCTCTGTCTTGGAATGACTTCCTGCTCAAGACCCGGAACAACGGTGGCTTTGTGCCTGATGAATACCTATCAGGCACATTTTTGGTCATTGTTTTTGGCTTTGTTTGCTTGGTTTTGCACATTTTCTTGGAGTTCTAAATCATGGGAAGGGCACATAGACATTTTTGCTTTGGGGTTCTGTGATGTAGGAGCAACAAATGTCAGCTTGGATCCACTCAGGGCAATTTTCCAATATCTCCTGAGTCACTTCCTCCAGTGAAACCAAAGCCATATTGCAAATTCTTCTGTCCACAGCAAATCCAAAGTCTTTATAAGACAGGTGAGTTTCAGCGAGGACTTGATCAAGCTTGAGTCTAGGTTGCCTAAAACAGCTAGTTCCTGTGGAGAAGGATTTTTAGCAGGAAGGAGTCCTTAGCTCAATATAGCAACTACAAGTGATTCCGTTGTTTGTTTGAAATGGGTGTGTAAATATACTATGGTCAGCTAACTTATACCAATGTGATGATTTGCACTTAAAATTTTTTTTAATTTCCCTGAAAAATTGAAGTTTTTCTCCCTCTGCATAGAGGCACCAGGGTCCCCCTTGCACAAAATGCCTGATGCTTGACTGGTGGTCAGCGGAATGTGAACAATACATGTTGGCTCAGGATATCAATATAAAAGCTGCAATATTCTTAATAGTTTTGAAATTACCCTAAATTAGTCACCTTTTCCTGGACCAACAATAAAAAATAATAACATTCATCTGTACTTGTAGATGTTTGCTGAGAACTCCAACTGGCAAATATCCTAATATGAGTGATCTTAAGTAGCTTCACACTTTCTGAATTGAAAGCTCTTTCTAGAGTTTCTCCAGGACTAGCTCTTTTCTCTCTCTTTCTCCTTCTCTCTGTCTGTTCTGTCCCTGTCTCTCTCTCTCTCTCTCTCTCTCTCTCTATATATATATATATATATATATATATATATATATATAAATATAATATACATATACATACACACACATGCACATATACATATGTGCATGTGTATATATAAAATAAACTTATTTGTTGATTTGTTTGCTTGCTTATAGAGGCAGATTTTTAGGACTCAGAATGTGTTAGCACGTAGGTGCTCCATCAACTTCTTTTAGTTTTGTACCAACCCGTGATGTCTGAGAGCAAGGTAGTGAACTGATCACAGAAACTAACCACACATTTCACAATGTTTTTCTTTCCCCTTTCTCTGTGCTTACCTCTTTACATCTAGGCTTTAGCTGATCCTTCCCTTGGCCCCTTGGACTTTTCAACTAGAACTATCACTTACAAAGGGACCTTGTGCTAGGGTGATATTTAGGATGCTGCAAATCCCGTGACAGAGCCAGCGTAAGACTGGGATATGGGCCACCACCCCTTCCCAACCAAAACAACAGCTTCCCCTGAAGTGGCAGCCCTAGGGTGCAGTGGGCAATAGTTTTCTCAGGGGACTGGAGGGAGCTTAGTTCCAGATCCCCTGGAACATTTTTGGCCTGGTAATTTGGAGGCACTAAATTCTTTCTGGTATGTGAGTGATTTTTAGTGTAGTTTTATGCCTTTGTACCTTTCTTTTAAAATATTTAGTTATCATTGTTCTGTACTTGGAGCAGAAAAGATACACCAAGCTGCTTTTCAGGCCGGGCGAGATGGCTCACACCTGCAACCCAGCACTTTGGGAGGCTGACGAGGGTGGATCACTTGAGCCCAGGAGTTTGAGACCAGCCTGAGAAATGTGGTGAAACTCTGTCTCTATTGGATTAAAAAAAAAAAAATTAGCCAGACGTGGTGGCATGCACCTGTAGTCCCAGCTACTTGGAAGGCTAACGTGCTAGAATCCCTTGAGCCAGAGATGTCGAAGGTGAAGTGAGCCAAGATCATGCCACTGCACTCCAGCCTGAATGACGAAGTGAGACCCTGTCTCAGAAAACAAAAACAAACAAAAAAATCCTGCGTTTCAGTGTTTATCTCCTCTTTCAATTTGAGTGTATTTATCCCCACTTTTCAATTCTTGTCTTCAGGGCACGCTCCAGTGGTAGAAACAGCATATAATTGAGCTTAAATCTTGAATTTGGCACTTGTTAGATATGAGATCAGGCATGATATTTAACATTGCTGCTGCTTTTTCTCAATTAATTTTTGCTACGGTTATTTTGAGTTGTTGGTGAAATCAAGTATTAGAAAGTACCCAGCACGGTATTTGGCTTAGAGTTAGTTCCATTTCTCTCCTTACCTTAGTTTCCACCCTGGTTTTAGTTTCTTTCCTGATGCTCCTTCTAATCTGGAAATATTGGGTGATGGGAATAAGTCATTCTCCCCATCAAAACTTTTGGGAGACAGTTCTCAAGCTGGCCATAATTGCGATATGTTTGTTGTGGTAATTCGTGATTAATTTTTGTATCATAATTAGTGTATTAGCTTTCCTATGATATCACTGTTGATAATAAACTAAAATTTGATTGAGACTCTAACCACCAGCTCAGGAGAGGTGAAGACGGTGGTAGAAGAAATAGCAAAGACTCCAGTGCAGACTCCAGCAGATATTGGGGTAGGAGTGACAAAGAAATGAAGCCAGAGTGAGGCTGGGACTGTGCCGCCGCCCTTCTCTGTCCAGGACAACAGCTTTCCATCAAGTGTAGTCCCAAGGACCAGTGGGTTCCAGTTTTCCCTTGGGCCAGTGAACCAAACGGGTGGAATGAGCCTCATTCCAGCCCTTGGATTCAAGCAGTGGGCTGTGAGCCTGTCTACAGGATCAAACGAGAGCCAGGAGCCTAAGGGGAACAGGAAGCCCCACTTGCAGCCCAAGTCTTCCGGTCTCTGCTCTTTGCTAAAGGAACCTTCACTCAAGTGAATTGTGAGAAACTTGTTTTCTACTTCCCAGCTTCAGCCTCCTTTGTGGCTAAGATCAGACATGTGATATACTTCTAGCTAATCCTACATAGGAGCTGGAGAAGAGAGTCTCCTGTATCTGTTCTCAAAGGCTGCTTCTGTATATAAGAGCTTGAGTACAGCTACATCGATATTTCATGTAAACAGTATGCAGAGTATTACGAGCTTGATAAACTTGCGTTCAATGCCAGGCTTTATTGATTTCTTATTGTCAGAACTTGGGCAAGTGTCTGATACTCTTTAACAATGCCTTCTGCTTCCTGTACTGGAGCATTGCTGAATACATATTGCTTTCTAACTGTGTGGTTATTTCATTTATTTTCTCTGTTAGACCAAAAACATCTTGAGAAGGGGCTGTTTTTATAGTATATAGCACATGATAGGCATGGAAAAAAAATTCAAATAGATAAATGAATTTTCTACTTCTGATGAGGGGACCGGCAATGAAGATATGCTATTGAACTGCAACATGAACTGCTCTTCATTAGTGAGGAGAGTGTAAAAATGGTGACACAGAGGATTCTGACACCTACACTAAGCATTTCATTGAGACAGGGAACAAAGATGATGGCAATATGTACCCAGTTCTAGAATCCGAAGTGGAAAGGATCTAGGGAATTAATTGTAGGTATACAGGAATTAATTGTGGGTCTACATCACATTCTAGAGCGCCTCTTCTATTTATTTATGGAATTTTCAGGAACATTTTCTTACGAAAGGTTTAATTTTCAAAGTACTATCCAAGGAAAAATTAATGGTTGTTTTAAATACTGAAACTATAGTTTAAATACTGAAACTATTTCATTTTGAGAGCGGTAGTACTTCATCCTTGCCAATTACAGCTACAATCCATGTTTCTAGAACCTTGACATATCCAACTACATGTTTCCTCCTCAGCAAGTTATCATGTGCAATCTCACTTTCACGACACCAACAGCTAAAATCTTTTCATATTTTATACTAGTTTACACTTAGATTTTGAGCAATATATTGCATAGTTTACTGAGACGCATCAGGTGCAACTTAACCTTGCAAACTCAAATTCAGACACAACTAAGTACTCTTATGAAAACATGTAGAGAGAATGGTCTCAAATCAGATTTTCAGTTTATCATAATGGTCTTAAAATCACATCTCTTATACCGGATCAACAGCAAATTGCAAAAGAAAGGGGAGGTTTGACATTTCTTGATCCCCTGGCCTCCAGTGATTCTCCTGCCTCGGTCTCCCAAAGTGCTGGGATTACAGGTTTGAGCCACCATACCTGGCCTCAACATTTCTGATAGAGTCAGAATTATTTTCTTGCGACCCTAAAGGAAGACTGGGAGCTAACAAAAAAAAAAAAATTGAAAGAAGAAATTAAGAGATCCTATTTGCAAAACTGAAGGGCTTCTTTGCACACAAGTTACAAGTTAAATTCTTTTATTATTACGTTTTTATTTTTAACAGACATTGTGTAGTACCCTAACACCTTATAATGACTCCTTTCTTGTTCAACAAAAGGTACATTTCCTCACTGTTTCTATAATATTCTTGCTTCCCTCTTGGAGAAATTAATGGAGCAAACACCACTTTTATTAAACAATATGTCAGTTTTCAGAAGCACATACCATCCTGCAAACCTTACTGAAAAACAAAGGCTCTGGTGGCATAGTTCACACCATCATTCTTTTGCTTCCAGGCTGCACAGAACACTGTGATCGAGGGCATGACAACCAGATGCTGATGATCACCTGAAAGTGCTATTCAATGTATGCAAATTCCCATTCCAGTATTCTTAGGAAAGCCCTTTGGTGTGACAGTAGTGCTGGGACAAAGCATATTTGAAAGAGGAGGGTCAACCATGGATATTATAGTGCACATATGGCTGCACAAGGCTTGAATGTAAAATGCTTTTCCTGAAAAATAACTTGGCAGCCATAAAAATCTGCCATTAATATTTGGTTCTGCTATCCAGTATCTGGAACAAGTGGGGAGTGATTCTGGGCACATTTTGTGTTTTTTTTTTTTTCCCATGGCTATTGTCTTGTCTATAATCACTGCAAAACTGACATTCAGGAGATGTAGCAGTAGAGACCCAGCAGTTGCAGCCAGGGAAAACTTGGTCCATTCTTTACTGACTGCACAACAAACACTATTAAAGGCAGGGGAAGCCATTTGTTCATGAATATACATTTGATACATATAAACGCTTTGTGCCATGAATATTTATCTCTTTCATGGATTGCAGCTGTTGTGTATTGAAAACTATTAACAGGTTGGAAACCATCCTTTAGAAACCTATGACTGTCATTGGTGTGCAAAACCATCCCTGGAAATTTATCTTTTTCTTCCTTCCTCTTTTGTGCAAAAGATAGCATACTCCTGGGGTTTATAATGAGGTTGGTCCTCTAGTAGATAGAGAAATGAATTTGGTAAAAATGAAAGGCAGCTTTCTCAGGAGAATTACACACACACACACACACACACACACACACACACACACACATACGTGATTTATTTAAAGTTTTCTAACTTAAATTGTTTAGGTAGTGTCACTAAGGCAGAGTTTTATCTACCAGCTGGTCTTCAGATTTGATGAACCATTGATAACAGAGGTGAAAGTATTAGTCATTCAATATTATGTATTTGCGAGGGTGGAGAGTGTCATATGATTTTTATTTTTATCCAAGATGAAGGCCTTAAGCCTATGGATATTCTTGGATATTTTTTCTGGATAGAATGAATAGTTTTTCAGACTTCAATCTTGTACTTCCTCATGTTCTATGTAATTTAGCCACTCTTAACTCTTTGTTTCCCAAACAAATAATGTTCTCTAATGCCTTAGGACATTTGTTAATTCTGTTCACATTGCCTGAAAGATTTTTCTCTCCAATTCTGAGCATCCCTGCAGATTTTCCTTTTAATCCATTTCCCTTCAAGGGTAGATTCAAATATTTGTGTCTTGGGATATCTTTTTATGCTTTCTGTTATCTACCGCCTATCTGTCTCTAGATACCACTCCTGCCAATGTCCCTTCTCATGGTAAATTCCCTTTCTAGATCCTTCTGCTGTGCCTCCCTGGACTCTGGTACAGGCACTTATTGTTTTACAGTTATTTGTTTTGGGGTGTGTCTCTCTTAGTAGAAGGAAAGTTTTTTGAATATAAGACAAGATCCAACACACCTCTTGACTTTCATACAGTGAATGCAGTGCTTGACATTGATTATTTGTTTAACATATGCTTATGCAATGAGTAAAATTGTGGGGGGGGGCAATGGTATTTAATTTTTAATCTTTAGGGATACATAATAGGTATATACATTTATGGGGTACATGAAATATTTTGATCCAAGTATACAAGGTATAATTATCACAGCAAGGTAAATGGAATATCTCTCACCTCAAGTAGTTACTGTTTCTTTGTCTTACAAACATTCCAATTATACTTTTTTAGTTATTTTAAAATGCATGATAAATTATTGGCATTTAAGCGTAGATGTCCATGAAAAATATTTTACTATTTCTGTAACAATATACGAAGCCACATGACAGATACCCTTTCCCTTCTTTTTTCTGATTGTCTCTTTTCTTGCTCTTACCATTCTAGTTGCTCTTCTTGGCCAGCTCTGAATTCTCCATTGGAAAAGGACAACTGTGGTTTATACTGTCACTCAGGTTTATAACCAGGCTTTTCTGGGTGCTATCCCTTTTCTTCCCTAACACATTTCCACCCAAAGAGGCAAATTTTTCATTCTTTACTCTTTCCAATCCTACTCTAAGTTACAGAAAAGAACTACTGTGAAATATTCAGGGGCTTTTGACTCTAATGGGTCTTTAAGGTATGTTGATATAAATACTTCTTTGTATATGCAATGTTATTGTAGTAGAATACAATTTGAGGATGTAGTCATAGCTATGGGATGTCTGATATCTATCTGTGAAGATACTATGTGTGTTGATTGCTCTTTTTCTTCAGCACTCATTACTACAGCTTTCTCCAGCATGGAAAACCAACCTTTGACGTCTTTTAAGTGGATTCACTTACTGTCTGTAATAGATGGCAAAAATGTCTCCAAATATATCCCTTCTCTGACTCCATGCCTCTTTGCAATGTGACCTGGTAGATCCTCTAACAAAGAAGTAAAATGTGTATTTTTTCCCCTTGAATTTGAGCTGGTCAGTAACATATGCTAGAAGAGATGCTGTGTATGTTCCAAGCCTTGATCTGCACTTACTGCTATTGGGACTCTGCCACCACCATGTGATAAAAACTGAAGGTAGACTGATGGAAAATGAAAAGTGATGGGAAGGAAAGCTCCAGTCATCTGAGCTGTCTCAAAAATGGTCATCATAAACCAGCCAGCCTCAGCAAACTAGCCAAGCGATCACAGATGTCTGAGCAAATCCAGTCAAGATCAGCCAAGCCCAGATCCGACCAGAGCAGATTGTCAATCAGTAGATTTAGGAGCTAAATAAATCATCGAAATCACTAAATTTTGGGGTAGTTTGTTACGCAGGAAAATGTGACTGATACAATGATTGGGTACAAGAAGTTCTGATAATTCAAGCAAAATCCTGCGCTAGGCTGGGCACAGTGGCTCACGCCTGTAAATCCCAGCATGTTGGGAGACGGAGACACGTAGATCACCTGAGGTCAGGGGTTCAAGACTAGCCTGACCTGTTTCTACTAAAAATGATAAAAAAAAAAACCCAGGCATGGTGGTGGGTGCCTGTAATCCCAGCTACTCAGGAGGCTGAGTCAGGAGAATTGCTTGAACCTGGGAGATGGAGGTTTCAGTGAGCCAAGATAGCACCATTGTGCTCTAGCTCAGGTAATAAGAGTGAAACTCTGTCTCAAAATAAAAAAAACTCTGTAGTATGAGTCAGTGCATAATAAATACATAACAGAGGAACATATGGAATAGAGATTGATTTGAGACAACTTACATCAATTCTGACCATAAGTACTACCTCTGATCTTGCCTTTCTTGAAGATGGCTTCCATAAACTTTTAATTTACTTCTGCATGATGTTTCTGGCAGTGACCCTACCTCCACTTGCCTGTAAATCAGCCCTTTATTTTCCCCACTCATTAAGTCTTTAGGGTTTGTGTTACAGGCCAGTTAGCTCTTTCAGTCTCTTCTATCTTGATCTTTCCCCAAGGCCACTTGGTTTAGAACTGTAGTCTTAGCTTAAGTTTTGGAGGAGAGGCAACACCACCAGCATCAGCTATTACTTCCTGAGTACTTCCTATGTTCAAAATCTCATTTAATCCTATCACAAAGTAGGCAGTAAGAACCAGGAGTCTTAGTTGTAAGCTGGGAAACATGAAGCCATAAAGCCAGAAGAAAAGACTGGGATTATTCTCATGACCTCATGATCTACCTGCCTTAGCCTCCCAAAGTGCTGGCATTACAGGTGCTAGCTACTGTGCCCAGCCTCTGCTCTATTTTCATATGCTTGGTTCTGCCTTCATTAGCATGAGCAGACAATTCAGAAAGTGATCTGATTACCAGAGGCCTTCCAGTCTGAATCAGACTTTAAAGGAAAGTAGGCTGGAAGCAATGATTCAAAGACAGGCACCTGTTGTTAGTAGGGTAGCAGCTAGATACAGTCTGATCTCTTGTTTTTTTTTTTTTTCTTTTCTTCTTTTCTCTTTCTTTCTTTCTTTCTTTCTTTCTTTCTTTCTTTCTTTCTTTCTTTCTTTCTTTCTTTCTTTCTTTCTTTCT
>NW_016107527.1:1149615-1234943 GCF_001604975.1 Cebus imitator | reverse complement strand
TTTGACAGAGTCTCACTCTAGTGCCAGGCTGGAGTGCAGTGGTGTAATCCCAGCTCGCTACAACTTCTGCCTCCCGGGTTCAAGCGACTCTCCTGCCTCACCATCCTGAGTAGCTGGAATTACAGGCACGCACCACCATGCCTGGATAATTTTTGTATTTTTAGTAGAGTCAAGGTTTCATCATGTTGGCCAGGATGGTCTTATTCTCGTGACCTCATGATCTACCTGCTTCAGCCTCCCAAAATGCTGGGATTACAGGTGTGAGCTACCATGCCCGGCCTCTGCTCTATTTTCATGTGCTTGGTTCTGCCTTCATTAACATGAGCAGACAATGGATGGTTGCCAGAGAGACTAAGTTTTCAAATGCCTATTGCTCAGTAGAGGTGAAAGGCTCAGACTTCCAGTACGTTTGAACATCATGTGTGTTAAATGCAATCTCTCAAAAATGTCTACACAAAATTGAGTGACATTCATTCTCTTTTATCAACAGATGTGCTTTTTTACCTTGAAAAGTCCTTAAATCAACCTTAAACAAAACAGTATGCCACTTAAATGGATAGACAAATATATCACACATCAAGTATGAAGCTCCTTTTAGTTATCCATTATCTTGCCCAGGTAACATTGGGTTGCATCTCAGGAATGTAGTCTGCATCAATGTTTAATTTTGTTTAAAATGTGTTCAACATTAACATACTGCTTGGGAAAACTCTTTTATTGATGAGTGATTCAGATCTCTACATGTTCTGGGCTTACTCACCTCTCATTATGTGGGCTACAGATAAAGACTTTTTGCAGAACTCATTTGTACTAGATTAACTAATCCTATTCTTCTTTAGGGCCTATAAATTAAATTAGGCCTAAGCTTGCATGTTTCCTTTGTTACTTGTAGTTAGCCTTGAAATTTCATCATTTAGTTCCCGAGCGAAGGTTATTGCTCTTGTCTGCATGTTATTTAAGACTGCTACAACTCTATAACCATTAAACTCACATTTGAATGTGGAATTTCAAATGATGTTTTAAGAAAGACTTTAATGTCGCCCAATTGATTTCAATCAGTGAAATAAAAGCTATTATTTACTTATCTTAAATGTGTTAAGAGCTGCTAATAACATTTGTTTTATATTTGTGTCTTTGTGTATAGATCTGAATAAAGATCTAGGAATATAGATGTGCCATGTATATCTTTGTCCACTCTATAGATCTTTATATACATTTGCATGATGTTTATGTCTATCATCTGTCATCACCACTCTCTCTCTTGCTCTTTCTCTCTGCAGTGTGTGTATATAAACAGATCTCTTAATATATTCAAAGGACTTGTGATTATTGATATTAGGAAGCCATGGGAAAAGTATAGGTAACTTTTTACTTAAGAACAAATTATTAATTCCTTTGATTTTTCTTGCCTTTCCACTTTCATGTCTAGATGTTTGCTATTTCATTGTTCATTAAAATATCCTCCGGGGGAAAGAAGATGAGCTCTCAGTATCTAGTGCAATGTGCAGCACTCTAGGGATACCCATTAAGTGTCTGTTGACAATGACAATGATGATGATAAAATTCAAATCAGTTAATTGGTTCTCCACCCGTTAGTAATGCCAGTGAAACTTTGCATCAGATACAGGTTAAAACAATTGATGAATTTTCTGTGAAGGCATGTTCCTCTTATGGGGAGGAATACTCATGTCCAGGGCTCCTACCTCTGTTTCTATCAGCGTGAACTGGAGTAATAGAGCAAGGCTAACAGCAGGGGAAGGCAGAGCGTGCAATGTGTCTGTGGTGATTGCGGGGTTATGACAAAGGACTATCATCTCTGACTTTTCCTACACCTGCGATTTATCTTTTGGGCTAACACATCTCTTCTAGTCTTTTTTGTTTATGTAGACACAGGCAATTGTAAAAGCAGAAAGAAGGACTTTCCAGAGAAGAAAAATGTTCTAACTCAGAGAAGAGAGCATTTCAGCTCATTCTTGATGGATATGTGAAAGTAAGTCAAATGGACTTGAATGTTTGGCAGGGTGGCCGGGGGTGGGGGGACAGGTAGGGATGCTTTCTCCCTCTTGCCTCAGTCAAAATAGGTCAAGTTAAAAGCCTAAAAGGGCAGCAGGAGATTAGAAAATGCCTAAGGAGGAGAACTCGGAGAAAGAGAAACCTGAAAGGTAAACTTCACCGACATTATCATCTCCCTGAAGGCCACTCAGTGTGGCCAGAAAAGCACTCTTCATTTTCATATTTCAGAGAGACTTTTGTTTGTCAAGTTCTTTTAATTCTTTTCTACATTTAATTGCAGTAATTTTTTTTTAGTGCTTATTGACGTTAATGGCAAATAGTAGCATACATAGAAAAGTACATATACTTTCCTTATAGTGTATTTTCCATTGCATTATTGAATAAATCCAACAGGATCTAGGAATACAGGAAACACTACCAATCTGTTTGCAAAGTTATAATATTACCTACAACGCCCATTTTACTTAAAAGGTGAACTTCGTGAGATTCAGGACCAATGTTCCAAATCTAAGATCAATTTCATAAAAAATGAGTATGCTCTGAGACTTTAAGAGGAAATTTATTCAAGGGAGTGTTGTATATTTTACACCCCCCAGGCTACCTGTTAAAACATGACATATTTGTTTCAAACGTCCTTTCTACACAAAATGAGTCTGCTCCTGATAAACACATCTCTCTGTCCTACCTCACTCAGCTTCTTTTTATTGTTTCTATCTATTTTTTTCTTAGAATTGTATGTCTTCTAAATTTAAATAAGCCTTATGGCTTTTAAATTCTACAAGATCTCCAAAATGCTATCTGCATCCCAAATTCTTACTTTTATTTTCTTTGCTTAAAAATAAAGAGAAAAACAAATAAAACACACACACACACACACACACACACACACACACACACACACACACACAGACACACACACTATAAACAAAATCCCACAGGCTTCATTTTCCATGAAAGAAAATAGCTGAAAAAGGAGAAGATGGCAAATTGGGGTTTATGCTGCAACTGAAGCAGTAAATAATTCACCTCCCTCTTTTCCCTGCTTCAGTTTGGAATCACTGAGAAATAAGAGTCAGGATGATCATCAAAATATGACCTTTGTCGGGGAACATGGCTTGTGCATGTAGAAAAATGAGCTTAATGGTTCTATACCCCCGGGATGAAACAGATTTATCCATCTGTTCACCAGGCAGAGGCAGAAAAAAGTCATAGTGTCCCTGAAATGGAAAAAGTGACACAGGAGGAGAGTGTACCCCTGTCCATTTTATAGCAACAGGAAGCACCAATAGCATCTTCCTTGAAGGCAGACTAGTTCCCAAAGAGAGTTCAAAGGGGCTAAGAAGGGTTCCTTCTTTCAAATCACCTAGCTCATAAAGAGGTTTGAGGGAGGGGAATGGGCAAAAGACCTGGGTCTTTTTCTAGAGGTGGTCCTTCCATAGAGAAATCCCAGGACAGGGAACAGAAAGAGTCGCTCATCTTACTATTTAAGGACTTCTCTTAGCCCCACTGTCTGAATTTAATTAAACCGCTTCGATTTTCTTTAGGCCTTTGGCAAGCTTCAGGGTCACTCTGAACTATTCCTGATGTACTTTTGTGTTTAAAAATTATGTTTAGGGTAGTTCTAAGAAAGTGGCTCTTGGGAAAGAGTACATTTTGTTCCAAATATCTAAGCCAGAATGAAGCCAGATCGGGGTGCTTTCAAAACAGAACCTCTATATTAGTCACAGAAATTAGAAGCAACAAATCCTATTAGATCATCTGCTACCTCCTCATGCCAAGCCCAGGGAATATGTGATGCTTATTCTTTTGAACTTACAGTGTTTATCAGAAGGGCAACTAAATAAAGCTTCTTCAGAAATAGACACAGAGGGGCTCATTATGTGTCAGCATACACAGATTCAGAAATGTCTCCAGAGCACATGGAGAAAAATGTATGTGGATAAAAGAAATTTGTACTGAGAAGTTTTTTTTTTTTTCTTATTAAGCCAGTTTAATTCCTTAACCAACTTTATATCTAGCATACTTAAACCATACCCAATTTTTAAAATATTTATTTTTATTTTGTTGAAATTATTCTCATCAGAATAATTTGCCATGTAAAATTTTCAGTGAAGGTGACATACTGCTAATCAAGTTTTAAAATGTAAATTAATAAATTTATAGCATTTACAACTGGAAATTTTATTGTACAACATTATATCTATTCTAAATCTAATGTTGCAGATAGATACTTTGTTAAAAAGTTTAGCTTCTATTTTTAGTCAATAACAAAGTTTACTATGTGCAATTTTGTTTTATGTTGTCTTTATTTTTACTATTAATATTAATTGTAAATTGTATAAAAGAAAATAGTTTATTTCTTAGCTAATTTATGAGAAAATAGCAAGCAATTTTTCTTTGCTCTTCCAGAATTGCTGTAATGCAAAGGACTAGACATCTCTATCACTAATCCAATTCTTCTGTATGTTTTTATCACTTTGAATATTGCATTTTAAAGTACACCATCTTAGTCTAGTCTGGGGATGCTATAAACCTTTATCATGGACATAGATATGTCACCTGTAGCTATACCCTAGGTGGCTTAAGCAACATTTATTTATTTCTCACAGTCCTGGAGTCTGGAAAGTCCACAATGAAGCTGTCTGAAGATCCAGTGTCTGGTATTGGTCCTCTTTCTGGTTTGCAGATGGCAATGACCACGTGGCAGAGAGCAGAGGGAGCGGCTCTCTTTCCCTTGTTCTGTGAACATTAATCCCATCAAAGGGGTTCCACCCTAATGAAAACTTACTTCTAAAAGGTCCCACTTCCTAATGTTATCACATTAGAACTTCAGCATATAAATTTCAGGGAAACAAACATTCATGCCACAGTACACCTCTTCTGCTTGTGGAACCAAGGGTGAGTAGTGGGTCCAAAATGATTTACTTTGCTTTATATTTGTCAACATTCAGGAGACAAACAAATAGGAATGATTAAAAAAAAAAAAAAGCAAAAAACTCTTTGTTCTCTTTATTTCCTCTGATTTCCTTTTCCTAGCTTTTCCTCTCATCTCTAAACTTCCAGTCTTATCAAAGTTTTCCTGACTCATCTTTTCTTCTGTAACTATTTTATCCTCTTTGTCTCTTGCATCAGTCCTCTTTCTGCCTGCTGTTGGCTAGTCCTCTCTCTCCCATTCCTTCTGGGACCCTTTGCTCTCCCTGACAGTTCTCCTCTGTGTATGTAAGTGCACTATATCCTCTGTTGCCCTACTGCCATCTCTAACGAAGAACTGCCTATTGAATGTCATGATTATAAAGGTTTAGAGAAGAAACTCTTGCCCCTGACACTCAGCATCCCATCCAGATCAGGTAACTTTAACGAAAAGAGTATATTAAACTATTTATTGTATGAGTTTAAATGCAGTACTGAAAATAGTCCATTTATCTGAACTTGAGGGATGGATGACAGTATCTCAGGAGGACCTTTCCAGATCAAGGAATTTGGAATCATCAGCTTAGATTTATTAGACATCCTTGTGGGGTTTGGAGTTGTATTACATGAATTCAGACTTCAAGCCCTAAAATCCAGTTTCTTTCATTTCTCAGAATGCTTAAAATGTTGTGGTATTGGGCTGAGGTTCTGCAAGCTTCTGTCATTGCTTCTGTCATTATTTACTACAAACAAGGCTTGTTTGTTTGTCTTACCACTGAGTAGTTTTTTAGTATGTTCAGAGTTGTGCAACCATCACCACAATCTAATTTTAGAACATATTCAAAACCCATAAAAAGAAACCCCAACCCATACCCATTAGCAGTTACTCCCCATTACCGTTCTCCAGCTCACCACTGCAGCCCCAGGCAACCACTATTCTATTTTCTGTTTCCATGGATTTGCCTGTTCATTACTTTTCAAATAAATGGAATTAGACAATATATTGTCTCCTGTGACCGGTTTCTTTCACTTAACATAATGCATTCAAGGTTCTCATGTAGTAGCATGTATCAGTGTTTCATTCTTTTTTATTGCTAAATGACTTTAGATTGTATAGATATAGATACTGATTAGTTGATAGACATTCGTTTCCACTTTTTGGCTGTTATAAATAATGCTGCTATAAGCATTCACATATGAGTTTTTGTGGGGAGATACATTTGCATTTCTTTTGGATATATCTGGGACTGGCATTGATATGTCTTAAGACAACTTTATGCATAACATTTTGAGGAATGACCAAACTGTTTTCCAAAATGCTGCACTATTTTATACCTTCACAAGCAATTTGTGAGGGTTTCAATTTCTCCTCATCGTCTTTGACCTTTTTTATTGCTTGTCTTTTTAGTTATGTTAGCGTTTGTGAAATTGTATCTCATTGTGGTTTTATTTGCATTTCCTAGTAACTAATAATGTAGAGAATCTCTTCATGTGACTGTTGGTCATTTATATATCTTATCTGAAGAAGTGTATATTCAAATCCTTTACTTATTTAAAAAACGGGTTGTTTATCTTTTTATTGTTGAGTTGTTTAGAGTTATTTATAAATTCTGCATACAAATCCTATGTCATATATGCTTTACAGATAATTTATCTCATTGTGTTTGTTTTTTCATGTTCTAGATGGTGTCCTTTTTAAATTTGTTGAAGGCTAATTTTTATCTATCTATCTATCATCTATCTATCTGTCTGTCTATCTATCTATCTATCTATCTATCTATCTATCTATCTATCTATCCATCCTATCTATCTATCTATCCTATTATCTATCTATCTATCTATCTATCTACCTACCTACCTACCTATCTAGTTGCTTGTGCTTTTCATATCAGATCTAAGAAACCACTGCCTCATATAAGGTCACAAAGATTTACTCCTGTATTTTCTTTTAGTTTGGTAGTATTAGCTCTTCTGTTTAAGTTTGTGATATATTTGAGTTAATTTTTGTATATGGTATAAGATAAAGGTCCAGTTTCATTGTTTTGCATGTAGATATCCAGTTTTCTCAACACCACTGGTTAAAAAGACTATCCTTTGCATATTGAATTGTCTTGGCACCTGGTTGCAGATCAGTTGGCCACAAGTGTAAGGACATTTTTTTTTTTGGACTATCAACTCAATTCCTTTCATATATATATATATATATGTATATATATATACATATATATATGTGTATATATATATATATGTATTTATATATATACACACACATAAATATAATCTTATGTCAGTAGCATGTTATCTTAATTACTGTAGATTTATAGTAAGTTTTGAAAATGAGAAGTGTGAGTCCACTGTTGAAAAATGCTGAGTGTATGATTGCTGAGAAATGCTGAGTGTATGATAAAATACATTGTTTGCTAGAAAGAACAGTGGTGAGAAAAACCTAGCTGCTCCCGCCACCAAGAAGAAAACTACTTGGGTCATTCTAAAGTGGCAGGACAATATATAAATATCATACACTGGTTAAAACAATTCTTTAAATGCTGGACATCTGACCCTGCCCCCGTGGCTGCCTTGTGGAGAATACTTTTTAGTTTGTCTGTGATCAGCGATAAGCGGGCACCAGGTGCCTATCTGGCATATTTTTTTGTTATGAGAAAATACCAAATATCTGTTTGTTAATAATCATTACCTGTTCAGAGAGAAAGAATGTGTGAGTCAGAGTCTGCTGGAGGCCCTCAGTCTGGAATGCTGTCAGCCCCTGAAGCTCTCAGCTCAGAAGGCAGTTGGTCCCTTGGATAGACCTACTTTACTGTTCTATCTGGGTGTCTGCTTCTCAATTCCTTCAGCACCACCTGGGTGGGGATCTCTATGGCTGAGCTGGTTCTCAGTATTCCCCCAACTTTGCCCTTTTTTCTCCAAGATTGTTTGGCTATTCTGAGCCTCTTGAATTTTTTATGAATTTTAGGTTCATCTTAACAATTTCTGCAAGAAAATGAGCTGAAATTCTGATAATGATTGCATTGAATTTGTAGGTCACTTTGGGTAATATATCTTAGCAATGTTAAGTTTTTTCATGATTGTGGAATATCATTTCATTTTTTAATATCTTCTTTAAATTATTTTAAAATATTTTTACATTTTTCAGTGTGCAAGTGTGGCCCGTAAACATTTATTCCTAGGTATTTTATATAATTATTAGCTGTTACTATAAGTCAGATTGTGTTCTTAATTTCATTTTTGGAATATTCATGGCTAGTATACAGAAATACAATTGAGTTTTGTATGTTGAACTCGTATTCAGTAACAATGTTGAACTTGTTTATTTGTTCTAATTGTTTTTATAGTGGACTTTTTATATACAAGATCATATTACCTAGAAATATTACCTAGAAATCATATTACCTAGAAATGAAAATAGTTTTACTTCTTTATTTTCAATCTTAAAGTCTTTATTTCTTTTTTTTACCTAATTACTCTTGCCAGAAATTTCATTACAATGAACAGAAATAGTAAGAGTGGACATACTTGTCTTGATTCTTGTTATTGATCTTAGAGGAAAATGATTTGGTGATTTTCTATTAAGTAAATTAGCTATGTGTGTTTTTTTTTTTTAATCAGGTTGAGGAAGCTCTCTGTATTTGTAGTTTTAACAATGTTTTTAGCAAAACAAGAGTGTTGGATTTTGTCAGATGCTTTTGCTGCCTCTAGTGAACCAACCTTGCATTCCTAAGATAAATCCCTTTTGATCATGGAATATAATATTTTAAAATAATTATTTGGATCTGATTTGCTAATATTTTGTTGAGGATTTTTGCACCCATATTCATAAAGAATATAGGTCTGTAATTTTTTTCTTATAATATCTTTGCCTGATTTTTGTATCAGGGTAATACAGGGATCATATAAATAACTGGGATTCTTTTGCTCCTCTTCTGTTTTTTGAAAAAGATTTTGAAGAATTGATATCAGTTCTTTAACTGTTTAGTTGAATTTGCCTGAGAAACCATCTGGTCCTGGATGTTAATTTATAAAAAGTTTTTGTTTGTTTGTTTGTTTGTTCGTATGGAGTTTTTCTCTTGTTGCCTAGGCTGGAGTGCAATGGTGTGACCTCGGCTCGCTGCAACCTCTGCTTCCTGGGTTCAAGTGATTCTCCTGCCTCAGACTCCCAAGTAGCTGTGATTACAGGCTCCTGCCACCATGCCTGGCTAATTTTTTGGATTTTTAGTAGAGATGGGGTTTCACCATGTTGACCAGGGTGGTCTTGAACTCTTGATCTCAGGTGATCCACTTGGCTTGGTCTCCCAAAGTGCTGAGATTACATCCATGAGCCACCATGTCTGGCCAAGTTTTCTGAGAATTAATGAAATCTCTTTACTTATTATAGGTCTAGTTAGAATTCTTTATCTTCTTAAATCAGTGTTCGTTTGGGTATTTCTAGGAATTTGTTCATTTGACCTAGACAAATGTAACTTCATAATTCATTTCTTTAAATTCGATAGTGGATATCCCTTCTTTTATTTATGGTTTAGTAATTTGAGTGTTTTTATGTTTTCTCGTGGTCAATCTAGACAAAGATTTATCAATTTTGTTTATTTTTTCAAGGAACCAACATTTTGCCTTTCCAATTTTCTGTATTGATTTTCTATTCTCCATTTAATTTATTTCTGCTCTAAATTTTATTATTTTCCATTTTTTGCTTGATTTGAGTTTAGTTTTTTTCTGCTTTTTCTAGTTTCTTAAGGTGAAAATTAGGTTATTTTATTTGAGATCACTCTTGTTTTTGATGTAAGCATTTATAGCTATGAATTTCCTGAAAGCAATGCATTAGTAGCATTTCCTAAATTTCGGTATGTTGTGTTTTCCTTTCACTCACCTCAAAGTCTTTTCTAATTTTGCTTATTAACTATATTTGACCTATTGGTTATATAGGAGTGTGTATTTTAAATTTAAATATTTGTATGTTTCCCAAATTTTATTCTGTAGTTGTTTTGTAACTAAATTTTATTATGGTTAAAGAACATACTTTTGGTTATTTAAATTAAAAAAAATTGTTGAACTATGTTTTATGCCTTACCATATTGTTCATCCTGGAGAATGTTCCATATACTCTGGAGAATAATGTATATTCTACTGTTGTTGGATTGGGGACTCAATAGGTTTTGTTATATCTAGTTGGCTTAAGTGCTGTTCAACTCTTTTTTATTTGTTTTTCATTTTTCCTGATATTTTGGCTATTAAATCTGTGGTTTCTTGAAAGTAAAGTGATGAATCCTCCAACCATTAGTTTGAATTGTCTATTTCTCCCTTTAATTTAGTTAATTTTGCTTTATGTATTTTGATGCAATGTTGATATATACATACATTTTCATAATTGTATTCTTCAGGATTGATCTTATTTATTATAAAAAAGCCCTCAATATTTCTAATAAATATTTTTATTTTAAAGTCTGTTTTTGTTTTGTTTTGGTTTGGATTTTTGCTTCTGATATTGTATAGCCACTCCAGCTGTCATTTGGTTATTCCCTAAATGGTATTTCTTTTACGGCCTTTATTTTCAATCTATTTGTATCTTTTGATCAAAAATATATCTCTTTCAGGCATCATATAGCCATATTTTATGTTGTTTTTTTTTTTAAATATGTATCCATTCTTTCACTTTGCTTTTTGAGAGGGAAGTTTAATCCACTCACACCTAACATAATTACTGATAAGGCAGAATTTAAGTCTGCCATTGTACTGTTTGTTTTCTACATATCTTACAACTTTTCTGTTCAACAATTGTTCAATTCCTGCCTTCTTGTGTGCCAAACATATTTCTTAGTGAACCTCTGTAATTCCCCAGTCATTTCTTTTATTATATTTGTTTTAAATAACCTTTTTGGTGGTTGCTTGTGAATTACAATTAGCATATGAACTTAATCTAGTTTTGACTAATACTCATTTATTTCAGTAAAAAATGAACATTGTAGTTCCATTTACCCTTGTTTTCTCTGTAGTATTTTTGCCATACCAACGGCATCTCTTAAGTTTGTAAGCCTATTAATATGGTTTCATAATATTGTTCAGTCACTTATCTCTTCAAACAGGAGAAGAAAATAGTTGCAAACAGCAACAAAATTATATTGTCTTTCATAAAACTGACAATTACTTTTATTAGTGTTCTGTTCCTTTAGGTGGATTTACTCACCATGCAGTGTCTTTTATTTTAGATTTAAGGACTTACATAGTATTACTTGCAGAGTAAGAATGCTAGCAGTGCTTTCTCTAAAATTCTCTTTATCTGAAAAGGACTTAATTTATTCATTTGTGAGAGTTTGACTGCAAAAAATTTGGTTGACAGTCCTTTTCTTTCAACACTTGGAAGATATTATCTCACTGTCTTCCAGGGTCGATAGTTACATCTTTTATTTTCAAACTATTTGTAGCTTTATTGTTATTCGCATCCAATAGTACCGAATGTTAAACACATTTAATAAAGACATCTTCCAAACAGATTTTGTGCAAACAAAATGGCTGTTTATTCACCTGGGTGCAGGTGGGCTGAGGCTGAAAAGGGCATCAGGGAAAGGTGGTGGGATAGGAGTTGGTTTTATAGGTTTGGTGTGGGCAGTGGAAAGTTACAGAGTAAGATCAGTTATGGTGGTGGGAGTAGGGGCAAGGAGTATACATTACCATAAGTTCAGTTATAGTGGTGGGTGGGAGAAGGCGTAAGAGTAGTTAGGATGGTAAGGTGGGGTGGAGGGATATTCACAGAGCAAGAACAGTTAAGATGGCAGGGTGGGGTCAGGAGTATTTAAGTTATCATAATAACAGTTAAGATGGCAGGGTGGGAAGAGAAGCTTAATGTCTAGGGGTAGCTGTGTGATCAGAGATAATGGCGAATGCAGGCAGAGGGTGGGGGGTGATCAGCCAAGGCAGACAGGACTTCAGACTTTCTGGGTCTGGGCTTGCACATGGAGGCCTGACATTTATGATGTCTAAGTATATCTCTCTCAGACATCATATAGACATATGTTAGTTTTTTAAAAATAATTTTTATCAATTCTTCCGTCTGATGAGAAATTATTCATTTTTTCCCTTGCTACTTTCAAGGCTTTCTTTTTGCCTTTGACTTTTGTCAGTTTTATATGGAGGTATAGGTCTCTAAGTTTATTGTACTTGGGTTCACCAAGCTTCCTGGATAGGTAGATTTGTATCTTTTATCAAATTTTGGAAATTTATGGCTATTATGTTTTCAAATATATTTCTATCCTTTTCTCTCTCTTCTTTTTCTGGGATTCTGATTACACATATATTGGAATATTGTGTCCCACAATTCTTTTAGGTTTTATTTTTTATCAGTTTTTTCTTTCTTCTCCTTAGGCTGGATAATCTGTATTAGTAGCTTACCTTAAAATGTGTTTATTTTTTTTTCTGCCAGTGCGTTGTTGAGTCTTTGTAGAGGATTTGTCATTTTAGTTCAAAGTCTAGAATTTGTATTTCAATTATAGAGTTTTCAACTCCCTAATTTTTTGACTCCAGATTTTTCACATCTAGAATTCGTATTTGGTTACTTTTAATAATACTCAGCTCTATTCTAGCTGATACCATCTACTTGTTAAGACAATGTTGTCATATTTTTCTTTAATTCTTTAGACATGGTTTCCTGTTATTCTAATTTTAGTGTATGTGTTGCCTAAGTGAGTATGTTTTCCTCTAGTTCTTAAACATTTTGTAATAGCTTATTAAAAGTCTCTGTCAAAAGTCTGGACCCTATCAGGGACATTTTATGTTGACTGCTTTTCCCCCTTTTAATGTGACATACTTTCATATTCATTTTATTTTATTTTTTTGTATGTCTTCTAATTTGTTTGTTGAAAATGGAACAATTTATAAAATCTGGTATCAGTTTTTTGTTGCTTATTTGTTTAGTGACTTTTCTGGACTAATTCTATAGTTGCATATTTCTTCTAGTAAATGGCCACTAAGATCTCTGCTACCTAAAAACAAATTATTGTTTTTAAGTCTTGCTTTTTAGGGGTCACACCTGAATCAGGATAATTTATTGGTTAGTAAATTTTCTGAATGGTCAAAAGTTTACCTTTAATACTTTGCATGCATGTCTCTTGCCTTTGCATAGAGATCTGTGTGAGAAGGAGCCCTTTCATACTTCATGCAATTTACAAGACAGACTTCACTTTCGATTCCTGCTTGTGTAGAACCTCAAGGACAACTGCAGGTGGGTGACTGCCAACTTATCCTTTTCCACGTTTCCTGGGCATGCACACAGCCAGTGCCTAAAAGGGCTTTTGTCAGAGGAATATGTCAGAGGTTTTCAGACTCCTCTATGGCCATCTAGTTCTCTAGCATTTCCTTTTAAATTCCTGGCCATACTATTGTTTGTCATAATTAAAATTACAATCTTAAACAGCTACTGCCAAAATTTGTTATTGTTTCGGTAATGACCTAGGGGTAGGCCATTTTATTCGCTCTTCTAAATTAAGCTCTGAGTCAAATCAAATAGTCAACACATGCTGAGAATAGAGTTTTTTCAGAGAGCTTCAATTTTAGATAGAATATTTTTACTGTTTTCTGGGGATGGAAATTTTAATACAACATTGAAAAAGTAGTTCAATTTCTTTATTTTCAGCAATGTTGTCAACTTTTGGTTGCCATACTACTGAGTAAGGAATAAAGAGGAGTGGGAATAATAAGTCAAATTGCCCGATAGTTCATTTTGTCCTCCAGATTCAGTAATTAGTGTTTTTCAGCTAACTCTTTGGTTAATTGTCAGGGTTATAAAAAAGTTACTTTTAGTTGTTTTGTCCCTATTTTCATTGTTTTGGAGAGAGAGCAAGGTCACTGATGCCTTCACCATTCCAAAGTCTATTTCCCTGAGCATATTAAAAAAAACACTTATTAAACGTAAAAATAAATATTTTTTTCTTGACTCATAATGAAGGAAACGGAGATATTTTATATACTGGTTCAAAGGGAAATCCAATAAAAATATAAAATTTTTGTAGATGAGGGATATTGGTTTACATGTGCAAATTGAGACAAAACAGTTTTTTTTTCTGAGGAAGGAGGATAGCTGTTCCTCTTGGGATGGAATTCATTTGCATGTATATAGATGAAAATTATTTTTTCATTGCTGTAAGTTATCTACAACTCACAAAGTTGTAAAATAGCTTTCATTGAATCAGAATCTGATAAGGCAGAAGACTGAGTTATAGAAATGCATGGCTTTCCATTGAATCACAAATTACTTCCTACAAAACTAAGTTAAGAAGACTTTCAGAGTAAATAAATCTAATGTTATTAGAAAATAGAAAATGGTTTAAAAAAGTAGGTCTTCAAAATTTATTCTTATTTGGCCAAAATTGAACCCCACCAGAATAACAAGAAATTCTAGAAATATGAAAAACATAATATCACTCCCAGGCATTTGATACTTATATCTTCCCTACCACCACCTGTAATTACCAAGGCAGTTCCATTTTGGAGATTCTGTTTGCCTTATACACATCAAAGTTAAAGTATTAGGATATTTTTCACAGGTTAGGGGCCAGAAAACCATTGCTTGCTTTTTTCTTTATGAAGTGGATATACTTATGAAGGCAATTTCAAGTAGGGAGAGAATGCTAACATTAAGATGGTTTCCACATTACCTAAAATGGCTTCCTGAGTGATTGATTAGCATTCTGAGTCTCGTGTGAAACACATACTTCATGACTTTCATTATAAAGCAGAAATCCACTTTTTACTTCAACTTCCTATTTCCTCTTTTAAAAATCTCTTTACAAGAAGCAAATAAAAAGCTTAAAAGACATTTTGAATCTGCTAACCTTTTAGCTTAGTTACTATCCAGCCTCAAGTGTGAAAGAAAGCTATCCTGGATAAAATGTTTATAAAAGGTAGGCCCTCAGATGCAGAAGGCTTACTTCCGTTTCTGTTCTATCCTTGCTGAATCCATGTATGAAGAATGTTTTCTTTGCCTATTCCATAATGGGTTTCATCCTGAACTCAGTAATTTTAGCTAAGAAACACCTAAGTTAAAAAGATCACCTATGGAAATAAAATACATCTTTCTGTTATTGATCTGGCTATCTTGACATGCTTTTGTCATTTGTAAGAGTGCAACACCCACTTGTAAAGGTGTCTGAGAGGGAGGACAAGGTCACTAACAAGTCTTACCTTTGTTTATAGCACTGTTTCTGGCCACATTGTCTTCGCTGGGCCTTTTACCTGAGCCTTTACATATTTTTTTTTTTTTTTTGCCTTTAGTTTAAACAAATGATGGTACAATATTTAGGCCTTAAGTCTTATCTCTATTCTTTTGAGATATAAATGTTCTACCTGGTTTTATCTACAGTCATTTTTCTTTTTAAAGGCAAACTGATGCCAAGTGAATTAGTCCATTTTCACACTGCCATAAAGGTATTACCTGAGATGGGGTAATTTATAACCAAAAGAGGTTTAATTGACTTACAGTTCTGAATGGCTGGGGAGGCCTCAGAAAACTTACTATTATGGTGGAAGGTGAAGGGAAAGCAAGGCATGTCTTACATGGCAGGAGACAGAGAGTGAAAAAGGGCCACGCTTAAAACTATCAACTCTCATGAGAACTCCCTGTCATGGGAACAGCATGGTGGAAACTGCCTCCATGATTCAGTTGCCTCCCATCGGGGCTCTCCCTCAACGTGTGAGGATTACACTAGGTGAGATTTGGATGGAGACACAGAGCCAAACCAAATCATTCTACCCCTGACCACTCCCAAATCTCATGTCCTTTTCACATTTTAAAACCAATAATTCCTCCCAACAGTCCCACAAAGTCTTAACTTATTCCAGCATTAACTCAAAAATGCAAGTCCAAAGTCTCATCTGAGACAAGTTCCTTCTGCCTATGAGCCTGTAAAATAAAAAAAAAAAGTTAGTTACTTCCAAGATACAGTGGGGACATAGGCATTGGGTAAATGTTCTTATTCTAAATAGGAAAAATTGGGTGAAACAAAGGGAATACAGGCCCCAGGCAAGTCTGAAATACAACAGGGCAGTCATTAAATCTTAAAGTCCAAAATGACCTTCATTGACTTCAAGTCTCACATCCAGGACATCCTGATGCAAGGGGTGGGCTTGCAAAGCCTTGGGCAGCTCCACCCTTGTGGCTTTGCAAGGTACAACCCCATGGCTGCTTTCATGAGCTAACGTTGAGTGCCTGTGGCATTTCCAGTTACATGGTACAAACAGTTGATGGATCTTTTATTCTGGGGTCAGGAAGATGGTGGCCACGTTTTCACTAGGCAGTGCCCCAGTGGGGACTCTGTGTGAGGGCTCTGATCCCACATTTTTCTTCCTTGCCATAGCAGAGGTTCTCCATAAGGACTCTGCCCCTGCAGCAGACTTTTGCCTGGATATCCAGGTGTTTCCATACATCTTCTGAAATCTAGGTGGTGGTTCCCAAAGCTTAACTCTTGTCTTATGTGTACCCACAGGTCCAACACCACGTGGAAGCCACCAAAGCTTGAGGATGACATCCTCTGAAACAATGACTCAAGCTGTACCTTGATCCCTTTTAGCTATGACTGGAGTTGGAGCAGCTGGGATGCAGGTCACCAAGTTGCAAGGCTGCACAGAGCATCAGGGACCCGGGCCTGGTCCACAAAACCATTACTTCCTCCTAGGCCTCTGGGCCAGTTATGGTAGGGGCTGCCACGAAGCTCTCTGGCATGCCCTGGAGATATTTTCATCAATGTCTTGGCTATTACCGTTCAGCTCCTTTTTACTTGTGCAAATTTCTGCAGCTGGCTTGAATTTCTCCCCTGAAAATGGGTTGCCAGATGCATAGTTTGCAAACATTTTCTCACATTCTTTGGGTTGTCTGCTTACTCTGTTGATAGTTTCTTTTGCTGAGCAGCAGTTCTTCAGTTTTAATTAGATCCAATCTGTCAATTTTTGTTTGAAAAAAAAAAAAACACTTTAAAAGCTGGAAAATAAAAATTATTTATGGAAGCTACAAGTTCTGCTTCTGTGTCAGTATGTCCATAAGTCTTCATTGTTAACTCTAAGTGATAATAGTTGATCAATAAAGCTAGTTTTTAAGTTGTTGGAAAAATAGGAATGCCTTCAAAATGGTCAGTTAAATGTAATTCAGACTATTTTGCCTGAAATTATCTGTGAGACTCGTTTATCCTGCCTCTGCTACATGTTTTAAGGTCAAAAAACTTCTGTTTCTGTAGTATTTTTGATACTTCTTGAATTGACTGTGAGCTTATGCTTCTGGTGTGGAGACTCTGGCTTCTGGGGTCTGGATAGCTTATGATGGTGAGACCTATCACCATCGTAACCTATCCAGACCCCAGAAGACATATTCTTCATGCCCGAACCAGCAGCTACAAGGCAGAATAAAGACCAATATGGCCCTTCTTCCTGACTCAGCTTTCCCTTTTGGCTCTTCTGCAGAGGGTTCCATTCTGCATACATCATCTTCACAGGTCTGTCTTTTGTCTTGAACTCCACACCTGGTATGTAAATTCAGGATGCAGGCCCTACCTTTCATAGCCATCCTAAATGCCATGTGGCTACTTGACATCCCTGATGACTGGGGAAAATATTTCAAAATTTGAGTATTTTAAAATCTTAAAGTCATCTTATGTTAAATTAAATAAGTGATAATCATAAAATATCTGAGTCATTTGAGATTAAAATACTAGAATATTAATTATTAAAGGCAAGTTTAAGTTTGCATGCTTTGGCATCTTATTTTTATATGACATACATAGAAAATCTATCTATATATATGTATATATTGTGTTTGTGTCTGTTTGACAAGCCAGGAATTTGAGACCAACTTGGACAACATAGTGAGACCCTTCTATAAAAAAACAAAAGAAAAAGAAATTATCAAGGCATAGTGGCCTGTGTCTGTAGTTCTAGCTACCTGGGAGGCTAGCTTAGGAGGGTCATTTCAGCTCAGGAGTTGAGGTTGCAGTGAGCTATGATCATGCCAATGTATTTCAGCTTAGGTGACAGAGCAAGGCCCTGTATCTAAGAAAAATAAAAAATAAAAATAATAAAAAACTCATAAGACATTATAAATAGTTTATGGAAATCTAGTATGATCAAAAGCTGACTGAAATTGAATAGGTTTATTTACAAGATTTTATTAAAATTAGCTTTACTATTTATTGATTAATACATATAAAAAGGAATACTTGGTTTTAGCTTTTGAGCAGAATTTTTACAGTATTAATAAGACACAGTAAAATATTTTGATTTACCTTTTGAGTAAACTGCACAAAACAAAAAAAGAGAGGGAATAAGAAGAGACAAATTATGTATCATGCTGTCTTTCTGAGGTCTGCTGACTGTTTGGAAAACTGAGTTTCTTCTCCACTAAAGAATAGAAGCTTTTGTTTTTTAAAATGTTTAATTATCATTTTGGCTAAATGAATGACTATTATTTTACACTGTGTGTGATCTTGTTTGGGTCAAGTGTTTTAAACATACTTAGTCCAGCATTCTGACATACTTGACAGGCTCCCCAAAATCAAATTATAAATTCAAAATTCTTTTAATTGACCTCTAGCTTTGAGATGCTATGGAGGGCTCTTTTAGCCTACAAATGAGAGATAATAAGCAGGCTTAAGTGATGTTGTTAAACTACACAGGAAGCATTGTCAAATAAAAAGTAACATTTAACCTTCTTCAAGTTATATTTTTATGAATATGTTACTAATATACATTCCAACAGTGTATGGGACTCCTAAAACTCTGATACACCTGGGTATATGCTATCACTTATAATTATGGTTATTATGTTTAATTATTATAGGCCACAGGAAAAAAACAAACTTATTTGTTGATTGTGTCTTTAAGTATAATCATTTAAAGTCATTTCCACATTAATTGCTTAATTCTAATGGAGTTTCTGAAAACTTTACAAGCAATTAAAATTCTAGAGTATTGTGTTTTCAAAGAGATTCATGAAAAGAGTAGACAGAATCCTGAAAAGCAATCTGAAATGTAGGTTTCTGGTAACTTTAGAAGCATGTCACTGGTCTGGGAAAGAATGCCCAGAGCTCTAATGAAGAGACTGACTGGTTTTTATAATGTTAACCTAAGCAGGGCAAAAGTTAATTAAATATTAAGAAAATACTTTGCCAGATTTTCATGCTATCAGCCAGTACTGAAACTGTTTGGATATGCAATTTGAATAAACTCCACGGTCCAAGTGAAATTACATATGATAACCCATCTAATAGACAGTGTTATCCACCTAAATTGGAGAAACAAAATTGGTATTTAGGAGGATATAAATCCAATGTTATGAGTGGACTCATGGAGAGTCTTGACTGCTGCCTGGTTCTTCTGAGTTCTTGAAGCTTTTATTATTTAAAGCTTTACATTCCATGAATCATCATGAAAGGGATAAAATAATCAAAATTGAGTGTTTGGTTTGTCAAACCTGTAATCCTGGGAAAACAATCAAATCTTCAAGTACATTTCTGCTACCTGATGGCCAGTCAAACATTTATAGAGGGATTTCGTTCAATTGTCATTGTCAGTGTATGTTTTCTGGTTGTACAGAAGCTTTCCTGTGTAAGAATGCTGATGTTATAACAGCAGGTAAAACATTATTGGAAAATGTGTTTTAGCATGACACATTTGTAAGAAAATCTCCAATGATAGAGGCATTTATTTCACTAGTCAAGTTGTAAAATTATCAAATAATGTATTATAGATACAATAACATTAGACAAAGGTAACTGAATTAATTGGAATGCCATGGTCAATGTTATTACCGACTGATGACAATCAAATCCATTCCCAGAGCTGACTGACCCCTTATGAAATAGTCACTGGAGAACCTATGTTCCTAAGAATAAAATCTCATGTATTTTCTGCTCCTAAACTCTAATATGACTAAATGCTGCAAGGCTTTAATGCATTATGCCAAAGAATATTTTGACCAGGTAAAGAAAGCATTTTATGGTCCACTGACTGAAGACAATCAAATCCTTTGCACTCTAGAACTCACCCAGAGACAGTCTTTTGAGAATGACATCAGAGAAAGACTGCTGTTGCCATCCACACTGCAACAAAACTTTGGGACCTGGGACCTTGGGTTCATAATCTCACAACTCAGAAAGATTTCTCCAGACTTTTGAATTTGAACATTCATTGGACCCTCAAGGTAAATCTAACTAGAGAAGTTTCAGTCCAGAGTAGAAACATCCTATACATGAATAACTTTTTCCCATAATCATAAGTCAAGACTTTCCTGCTATCATGAAACTCTAATCTCTCAATTTTTCTTTGCTTACGTCTGTATGAACAATAGAACTTAAGAAATGGATATTTCATGTGTACTCATGGGGTGTACATTTATTTGTGGAGGATTTTGCAACCCATTTTATACATGGACAACCTTATATATTGACAGATGGAAGATAAAGGGCTATTGTGGGTGAGAAATTTTAGTAAAACCTTTGTTCCTTCTTAGACACTGAGACACAGAAAATTGGCCCACTCGTCTTAATCTATATCACAGGTTAAAGAGAACATTGCCAAGAGGACTTCACTTTTCTGGATCATCAACATTTATTAGACCTCTTTACCCATGGTTTGGGGTAAATGAAGCAATGACTAGAAATGTATCTCTCATAATAGGCTCTATAGCAGATTCTACTGCAAAGGCTATGATTACACAACAGACTGGAATTTCTTTTACTAAAGTTGTGCTATATAATAGGATTGCCCTAGATTACTTACTGGCTAAACAGAGAAATATCTATGCAGTTGCTGATGCTTCTAGTTGCACCTGAGAAATACATCATGTATTATAGAGAATCAGTTGAGGAGATTAATGAACAGGCTGTTTGGTTAAAACCAGTAGACTCACTATCTAGCTCATTCTTTGACTTGATTTTAGTTGATTTGGCTTATGGGGACCCTGGCTAAGAAGCATACTGCAAACTTTTGGTATTCTCCTCCTGATAGTTTTAATAGTATCTCCACGGTGCACCACATTCTCTCAAAAATTTTAAATGTTTGTATGGAACCATCTGTAAAATGTCACATGGTCTCTCTTTGACTGAAACAATAAATAGTCAAAGAAATGTGTGATCATGAAAACGCCAAAACCTGTCAATGAGGTGATAAGACCAGAAACCCAAAAAGATGGTAACTGAGAGTGGTGCTAAAGCCCTAAGGTTTGGTCACACACTCGCTTAAATGAGAAACCTGACCAAAAGGAGAAAATTTTTAAATGTCTAAGCTTCATGAAAGGCCACAGTTTTGGCCTGTCCCCAGTAGACCACGCAAAACCAGAATGGAGTCACTCATCCTAAATGCAACATAAAATCAAATTGAAACTTTAAGGGAGTGGATAGGTCCTAAAACAGACCAAGTTTTGTTGTTCTTCTATAAACAGGATTCCAGCACAAGGAGGTACCATTTACTCTAAATATTATCTACCTTATAAAATCCACTTTTGTACCATTTTCCAGTGAGACTAAATAAGTGCATTTACTATAGTGACAGGGTGATGTCAATGCCTAAATTTTGTTAACCTCACAATTTTGAGAGGTTGACCATTGTTTTAAGTTTAGTCTACAACTGCCTTCCTACATATTTTAAGTTAAGTCTAAAGCTTTCTTTGTACATAGTGACCCATAACCTAACTGAATGTGCTAATAGACTATAACCTGTGTGCCAATCATGGCATTTCTGCCCGTCATAGGTGGCCAGCTCTTCAAACCATGTTCAAATAAGGCAAACACAGAACTATACCAGTCCAGCTATTTCTCTACCTCACTTTCATTTTCTGTTTGTCACTTTTCTTTTTTTTGTCCATAAATCTTTTTCAACCATAAGGTAGTGCTAGAATCTCTCTGAACCTATTCTAGTTTGAGGCTGCCCAATTCACAAATCGTTCTTTGCTCAACTGAACTCTGTTAAATTTAATTTGTCTAAGGTTTTTCCTTTAATATTCCTAAATCCTAGGGTAGTACTTTCTTGTCACTTAATATAACAGTAATAATAGTAATAAAGCAAGTATAAATATGGACATAAGAACAATCCAAATAAAATATTACCTTGCTAGATTTTAGTTCAGGCTGTTTGTAGACATTTGAGACAATTTTTATTTGTTTGTTTGTTTGAAGCATTATTCCATTGTGAAAACAGAAAGCCTAATTTCTATTTTCAAATATAGAATGACATATTGAGTAATCTTAAAAAATAAATATTGGTATATTTCTTCCAATAATTGCAATCAGGGTAACCTTATAGAATGCACTGTCTTGACAGGCTCATCATTTGCTAGAGGTTAAAGAGCATATTTGGTAATAGTTTGACTTATTAGTGCATAAAACTTTAGCTGAGGGAAACACATATCCGTTAACATAAATGCATCTTAATTTAGGCTAATAAGTAGAAAAGAGCTTTGACTCTTACATTAGAAAGTTGAGATTAAAATAGAATCACATCAATACGCTTTAAGAGGTAGTCTTCAAAATGAAGAAATTTTACCCTAAGAGTGGTTGTGGTAGATTAAATAATGGTCCCTCAAACATATCAGATTCTAATTTTCAAAGCTATAAATGTTACCTTACTTGGAAACAGGGTGTTTTTAGATTTGATTAAGTTAAGTATCTTGAGAAAGAAAGATTATCCTGAAAGATCGGAGTGGGCTTTAAATGCAAATATGTGAATCCTTAAAACAGCAAGAGAGGCTGCAGAGAGAGATTTGACAATACACAGTAGAGGAGAAGGCAAAGTAAAGAGAGATTCCAATATGCTGGCCTTGAAGATTGAAGTGACGCAGCCATAAACCAAGGATTGCCAGCAGTCATCAGAAGATGAAAGATTCAAGGAAAGAATTCACCCCTCAAGCCTCCAGAAGGAACGCAGCCCTACAACACCTTGATTTTAGTCCAGTGATACTGATAACAGAGTTCTGGTCTTCAGAATCATGAGCGCTTCTGCTGTTTTAAACAAACACGTTTATAGCAACTTATTACAGCAGCCCCAAGAAACAAATAGAATGGTGATAAAATATACTTATCAAATCCTTGAAGTGGTTTCAGTGTTTTCTGAGATCTCCAGTTTTCTCTTTCACCCTCTAAATCTCCTTGGATTCTCACACCCGTTTTTTAATTTAGAGCTGTCCACTGCCTTCTCAGTTCTGTCAGAGCACTCTGCACCAACATTTATGCCAGCACATATCACATTATTCCAGCCTGCAAATAATATTCCACCCTAATCTTATTAGCATAAGCAATCACCATTTTATTATACTTATGAATTCTGTGGGACAAAAATTTGGTCAGAGCATGGACAGATGGCTTAATTTATTCCACAGTGCCTGGGGCCGGGCTGAGAAGACTACTATGTCTAAGGGCCTGGAATCATATGAAGACTTCTTCAGTTATGTAACTGGCATTTGGACTTTAATGACTCAGAAGTTGAACTTACCTTCAATGGTTGACCACAACCCCTCTACATGTAATTTCTTAAGTTTCTCACAACATGGTGGTGAGGTTCCAAGAGAAAGCAATCTGATGGCAAATGTCAGGAGGGGGAGCATTCCAAGCGACATAAAAACATTTCCATCATAATCTACTGGTCAGAGTGATCAAAAGTCCACCCAGATTCTAGGAGAGGGTCCATAGACTCAACTCCTTAAGGGTATGTAGCAGGGTCTTATTGCAGAAGGGCTTGTGAAGACATAAAAATTGTGTGATTATCTAGTGAAAAATACAATAGTCCACATTCATTCGAATATGGTTGCTTTTTTACCTGTCACCTGGCCTAACCTAAAACTCAAACTCAAGGAAATTGACTTGGTTTCTTTCTATCTCCAGTGCCAAACACTTAATAAATGCTTGAACTGAGAAAAAAGAGGTTGCAGAAAAGAAAATAAGGAATGTGAGAAGAAAGGAACTGGAAATTAATCTTGTTGGCTTTACAATGAGTGAGTATTTCTTCTGCAGTGAAAACAGTGTGGTGTGAGGCTCTATGTTAACCTACAATTCCCTTCTACTTTCACTTCCTTTCCTATTCAGCCAAGAACAAAACATTCATCATTATCAATGGCTCTTTGCCATGGCCCTCAATTTCCATTTTTCTTTCAGCTTTGCCCTGGAAAAACTCTGTCCCTGGATCAACTTAACTATTCACCTCTCCGCTTGTGCTCTACTGAATTACAGATCATTGCCAGAAAAAATTCACACAGGCTTCTAGGGCGTTACTGCAAGTTCACAGCTGATATTCGTGCTGGTCAGGTTAGAAAGGTCTGTAGCTTGGCTGACTTGGCTCTAGGCTTTGGTTAATTTTCTGTTTTTCCTTCTGAGGCCCAGGCTGAAGGAACAGGAACTACCTGAGGCAAGTTCTTCTTATGATGGAGTCAGAAACGCCAGGAACATGAAACAGAAATATATCATAACTTTCAGACTTACAAAGAAAACTGACACACTGTCCCTTCTACCTATATTCCATTGTCCAAAGCATGTCACCAGGCCAAGCCAAACATTATAAAGCAAAGATAAATACTTTTCACATAGAAGCTAAACTGTAATATATAATATTCCCCAATATTTTACTAGACTCTCTTAACTGTCTCTTATTCAATATGTCTCCAGTTAATGTTTTCTATAATTTTCCCAAAAAGCTGTTTATAATGTTTTTCAAGATCCCCATCTTTTCATTAAACCACCTTATATTGGGCAAAAAGGGTAATCTCCAACTTCAAAGAAAAATTAGAGATCCTTTAGGAAGTATCCTCTTACCTTTGCTGTGGGTCATTCACAAAATTTATTTATTTGCTCTCTTCTCTAACTTCTTGGCAGAAGTCATGTTCAACATTCAGTTTAATGCTAATTTTTTTCACCTCTTCTCTGGATCCTATCCACTATGATCTTTGAGTTTGACATCATTAGTTATTTCTTCCTATTTTATAGCTTTAGCCCTCTTCTTAGCAGAATGACCCAAAATAGTAAACACTGTAAGAACCATCCATGATCCAATATTCAGCCACATGTGATTACATAAAATTAGGCAATATTACTTTGATATAAGAAAACTGAGAGAGGCCAAGGAGGGCAATCACTAGAGGCCAGGAGTTTGAGACCAGTCTAGCCAACATGGTGAAACCCTACCTCTACTTACAAAAATTAGCTGAGTATAGTGGCACATGCCTGTAATTCAGCTACTTGGGAGGCTAAGGCAGGAGAATTTCTTGAGACTGGGAGGCAGAGGTTGCAGTAAGACAAGGTCGCACCACTACACTCCAGCCTGGGCAACAGATCAAGGCTCCATTTCAAAGAAAAAGAAAGAAAAGGAATCCAGGAAGCATAGAATGAAGCAATAGACTAATTGAATGAACCAAGTGATATGAATATATGTGTTGAGTGACTCAAACTGATAGAGGACACGAATTCTTTACATTTTATTTCCTACAGCATAGAAACTATAGGAGACTCAAAATGGTGGCTGTAATAGCAAGAGAATTTGTCTCGAATACCGTCACTCCTAGATCTTAAGGGAGTGAAATCTCTGGTTGCTAAGCCAACTCAATCAGCTGAGATGATGAATTAGTTTTCTATTGGCTCAATTAACACATCATTTTATGGGGCCCCCCAAACTTAGGGGGCCCCATAAAATGATGTATATTTGTTACCTCAGCATTTCTGTGAGTCTGGAATCGATATGGCTTAACTGAGTTCTCTGCTCAGGGTCTGAGTGGATTATGGGTTGGAATTGCAATCTCATTTGAGGATTGGGATAATCTTTTTAGTTAATTAGTTGTTGGCAGAGTTCAATTCCTTATAGTTGTAGGACTGAAGTCCCTGTTTTATTTCTGGCTGTGGGTTGGAGACTGCTTGCAGGTGCTGGAGGCTGACTTTACAGCCTTGCTATGTGCTTCGTTTGAAAGGTAGCTCACAATATGGTTTTTTATTTCCTTGTGGATTCCAGGAGAATCTATGTTTCTTTGAATCTCTCTTTTAAGGGAGTGCCTGGACAGTATTTTAAATGGCCTGCCTGATTAGATTAGAGCCACCCAGGCAAATGTCTCGTCTGATTGATTAACTCCAAGTTAGGTACCTTATTTACACTTGTAAAATTCATTCATCTTTGCTATGTACTGTCATCACAAGAGTGAAATCTCGTTTTGTTCACAAGTCTTGCCTATACCCAAGGTGAAAGGATTATAGAGGTTATGTACACCATGGGGAGATCTTGGGGGCCAATTTAGAATTGTCCTTTCCATACATCAGAACCCAAAAGTACCCTGAAATTACAATCCAAAATTTTTAAGGATAACATAATTGTTTTCTTAGTGGGCATTCATTTTTAATTGCGGTGAGAGTTCAAATGAGTGCTAGAGGTAATATAAATACAAGCTTTAAATTTTTCATTTTTGTGCTTAATAAATTGTGATTTTTAAATTAAAAAAAATCTGATTTTCTCTTTATCTGTCATTCTGGGAAATTACCAGGCCTTTCCTGTGTAGGATTTTTTTTTCTTGGACTATATCTCCCTTTTTATTTTTTATTTCTTCATTTTGATATTGTATATCTTCCTACAGCCTGCTAAAAGTAAGTTCAAGGAAGATAAACATTTGGAATTCATGTTTATTTGAAAATATCTTTATCCAATATTTATACTTCACGTAATCCACAATTTGGCTGGATTTAAAATTCCAGGTTGAAAATACCTTTTACTTGGAATTTTGAAGACATTGTTCCTTTCTTCTTTATTATTATGGTTTTCTTTTTCAGAGACAGGGTCTCACTCTGTTCCCCAGGCTGAAGTGCAGTGGTGCAATTAAAACTCAGTGAAGCCTTTAATTCCTTGGCTCTGTCTCAGTCTCCTTAGTAGCTAGGACTGTATGTGCTTACCACTACACTGATCTGACTTTTTATAGCTTTTGTTTTTTTTTTTTAGTGATGGTGTCTTGCTATATGGCTCAGGTTGGTGATGAACTCCTGGTCTCAAGCTGTCTTCTCACCTTGGACTCCCAAAACATTGGGATTACAAGCATGAGCCACTGTAGCCAGCCACATTCTTTTCCAGATTTCAGTGTTGCTATTTAGAAGCTCAATACCATCAGATGTTATTCTTAGTTTGTAACATGTTATTGTCTCTCTGGATGATTTCATAATCTCATCTTTGTCCTCAGTATTCTAAATTTTTATGATGACCTCCCTTGATGAAGATGTATTACTTTTATGTTACTTCTAAAGAGTGGAAACGTTTAGCCTTGATATTGTAAACTTCTAATCTGGAAAGTTTTCTGGTATTATTTCTTGATAATTTCTTTTCTTCCATTTTACTCCATTGTCCTTAAAAATTTTTTTTAATTATAATTTAAGTTCTGGGGTACATGTGCAGATCATGCAGGATTATTACATAGGTATACATATGCCATGGTGAATTGCTGCATTCATTTCCCCTGTCATCTACATTATGTATTTCTCATAATGTTATCCCTCCCCACTCCCTGCAAGCCCTCTCCTAAACCCCCCACCTCACAATAGGCCCTAGTGTGTGATGCTCCCCTCCCTGTGTCCATGTGTTCTCATTTTTCAACACCCACTTATGAGTGAGAACATGCAGTGTTTGGTTTTCCGTTCTTGTGTCAGTTTTCTGAGAATGATGGTTTCCAGCTTCATCCATGTCCCTGCAAAGGACATGAGCTCATCCTTTTTTATGGCTGCATAGTGTTCCATGGTGTATATGTGCCACATTTTCCTTATCCAGTCTATCATGGATAGACATTTGGGTTGGTTCCAAGTCTTTGCTATTGTAACAGTGCTGCAATGAACTGTGCATGTGTCTTTGTAATGGAACAATTTATAATCCTTTGGGTATATACTCAGTAATGGGATTGCTGGATCAAACGGTATCTCTTTCTTTCTTTTGTTTACTTGTACTCTAGGTTCTGGGGTACATATGCAGATCATGCAGGATTGTTGCATGGATATATACATGGCAAGCTGGTTTGCTGCCTCCATCCTCCTGTCACTTATATCTGGCATTTCTACCCATGTTATCCCTCGTCAACTGCCTCACCTCCAACTGTGCTTCCCTTAGCCCCCCCAAGAGACCCCAGTGTGTGATGCTCCCCTCCCTGTGTCCTTGTGTTCTCATTGTTCAACACTCACCTATGAGTGAGAACATGTGCTGTTTGATTTTCTGTTCTTGTGTCAGTTTGCTGAGAATGATGGTATCCAGATTCATCCATGTCCCTACAAGGGACATGAACTCATCATTTTTTATGCCTGCATAGTATTCCATGGTGTATATGTGTCACATTTTCCTTGTCCAGTCTATCATTGATGGGCATTTGGGTTGGTTCCAGGTCTTTGCTATTGTAAACAGTGTCACAGTGAACATACATGTGCATGTATCTTTATAATAGAACAATTTAAAATCTTTTGGATATATACCTAGTGATGGGATTGCTGGATCAAATGGAATTTCTATTTCTAGGTCCTTGAGGAATCACCACACTGTCTTCCACAATGGTTGAACTAATTTACACTCCCGCCAACAGTGTAACAGTGTTCCTATTTCTCCACATATTCTCAAGCATCTGTTATCTCCAGATTTTTTAATGATCACCATTTTAACTGGTGTGAGATGGTATCTCAATGTGGTTTTAATTTGCATTTCTTTAATGACCAGCAATGATGAGTTTTTTTTCATGTTTATTGGCAGCATAAATTTCTTCTTTTGAAAAGTGTCTGTTTATATACTTTTCCACTTTTTGATGAGGTTGTTTGTTTTTTTTCTTGTAAATTTGTTTAAATTCTTTGTAGATTCTGGATATTAGCCCTTTGTCAGATGGGTAGATTGCGAAAATTTTTTCCCATTCTGTTGGTTGCTGGTTCACTCTAATGATAGTTTATTTTGCTGTGCAGAAACTCTTACTTTTAATTAGATCCCATTTGTCTATTTTGGCTTTTGTTGCCATTGCCTTTGGTGTTTTAGTCACGAAGTCCTTGCCTATGCCTATATCCTGAATGATATTGCCTAGGTTTTCTTCTAGGGTTTTTATGGTGTTAGGTCTTATGTTTAAATCTTTAATCCATCTAGTTATTTTTTGTATAAGATGTAAGGAAGGGGTCCAGTTTCAGCTTTCTGCATATGGCTAGCCAGTTTTCCCAACACCATTTATTAAACAGGGGATAATGCCCCATTGCTTGTTTTTGTCAGGTTTGTCAAAGATCAGATGATTGTAGATGTGTGGCACTACTTCCAAGGCCTCTGTTCTGTTCCATTGTTCTAAATGTCTGTTTTGGTACCAGTACCACGCTGTTTTGCTTACTGCAGCCTTGTAGTATAGTTTGAAGCCAGGTGGTGTCCTGCTTCCAACTTGATTGGGGCATTTAGCCCATTTACATTCAAGGTTAATATTGTTATGTGTGCATTTGATCTTGCCATTTTGATGCTAGCTGATTGTTCTGCCCATTAGTTGATGTAGTTTCTTCACAGGGTCTATGGTCTTTATAATTTGGTATGTTTTAGCAGTGGCTGGTACTGGTTGTTCCTTTCCATGTTTAGTGCTTCCTTTAGGAGCTCTTGTAAAGCAGGCCTGTTGGTGACTGCCTAGCAGCTCTGAAGGGAGCAATGGAGCTCCCAGCACAGCACTCAAGCTCTAATAAGGGACAGACTGCCTCCTCAAGTGGCTCCCTGACCCCTGTGTATCCTATGAGACTCCCCATACAAGATAGCTCTGGCTGACATTTAGCAGGTACCCTTCTGGGACAAAGCTACCAGAGGAAGGAACAGGCAGTAATTATTGCTGTTCTGCAGCCCCCGTGGGTTATTCCTAGGCAAGCAGGGTCTGGAGTGGACCTCCAGAAGTCCTGCAGTAGAAGGGCCTGTTAGAAGAAAAACTAAAAAATAGAAAGAAATAGGTACAACATCAACAGAAAGGACCTCCACTCAGAGACCCCATCAGAAAGTCACCAACTTCAAAGACCAAAGGTAGATAAATCCACGAAGATGGGAAGAAACCAGCAAAAAAAGGATGAAATCACCAAAAAACAGAATGCCTCTTCTCATCCAAGGGATCACAACTCCTCACCAGCAAGGGAACAAAACTGGATGGAGAATGAGTGTGATGAATTCACAGAAGCAGGCTTCAGAAGTGGTAATAACAAACTTCTCCAAACTAAAGGAACATGTTCTAACCCAATGAAAAGAAACTAAGAACGTTGAAAAAAGGATAGACGAAATGCTAACTAGAATAACCAGCTTAGAGAAGAACATAAATGATTTGATGGAGCTGAAAAACACAGCACAAGAACTTTGCAAAACATACACAAGTTTCAGTAGCCAAATTGATCAAGTGGAAGAAAGAGTATCAGAGATTGAAGATCAACTCATGAAATAAAACGAGAAGGCAAGATTAGAGAAATAAGAGTGAAAAGAAATAAACAAAGCCTCCAAGAAATATGGGATTACATGAAAAGACCAAATCTACATTTGATCAGTGTTCCTGAATGTGACGGGGAGTTGGGGAGAATGAAACCAAGTTGGAATACACTCTTTAGTATGTTATCCAGGAGAACTTTCCCAACCTAGCAAGGTAGGTCAACATTCAAATTCAGGAAATACAGAGAACACCACAAAAATATTCCTCAAGAAGAGCAATCCCAAGGGACATAATTGTCAGATTAACCAGGATTGAAATGAAAGAAAAAATGCTAAGGGCAGCCAGATAAATAGGTAGGATTACCCACAAAGGGAAGCTCATCAGACTAACAGTGGCTCTCTCAGCAGAAACCCTACAAGCCAGAAGAGAGTGGGGGCCAATATTCAACATCTTTAAAGAAAAGAACTTTCAACCCAGAATTTCACATCTAAGCTTCATAAGTGAAGGAGAAATAAAATCCTTTACGGACAAGCAATTGCTGAGAAATTTTGTCACCTCCATTGTCTTTTTGCAGAATTCCTATTAATCAATTTTTAGACTTCCTAAATTAATCCTGATTATTTTTTCTCCAGTTTTTATATTTTTGTCTTTTCATTTCTTCCCTGACTTTATCTTCAATTATTTTATAAGAGTTTTAATTTTAGCTATGTAATTTAATTTCTAAAATGTTTTTCATATTCTCCAAATTTTTCTTTTTCTGGTTCATTTTTTTAAAATGATATGTTTTAAGAATGTGATGTTTTAAGAATATAGTTATCTTCTTTTATCTCATTGAGTATGTCAGTCATAGTATTTCGACAATATTTTTTCCTCTTTTGTGTTGTTGATTTTTTTCATGTTGTTTACTCTCATCTCATGTTTGTTGTTCCTTGGATATCTAACAATATTGGAATAATGAATGCTTGGTGTATTGGGGCATGGCTTGTCGGACACTGGGCTTCACTTTGTGTTGATCATTTGAGACAAGACCATTTCATCATACAATCCTCAAAATTCAGTACCTACAAGTCTTTTCAGATATGTAAATCTGGTTGTATTGGGTGTTGAGCCAATAAAGGCAGCTGGTGGTCTCTAGTTAAACCTGTAGACTTCTTAGTTTCCGTTTGGTTCAGCTTGTATACTTACACTTGCTTTCTGCCATACCTTTTATCCCATGACCCATAATATCTCTGGCTCAGTTGTTTTAAAGACTAAAAACTGTTCTTGGCTGGGTGTGGTGGCTCACACCTGTAATCCCAGAACTTTGGGAGACCAAAGGGGGCAAATCACTTGAGGTCAGGAGTTCAAGACCAGCCTGGCCAACATGGTGAAACCCCATCATGGAGATGCACACCTGTAATGCTAGCTACCTGTGTGGCTGAGGCAGGAGAATTGCTTGAACTGGGGAGGCAGAGGTTGCAGTGAGCCAAGACTGCATCGTTGCATTCCACCCTGGGCAGCAGAGTGAGACTGTCTCAAATAATAATAATAATAATTATTATTATTATGAATGAAAATAAATTAAATAAAAATAAAAATGGTTCCCCTACCTAGGCCAAAGAGAGGTATTTATCCAGTTATAAGTTTGAGAACCTTAACATTTTAGCTAATGATCTGGTTTCCAGCCCTACCCTTTATCTCTGCCTTCCGCATAAATGTTTTAAAAATTTTGGAGGTTCAATTGGCTTGTATCTCATTGGCAAATTTGACTTTACTACTTACAATTATTTACTATGCATTAATACATCTGTAAATTTTGTTGGCATCTTTTGTCGCTGTTGTATTCCTTCCTCTTATTTTTGTCTGTGTTTACTTTTTAAGAAGCTTACATCTTCATAGGTTTTTAGAAGGTATTTCTTGATAATATTATAATTTTCTCTACCATTCTTAAACACTGTTCTCTTTCCCTCATGAAATATTTCATTCTCTCTCATTGCTCCCAATGGCACTCAGAAAACTTCCAATCTACCCTGATGTGTATCTAAATGCCAACCAGACATCTTTGCTTGCATGTATCACAGGGACTTAAACTCAACACATCTGAAACCATCCTCATCTACTTCTTTCAAAATTATCTTCTTTTTACATGCCATTGACCTTATTAATAGCATCACTATTCTCTGTTGTTCAGACCATAAACCTGGAAGTCATTCTGGCTCCTTTCTCTACTTATATAACGACATTAAATTACTCATCAAGCTCTGTTCACAATATCTCCTAACCATCTTAAAAATCTGTAATTTCTTCTCCATTTCTGTGGACATTTTCCTGGTTCAGCATCTCTTACATCTTGCCAGATTGCTGCAATAGCTTCTAAAAATCCTTCCCTTACTAGGAAGGTTGCCCTTATCTATTCCATTCTCCTCAATGTCACTACCTAGATCTCTTGAAATTTAAGTCTTACCGTTGCAATTAGCTTAACAACTCTGAATATCTATCTCATACATATTGGTAATTACTGCATGCCAAATTCTGTGCTATATTCTGAGGGTAGGATATAAACAAATGAGACATTTGGCTCTCTGGTCTCATGAGGCATATAGTATGATGAGAGAAAGACCTATTAAACAACTACAGAAATTAATGTTTAGCAATAAGCTGCAATAAGTAGCACAGAGAAAAACAATAAGTATGTTGAGAGATTATAATTAGGCCCTTACATAGCAAGGGGAGTCAAGACAAAAAACCTTGCAGACATGGTAGCATTTAAACTGTGTCCTGAAGCAGGAATAGAGGTTAATAATGCAAACCATGAGGAGAAGATTGGAGGGGCAGTATGAAAATAGGAGAGGCAGGTGAAGCTTTCCAGACAGAAGGAGTAGCTTCCATGTGAAGATCCTAAGGTGGTAAGGAATTTGGTGTGTTTAAGGAGCAGAGAGGAAAAAACAAAACAAAACAAAACAAAACTGTACAGCTGTTGTGTAGCAGATAATGGGAAAAATGGATTGCAATGAGTCTAGAGAGGGAGATGTAGGCTAGGTGATACGGGGCAATAGACCATATAAAGGATGTTGGATTTCATCTCCAGTGCTATGGGAAGCTGTCATAGAATTTTAAGTAGGAAAGTGACAGAATCCAAATGTAGTTTGTGAGAATCACTCTGGCTGAATTTAAAAATAATGGATCTGGATAGGAAGAGGAGGGATTTTATAGCTCAGTATTCCAGCCAAGACTAGATGGTGGCTTAGCCTGTGAGGTGACTGTCATATCACAGGGAACTGGATATATTTAAGGCATATTTAGATATTAAAGTAGATATAAGCTGGTAAACAAAGTGGCTTTATGGCTTTTAAGACATCCTGCCTTTTGGATCATGAAGCAAAGCGGGTAAAGAAGCGTGTTGAAAAGATAAGCAAGAAAAGTTAGGTTTGAGATTGCAGTTATATAGATAGGTCTGAATGTATAATAAAGGGCTAGAAAAGACATACATCTGGGATCTATGTGTACTGAGATAGTATTTTAAATGACTAGAAGAGAGTTCAAGATGTTAGCAAATGTAGAATGACAAGAAAGAATGTCCAGGGTGGAGCTATGGGGAATTCTAACAATCAGAGGTTAAGCAGGGAAAGATAAACCAAAAGAAGATCTTGAGAAGGAGAGACTGAAGAACTAAGAAGAAAACTAGCATAAGGCGAAATCACATATGCCAAAAAAAAAAAAAAAAAGAGTTTCTTTCAAAGAGAGAATCATGGTAAGTTATGTTGAATACTTCTGAGATGTTCAAACTAAGAAGTATCTATTATGCTTAGTCATAGATAGGTCATTGTGATCTTAGCAAGAAAAGCTTTAGTAGCAAAATAAGAAAAGTCAGAATGGAAGTAGTAGGAGAGTTAATAAGATAGAGGGAGCATCTTTTCAGTCATAAAGGATAGCAAGAGAAATGATGGTAACTGGAGAGAGTTATCAGGTTGTGGAACTTTCGTTTGCTTTTAAAGGTTACTAGGGTTGCAAGAGCTTTTGAATGCTGATAAGGAAGATCTAGTAGAAAAACAAGAGATAATTTGAAGACTCATTCATAAGCAGTTATTACCAAAGAAAAGAGGTCTCTGAAGGGGGGAGAGGGAATGGCATGTACAGTACAAGCAGAGGGATGAGTCTTAGCAAGGAAAGGACACTGATTAGATAGCTACATGAGGGGAAATAGAAAAGGATGGATCCAGGTAAGATACCTTCTAAATCTCGTTGAGGGGAAATGAAAGAGTCTCTATTTGATAGTGGCAACTTGTAGAGAGTGGAGGTAAAAACTATGTGGAAAGAAGTGGTCAGATTGCATCACGAATTTTTAATTATGTCAATTACTCTCGTTATATAATTCCGCCTCAAATCCAAACTTCTTAGCATAGTGGTTCTCAAATGGTGATTTTCTTTAGAAGTACTGGAAAGCTTTTCTCTGACTCGAATCTCAGAACTAATAATTTAAAACCTCTGAGTATGACATATGCCATATGTCTTTTTACAACTTCCATATTATTATTTTTTTTGCCGTTAATGAATAGAACACACTGTCATAACATACAAGGCTATTCATAGACTTTCTGCCTGTCCATCTTCACATCCCTGTATGCCTTGCTTTGAACTCCGTATGCCAACAATAACAAACTACATGTTATTAGCCACCTCCACCCCACCCAATGCACCATATTAATAATCATTTTGCCACTACTTACCTTGAATGGAGAAGGAAACAAGTAGCACGTCTAAATTACTTATAGAGAATACTTATTTCCACATCACCAGTTGCAGAATAGAGTAATTTTTATGTTCTTTTTTATATCTCTCCCTAGCAAACTCTCTGACCCCCATTGTTTAGTTGCCTTTGTTAAAGGGAGTTCAGATCATCATAATTGGGATTGAAGAACACTGAATAGATTGGCAGCTCTGAGTAGAAGCGCAAAACAGAATTAACGAGTTGTTGCATGCAATCTAGAGTCAGTGTACTAGTCTAAGGAGGGGAGAAGAAAATCAAGCCAAATCAAACCCAATAGGGCCTGACATCTATGAAGTTACACAGCACCGAGAGGTATGACGTTTCACAGATACAAAGAGGGCAGATATTTTCAGAATGGAGAGAGAATAATCAGATAGGCAACTGCTGCAGTCATGTCAGATAAGAACTGAGAATTATCCATTGTCTTTGGAAATACAAAAGTCCTTAGTGACATTTGCAAGAACAGTTGCAGTGGAGCTAGAGAACAAAAAGCAGATCACAGCAGGGTGAGGAGTAAATTGCTTATTATGAAGTAGAGATAGCAAGTAGCAGGACATTTTTAAAGAAGCTTGACAGTGAAAAAGTAGAGGTAGAGGGCAATATGGTGTTGCTGAGAGGCATTTCTTTATTGAACTTTTCATGTATACTCAAACAGGTACATAAATTTTAGGAAAAGATCCAGAAGGCAGATAAAAAGAAAGGAAGAGTGTGTGAGAGAATGACGGGGAGAGAGAGGAGAAGCAAAAGAAAAGAAGAAGAGGAGTCGGGGATAAAAAGGAGAGCACCTGATGAAATGAAATCCCAGAAGAGAAACTGAAATTCACAGGAGAAAGACCTTTGAGTAGAAAGAGAAATTCCCCTTTCACAGAGACAGGTGGAGATTCTGGAAGGATGTGCTGGTTAAAATGTATTCTAAGCACTAGGAGATAACGGTGGAGGGAACTATTGTTTTACGGTCTCACATTAATCAAACAAAATATAATATCCATGAGTAAAGGTGAAGGAGGAGGAGTCAAGTCAGAGTTTTGGAGAGAAGTGCAATTTTATAATATAACCTCTGAAGGAAAGTGAAAGGGAACTGATGATTAATAAGAAGAAATGTAGCCTGGCAACAACTGAGATTGGAGACCATGAATCTGAAATGTCCCCAGTTATGTGATTTTTTGTTAACAGCTCTCAGCATCAAGAATTCTGCCTGTATGTTGTGGATATTTATGTACAGTGTTGTTCTTTTAATTTCAGTGATATACAGCAATATCTCTTATTGGATGGGGTCCTTTTCAAAGCCACAATAAATGCCAATTTTGATTTCTCCAAGGACACTGCTAGAAGGATTTATCATGAACTCCATATATGAAATGATCATGAAATATGTCATCTAAGAAATCTTGCAAATTGAACTGCCTAAACAGATGGCACAGCTTTGCAATATAAGCAGCAATGCCCTCACTAGCTGTTGATTTTGTTTGCAAAATTCAAATCACTGCACAATGGCTGCTGGTGCTGATAAGTATATCTAAAATAATCCCAATAGTTCCACAAATAATTAAATGTACTAGGTTTAGGAGAGGTTGGGGTAAAAAGATACTTTATTATTGTACATGTTTGACCTGTAGAGACTTTCAGAAGATATCAGACTTATGTTTGGATATACTTCAAAGTAGGGGGAAAAAAAGCTTATCCTGTTACATGTAGGAAACCATCTGACTACCTAAATGCCTCCACTCTGCCCTAAACTTCTGCCTTCACTTTGGCATCTGTGATATTTTACTATCCCTGAATGCCTTAGCTTTGTTTTCTTCTTTGATTTTTCTGTTTTCTATTATCCTTGACATTTAGGGAATCTTAAAGGATCCTGGGTCTTATCTTTTTATATGCTGTTAATGGCCTAATCCCTCTCTTGCCTTTCCTTAAACTATAGCCTGCATGCTGTCATCCAAGGAGAGAGATCATAAAAAGCTGAGAATGCAGATCTGAAGTTTAGCAGAGAAGAGGAGGGTAGAAACACACACAGAGTTAGGAAGGTTAATGTATATGTAGAAGCAGTCACATCCTTCTTTTTCTTCTCCACTTGACAAATCCCCGCACATCCATGCAGACTCAGCTGTAATAATACTAACAAAATAATGATAATAAATAATTCATGATTTTTTTTCTGTGTGTCAAACACTACTCTAAGCATTTTGAAGGTATAAACACATTTTATCCAACCCCAAACTGAGTGCTATCATTGTGGTTACCTGTATGGTTATATTTACCTTCCCTAGTAGACGTTAAACCTTTTTAAGGAAAGAAACTATACCACTTATATTTTTGTCCCCTATGGGACTTCTTGTATTTTCTGTATTGAATATGTATTAAGCATATTTGTTGAATGACAAGGTGAATAAGAAAAAAGAAAAGGAATGCACAAAATTGTTATAAAAGTTAAAAACTATTAATTATACACTAACAACTGTGCTTTTTCATGTAAATTGTGAGTTCTTTGAGAATAGGATATGTTTATCTGTTTTCTTCAAAGTACCAGGTACATGGTAGGTACTCAACACATATTTGTTGGTTGATTAGCTAAAGCCTGCCAGAACACTATTTTACCCTAGAGAGTGGAAAGCTAAGGGATGTATAATCTAACTCAAAGTCAGAATTCACTGAATACCTGCTGCGCACCATCCGACAGACCATTTGTCAGGCATGTTGTTTGATTCTTTGGAGGTGATTTTACTAAAAGTGGTTGAATAGTGATCACAGGGCACCACCCCATTGGTGAAGCTCCACTAGTCACCGTGGTTAACCACTTATATTCCATTCTGTTTCTCTTCTTTCCTGATCAAATCATCTACCACTCTGGCACTATTGTGGATATCCTTTGCATCTATTGAAGAAAGCTTACAGTATACATTAAAGATGACTTAAAGCAAGTTGCACATTAACAGTGGACACTTTAAATAAAAGTATATACTGTAACTAATTTGTGGGAATTACTCAGTTTACGCAACAGTTAATTTCTATCTATGGATGACAATATATACTTACACTAGGAATAATCACAAAAGTCTGCTTTGGTGAAAATGAAGAAACAAGATATTCAACTAAATAATACAGGTTGACTTATTTTTGTTTGGCTAGTAGAAATCATAAAATAAAAGGTGTAATAAAGGATTATTTGTTGTTCAAACTGACTTTAAGTTAATCTGTGAGGGGGTATTATTTGCAAGTGGAATATGAACTATGTTTTCTTCTGAAAAGCAACCAAGCAATTCTGTGGTGATTAGTACATAGCAAATGACATTCAAGTTCCAAAAACAAATCTATCTCTAATTTTGCCAAAAATAAAAACAAATTCTAACTATGAATAAGAAAGTCTCTTTGTTTTGAGAGGCTAGTAATTGAGTTTTAACTACATAAATTCTAACTGTTCTTCCAGTGGGGTTATAACATCATGCAGGACACAAATACATCATCACTTTACCTGGAGGGATGCCATGTGTTCTCTATCAAAGTTGCAACTATAGAATTTAGACTGGAGACACCTTGTATGTCATAATTCTGTGATTTTGGATTTTAAATTTGTATTCTTGTGATTTTGGCTTTCTGGGATAACTTTCTGTTCTTCCTTTTCTAATACCTAGCAAAGATGGGATATTTTACTAGTATTTGGATTCCCAAAGGAAGACCTGGTTGTCTTCCTTGTCAAACCATTCCTCACAATCCATTCAGGCACAGTGAAGAAAAATTGGTATTTTCATAATGGAATCCATGAGATGAATTGCAGATGGTCCCTGCTACCCCCCTACATATGACAATGTCAGTAGAACAGTGATTTATAGCTTCCCAAGGAGTTTTTATACAACTTGCATTTTTTTCAAAATAAAATAAAATGAATGAAATGAATCCCTATACAACAAGACAGAAAAAGAAAATTATCTTTTTTACGGTCTTTAACTTTGATCTGTATATTTTAGTCCCCAAAGAAACATCGAGACATTTTAAGCATTGAACAATCTATCCCCACCAAAAGAACAGATCCTAGATCTAATACAATTCAATTCCACATGAAGAGTTTTATTTTCCCATAAGGTTAAACCTCCAACAAGTTGAAACTAATTTCTATATATAAATTAAAAGTTCTGGAACATTAAGAAAACATCCCTTGCCTTTGAGATTCACCAACTTTTGCTCTGAAGTTTCTGGGGTTATTAGATGTAAAACTGTAGGTCCACAGCTAGGGAAAAAACAGATTAACCATATAGGTCAAACAATATGAATAGAGTACCTATAAATGTATAAAGCTAGCATTCTGAAACTAAATTAGAAGGTGTTAGGCTAGAAATACTTTCCTACCCAGAATCAATTACTATTAGGCTGCTTAGTACAATTGTCTAACAAACCTATCGGAAAGCGATTAGACAACAAGTATATGAAGAGAGTTAACTTAATTAGTAATCAGGTCACTATAAATCATGACAACAAGAAAATGCCATTTTACATCCATTCAATCAAAATAATTAAAAGTTTGATAATTGCTGGAGTGATACTAATCAATATGTTCTCTTTACATCACTGTTGTGAGGATAAAATGGTACAATAGCTTTGAAAAACAATTTAGCATTATCTTGTAAAAGTGAATATTCATATGTAGTGATTTTATATCTAGGAGGTTCCTCTAGATAGAAATTCCATCTAGATAGAAATTCCATCTAGAGGAAACTCCTAGATATAAATTCATGTGACGTTTGTTTATGGGCACTGGGAGACATGTATAAAATGTTTAGAGCAGCACTGTTTGTAATTGCAAAAAGAAATGAAAGTTTAAAAGTCTTTCTATTGAATGCAAATAACCACAGAGAGGGCTAGGCACAGTGGCTCATGTCTGTAATCCCACCCCTTAGAGAGGCCGAGGTGGGCAGATCACTTGAGGCCAGGAGTTCGAGACCAGTCTAGCAAACATGATGAAAACCCATGCTATATTTAGTATTTTTCTACTTCAAAATACAAACAATTAGCCAGGCGTAGTGGCACACACCTGTAATCCCAGCTACCTGGGAGGCTGAAACACGAGAATCGTTTGATTCCGGGTGGCAGAAGTTGCAATAAGCTGAGATCTTGCCATTGCACTCCAGCTCTTGAGCCTGTCCAGAGTTGGACTCTGTAAAAAAAAAAAAAAAAGCGGAGAGGGTGGAGAATGGATAGAATGGATTAAAAAATTCATAAATGTGACAGTACACAGTAGTGAAAATAAATAAACCACAACTATGTATAACATGGATCAGTCACAGCTACTACTGAGCAACAACAAAAAAATGAAAAGCTCAGTATAAAAAAAATCACTTAAGCATTTCCTATGTGTAATACAACTACTATTAAAAAGCAAGGTGTCACAGTGGCTCACACCAGTAATCCCAGCACTTTGGGAGGCCGAGGTGGGGGCATTATCTGAGGTGAGGAGTTTCAGACCAGTCTGGCCAACATGGCGAAAACCCATTTCCATTAAAAATACAAAAATTAGCTGGGCATGATGGTGTGCACCTGTGGTCCCAGTTATTTGGGAGGCTGAGGCAGGAGAATTGAATGAACCTGGGAGACGGAGGTTGCAGTGAGCAGAGACCATGCCACTGCACTGCACTCCAGCCTGGGTGACAGAGAGGAGACTCTGTCTCAAAAAAACAAAAGGCAAGGTGTCCTCGTCAGCTTGTACTGTTGTAACAAAAATACCACGGACTAAGTGGCTTGTAAACAATAGACGTTTATTTCTCGCAGTTCTAGAGGCTGAAAGTCCAAGATCAGAGTGCCCGTGTGGTCCGGTTCTGGTGAAGGCCCACTTCCGGGTCACAGACATCTGACTTTGAATTGTAGCTTCTCAAGGAGTTTTTATACAGCTCGCATTTTTTCAAAATAAAATAAAATGAATGACATGAATCCCTATACAACAGGAAAGAAAAAGAAAACTATCTTTTTTATGGTCTTTGAATTGTATCCAACTTTGAAGTGTATCCTTACAATTCAAAGCATAGAGCAGAGAGGGGACACAAGCCCTCTTATGACTCTTAGAAGGGCACTAATTTCTTCTAAGAGGCTCCACCCTTGTGACCTCATTTAATCCTAATTATTAGTACTTTCTAAAGGCCCCCCACTTCATATCATCACATCAGGGGATAGGTTTTCATCATATAAACCTTGGGGAGACACAAACATTCAGTCCATGACACACACAAAAAATAAGAATACAAAAGGCAGAATGACAGATAGCTTGTGTTGGAGACTTCTGCCTGACAGGATCAGAAGAAGCCCGAATACCTGTAACCAATTGTGAGTATTCTAGCTCTTGGCCTGGGTATTGTGTTCACAGATGTTTATTATTTGTTGAAATAAATGAATGAATAACTAAATAACTAAATAAAAGAGCTGAAGAAATTAAAGGTACAATGAATCTGACTGTATATGTTTATGATGTATAAAAATAAGACTTTGAATGGAAGTGTGTTTGAAATATTTACAGTCTGATTGATAAATACTCATAAACAATTACAGAATGTGTACCACACAGCTAGGTACCCAAATCCTCAAAATTCAAATTTCATTAGGATTTTGTTCTGGGTGAGAGAATGGGCAGAAATATTCCCTCTGAAAAATGTCATTTCGGTAACATAATACATGGGTCATTTTGTCAGGAGTGATTAATTCCGCCATGTGGTACTGTTAAGTCTGTATCTTTTAATGATAATTTTGTTTTTTATAACATCTTACCAGCTCCTCTACAATTCTTCCCCTATATGTTTTTTTTTTTTCTTTTAGACTGTTAACAGAGTTATTGCATTTTGTGTGAAGGTGACATTATAATTACTACATATTAAACAATTGGGATCACTAGCTACCTGGACTAAATGAAATGGAAAAACTGGTCTGTCGTTTATTTTATGTAATTTATATGATCTTGATCTGGGCCATTTAAACTTCTAAACTCTAAGCTTAGAGTCATAGTTCCACAAGCAATTGCATCCTTCATAAATATAATTCAGGCCTTCTAGTCTTTCATGTTGACTGATGGGAAAGTGCAGAGCAATCAAAACTCATGGCTGGAACAGATCTGAATTAAGGCATCACAAGGATTAGGGTTTGGGTTGTGTGTGTGTGCAGGCGCGCGTGCACGTGTGTGTGTGTGTGTGTGTGTGTGTGTGTTTGTGTGTGTGGGTGTCTGGACCATTGTTTTGGGGAGAGACACTCCACAAATAAAGGTCAGAATAAAAATATCCTTGCATATTTTGCCCAAGTAACTGAAAGAACAGCACTCCAGCACTCCCTCCCCCTCTTTCAGGCCCTTATTACAAATTGCAGGGTTTGAAAAAAGTCTTTGTGTTTGTCTTTTATTAGTCTCTTTTATAAAAATATTAAAACTACAGGGCAGGGGTTATTGCTTACCAATGCATTGCAGTGCCAGCTCCAGGGCCAGGCAGTAAATATTTGTTGAATGAAAGACTAGGTCCCCATTAGGCAATGAGGCTGCTTTGGCAATCAGTCTCCTTAAATGACATTATTTACTGCTGAAAATGTGTTTTCCACATTGGCTTAGATCTTTAATTTACACAGGCCCATTGCCACACTTCAGTGACACAGATCACTTTCTGAACACTCCCATAGCTTTTCTGACCTCCTTCTCACATGGAGACATGTTGAAAAAACAAAACACATTGCATTCATTTTTATTCAACAGCACAGCCTTGCCCTACCCCCACCTCTATATTGTCATTCTTTGATTTTTCACTGTAGAGCTAACATGCCCCAGCCTGTTGATTCCATAAACTCCTTAGCTTTAGGTTATAAACAGGGTTACTTCTCCAGTGGAGTCTTGTCTGCCTGTTTACTAGACCACTTTAGAGGTTGTTCAAAACAAAATAGCCAGGAGAAAGATGGAACTTAATTTGTTTCAAGCTTCAATGCCTGGAGGCAAGACAGACTCTGTATCCCATGGGTGGACTACTAAGTGTTTTCAACGTTGGTGTGCAACAAAGACTTTGTGCATAGAACATCTAGAGATTTCCCAACAAATGACTGGGTTGCCTGTCAAATACTGACTGAGCCCCACCTACCCAGCGAGTTGAGCAGTTCTTTGCTTGTTCAGACTTCAATCCTCAAGTCAGTTAAACAGAGGCCCGAGCACACACAACAGAAAGTACAGCAAACATGCCGTGTACCAAACATGATGGGGCTATTGGCTGTTCTCCTCTCCCCTCACCTTCACCAATCCTTACTGAAGTAAGTTTTAAAGTACTTTCTGTTGACCTGGAAGCCGTTATTGTAACAAGGCTAAAATCAGGGTAAACTGATTTGCTATGCATGACTGAAGCCAGTCATTTGGAAGAATGGCTCAGGCAAAAATTAAGTTTGAAATTTGAATGTGTTAAGTGCCATAATAGGAAAGAATTAATGTTTTGTTAACTATGCCTAAGAAAATATGGCAAACAGCATATCCCAAGCAATTTGATTTAATTTAGTTCAGTGTTTATGAACACTAATTATATGGCCTTGAATTGGGCTACATTAAAGGAAAGACATTGAAGGAAAAGAATAGATTTCTCCCCTTAAGAAGTCCACAGTTTGGGAGCTGACTGATTCACATATGCCATTGAAATACCTGTGATTAATGCAGACCAGCATGTAATAGACATTTACAAATCTTATTAGGTTGGTACAAAAGTAATGGCAGTTTTGCCATTGAAAGTAATGGCACTATGACTGCTATGTGTCCAGTATTAAAAGAATGCCTGAATACTTTTATTGTGCCTAAGGGAGATGTATTAGAGAAAGCAACATGAGAGCAGATTCTTGAATGGTGATCCTGCCAGCAGGGAGCAAGGGAGGACATTTAGACAGAGACTGGCATATACAAAGCATCCATGGCATAAAAAACAGCCAGTTCAGTGGTGAAAAGTCCAGATCTTTCTTGGCGGGCCAAGGCACATTTGGCAAGAGAACTGTCCACAGTAGTCCTGTCCAGACCTCATTGTCCTAGCCCAGGTGTAGACTGGACCAAGATAGTTTACAGCAGTGTGGCCAGAGGAAGGATTTAAAATTTAAAAAATGCAGCCAAAGTAAGCAAAAAGTGGTGCCAGTGGTCAACTTAGAAGAGTCAGCTGAAGCTGTAGGTGGGGTAATGAGTAATACAGTAAAAAGTAAACAGGGATTGGAAGCAGTTCCAAATGCAGGTTTAGAAATGGGGCAGGAGGTCCATTTCATTTGGATCATGCTGACTGACACCACTGAAAATAAATGACAGAGAAGAAGCAAAAGGATCACTTAGAAAACAATTGCAAAAGTCAAGCAGGGGATAAAAAGGACTAGAAATAAAGCAGTGTTAGCGGGGTCAAGTGTGAGAAAAGTTTTGGAGACAGCATGCATCACACTTGTTAAATACTGAATATGAGGTTGAGGATGCAGACCTAGAAAATGCTCCAGTAGTGCTCAGGGACAACATCTTGCAGAAGGTGAAGTGCACATTGAACCTGTGGCTAGTAAATATCCACTCAAGAGCTAGAACACATGAGGTTAGGAACTAATGGAAGAAAATGTTTGTTAGTCTCTTTCAGTATAATTCTTACTGACCAACCCACTTGCGGATTTATGTTTTCCATTACCTCGACCTTAGGTTCTGCCAAATTATAGGTCTTAATTCTCAATGGGGGAATGTTTTCATCAGTGGACAGTTAAGAGTTTCAGTAAACTTGGAGCTATGACTTACTACCACATTACTTTGCAGTCCTATGCTAATGATCCTAAAGGCAAAGATTTAGGGTAAAATGACCTTGATAATAAATAAAGGTGGAATGTAATTAGTTCCAAAAGAGAAAAATGAAAAAGAATGCCATGAAAATCCAAAGGATGGTGAAATTTGGTAACATTCAGAAATGCAAAAATGAAAGGCCAAAAGACAGGCAACACAAAAATTAGTAAGGACTAATAATAGTGTCAGAAATTTACATCTCATCTTTTGTATGAAAATGCTTACAAATAACTTTTTGAAAGTGTCTATTGGATAAATAAAGATGTGATCTGTGTACCATTTGGTTATATTTCATTAGATTTGGTGATATGGTCCAACTATAGTTTTTAAGAATAATGAAGGAAATCAGGAAATAAATAACCCTTGATAGCAAACATTCTAACACAACTTCCCTTTGCCATTAAAAGAATTTTTTTTCTTGTATTATTGCACTATGTTATTTAGGTTGTAATAGTATATTCAACTTCATTCTCTTGGCCTTGTACTGATCCCCTCTCCTTGTCCAGATTCAATTTTCAGGATAGATATGAATGCAGTCATATAATATTCCTGCTCCTATTCTCCAGCAAACAGAATAACTTGGTTTAAAATGGTGTTGTGTTGACAGTCAACACAGTGTTATGATTAAGTGCATGAATTCTGGAGAACTAGTCATCAAAATCTAGGTCTGACAACAATTGTGTAACCATGTGCAAGTTTGTTAACTTCCCTGCACCTCAGGTACTTTATAAAAGAAAAATCATAATAGGATTTACCTACCTCATAGAATTTTTTTTATCTACCTCATAGAATTTTTGTGAAGGTTAGATGAGGTAGTGCAAGTAAGTAGGAGTAATAGTTGTTGGTTGTTTTTCTTAGTTTACAGTGTGGTATCTAGAAGTAGCAGTTATTGTTAAAAGATAATTTCAGTAAACAGCAATCATGATATTCACATAACTGAAAATGAACACATGTTAAAAATTTTATTTAACGTATTAATGAGTAAAATAGCCAAATCAATGTTAGAACTGGTTCAAAAGAGAATTCTAAGAACAGACACATTTATAGATTTGGAATATTAACACAGATGTAAAAAATGAAGGCAAAACTGGTTTCTTCCATAGTGGAAGTGGGGAAGCAATTGAATGCCCACTGGCTAGAACTTAAATGTCTAGAGACAAGATTTATTTTTGCATTGCTATCAGTTATCCACAACTTATGGAACTGGAAAATATGCCATAGAGTCAAAACTTTAGCATGGAGGAGAGGTGTGCTAGAGGCTGTGGGTTTTTCCCCTGAAGCACAGGCACAAGCTTTCTCTACGTAGTGGTGGTGGTGGTAGTTATGACCGCATCACGCGTGACATGTGTGTTGTAAACTTCCTAGAGGCAGGTTAAATTCTACAAGACTTGAAAAAGAACAAAGCATATACATTATTCAAATGATCAAACGGTGCTGATGGAAAGAATGCGGTCCTGGCATCAAACAATCCTGGGTTCTAGTTTCATCATTTTACCATTTATCAGGTGATTGACCTTGGGCAAGTCATTTAACCTCTCAAGTTTTGTTGTCCTCCTCTGTGAAATTAGGCACTGGAACAAATGTTTTCTAAAGTGTCCTTCTGTACCCACAACTGTAGCCAAAAAAGGATGACTGTTAATGCGAATTGTAATGCAATGTCTCCTGCGGATAATCTACCCATGGATAGTTGAGACTGGGCTACAAATGAGCAAAGCGATCAAGGTTGCTGGCTTAAACAATTCCAGCAAATGACAAGTCATTAGGGCCTTTGAAATGTCACCCATTTTACTCTGTATATTTAATGGTATGCTAATGTAATTTTGCTAAACATGTAGTACTTATCATTATACATGATGGATTAGAGATACGAGTTTTCAGTAGTAGTAAACTGTCATAGAAATAGTAATTAAGCACTACAATTATGGGAACACCTACTACCTTTTATACTAGAAAGTCATTTTTTTCCCAGCTTGTGTCAGTTAAAGTGTAAGACACTTCAAATATGAGGCAAAGGGTTTATGTTAAAAGTATGGTTTAAGAACATTCAACTCAAACTCTGCTTGTATCTTCTATGGAGGCTCTGTGTGATCTGAATGATACTGGAAGAAGCCAATTTAAAAGTTCTGAAAATTGATCTTTAAATTGATTTTCCATGTTTAAAGATGATCATGAACATTCATAACAAATCTTCTCCCCAAAACAATCTCTTTCAACATATCAAACTAGGACAATGAATTTTGATCCAGGTTGTTGTGGGGAAAATCAAGTTTCTTACTGCAGTGAGTACTACCTGGATCTGATTCAACAAATTTTCTAAGCACTTACTTTGTACAAGGGAGAGGCCAAAATTAACCACACTAGTATCTTTGAGTTTGGAATCTTCTTAGTTGAGAACACTATATATCACAAAATATCAATCTGAGAAAAACACATTTATCTTGAGTTATTTTTAACAGGATTTTCATGGGCTCAGGCCTAACTCAATATCAGAGAATATTTGACTCTATACTTATTGAGATAAAAAAGAAACCTTTCTTGCCTTCTGATCTTAAGTACGAAGGTATTATATGGAACTAAGGCTCTTTCCAGATCTAAAATAATATGACCCTAAGACAGGGTTTCTCAACATTGACACTGCTGATAATTTGATAATTTGAGTTGGATAATTCTTTTTTTTTTTGAGACAGAGTCTCACTCTATTGCCCAGGCTGGAGTGCAGTGGTGCAGTCACCACTCACTGCAACCTCTGCCTCCTAAATTCAAGTCATTCTCCTACTTCATCATCCTGAGTAGCTAGGATTACAGGTGCCCGCCACCATGCCCAGCTATTTTTTTTTGTATTTTTTAATAGAGATGGGGTTTCAACATGTTGGCCAGGCTGGTTTTGAACTCTTGACCTCAGGTGATCCACCTGCCTTGGCCTGCCAAAGTGCTGGGATTACAGGCATGAGCTACTGTACCCGGTGAGCTGGATAATTCTGTGTTTGGAGGTTGTCCTGTACATTGTTTAGCAGTATCCCTGGCCTCTACCCACTAGGTGCCAACAGCACCCTCATTCCAAATTGTGGCCACCAAATATGTTGCCAAACATTGCCAAGTATCTCCTGGAGGCAGGATCCTGCTTGACAATCACTACTCTAAGTCCTTAAGGCACAGATACACTTGGAGAAAAGAAGGAATTTGCCTGTAGTTTGCATGTAAAGCGCCTATTTCAGCAGTGGTCCAACATGACAATATTCTACATTGGGGAAAATGAGTGTAGCTATGTGTACATATATTCCTTTCTATACAATTTTTAATGTCTCCAAATTCTTATAATGCGGCCACAAGCTGATATGCTAACAACAGGGATATGTTCTGAGAAATGTGTTGTTAGGTGAATTCGTCATTGTGTGAACTTCACAAAGTGTGTTTACACAAACCTACATGATCCAGCCTAATACGTACCTAGGCTATATGGTATAGCTTATTGCTCCTAGCCACAAACCTATAAATAAATAAATAAATAGTTAAAATATATTTTTAAAAGCTAAGGACTTAAAAAAAGAAAGAAAAAACTACCCCTAATACAATTTATCTAATAAAAATAAATAATTTTTTTTAATTATACAATATTCAGTTACTGGTGAAAGAAAATGACAATTTGAATTCAGTCAATGAAAAGGTATTGAATCTAAATTCGCAAACTACACTATGTTTTACTGAGAATGGCTTTAAGCAGCTATAGTGCTATCATTTAAACAAAGATTCCAGTTTCTGGAAGACAATGTTTTTTATATTCTAGTAATCCACACAATTGTTTTCTTGACAAAATAAGGGAGATTATGTTTAGGCAGGAGTTTGTTCTGGTTTTTCATTCTCTTGGTGGCCCCCTGGTGGCCAGATGGGTTTTACAAGCGGCTCTGGGCTGAGAGAGAGAGAGAGAGAGAGAGAGTGTGTGTGTAATTTTGAAAGTAGAGGAAGAGATTCTGAGAGGGTATGATGGAGCGAATGCTAATGTACTTCTTTCCCGATAAACATAAATACTCAAATCCATTTGAAGCTGTTAGATTAACCATGGTCTTCGCTGTAGCTAGCAATAGATTTTGATTAAATGCAGCCTGGTACAGAAGCCTGAAGACCATGACATGAGTCTTTGTTAAGGCAACTCTCTAGGTTGATTTGGATTTTAGTTTCTTATTTTACAAAATAAGAAGTCATAATAAATGAGCTGTGAATCCTTTAGCATCCTCCTGATTGTTCCGATTTTATGAAATAGAAGCTCTCTCATCAGTTGCTCCCTCAGAAGGCAAATGTGTCATAGATATTTCAGTTAAGGTATGCTCAACTTAAAATGTTTGGAGAAATGAACACATTTTACCTTTTGATAAAAATTTTCATTAAATTTTTTCCAAAACTTAAATTTGTAGCTATTTATTCATTTGAAAATATTTTACAGAAAGCCTACAACAGATAACCTATTCTATTAAACATTATAATACAGATGAGGGGAGAAGTTAAGAATAGAAAAAAGCAGGTGTAATCTGTCTTAAAAGCACCCATAATTTGTAGATGACAAGCTTAGAGAAAAGTGGCCCACTTTGAAAAAAATTAAACTTGACAAAGTAAATGAACTACAAAATAGTTATTTGGACCATAGCAGAAGGGTAACAGTCATGCTGCCATAGGGATAATGTGTTTAAAATAAATCGATTATATGTGAGTGCACAGACACACAGACACACACACACACACACACACACACACACACACACATATTTGCAACCTGATTCATTACTGATTTGAGTACAAATTCACAGTAACAGTTATATTGGCTGAGTTAGGTGCTTTGTATGTATGATCTTATTTAATTGTTATAATAGCACTGGGAGAGAAGCTTTGTTATTATTTTCATTTCTTCATCTGAGTAAATGGGGGGAACCAAAGTCTAGGAAATTTACTCAAAGGAAAACAGCCATTCCAAGGTGAAATTGGGTTTTGCTTCCTTAGCTTGGGCTCTTCCCTACTTAGCTGTATGGTTTTACTTTTGGCACATCTCCAAGTTGGACTGTTGTGGTACTCAGGTCAACAACCACTGTTCTAGAGGCAGGTTGGATCACAGAAGACTACGTTTTCATTTTCTTTAGTCCCAGGATGGTAAAATAGCAAGGCACAAAAAAAGTTTCTATTTCTTTAAGATTTTTTTTTTCAACTTTTAAGTTCAGGGGTACATGTGCAGAATGTGTGGGTTTGTTACAAGGTAAATGTGTGCCGTGGTAGTTTGCTGCATAGATTATCCCATCACCAAGGTATCGAGCCCAGCATCCATTAGCTACTCTTCTGGATGCTCTTCGTCCTCCCACCCACTACCCTCTGACGGGTCCCAGAGTGTGTTTTAACCCTCCATGTGTCCATGTGTTGTCATCATTCAGCTCCAACTTGTAAGTGAGAACATACAGTATTTGATTTATTTGTTCCTATATTAGTTTTCTGAGAATAATGGCATCCAGCCCCACCTATGTCCCTGCAAAGAATATGATCTTGTTTCTTTTTATGGCTGCATGGAGTTCCATGGTATATATGTATTATATTTTTTAAATCTAGTCTATCATCGATAAGCATTTAGGTTGATTCCATGTCTTTGCTATTGTGAACAGTGCTGCAATGAATATATGTGTGCATATATCTTTATAATAGAACGATTTGTATTCCTTTGGGTATATACCCAGTAATGGGATTGCTGGGTCAAATGGTATTTCTGCCTGTAGGTCTTTGATGAATAGTCACATTGTCTTCCACAATGGTTGAACTAATTTACACTCCCACCAACAGTGTAAAAGTATTCCTTTTTCTCCAGAACCTTGCTAGCATCTGTTGTTTTTGCCTTTTTAAATAGCCATCTGACTGGTGTGAGATGGTATCTCACTGCAGTTTTGATTTGCATTTCTCTAATAATCAGTGATGTTGAGCTTTTTTCATGTTTGTTTACTGCATGTATGTCTTCTTTTGAGAAATGTCTGTTCATGTCCTTTGCCCACTTTTTAATGGGGTCATTTGTTTATTGCTTGTTAATTTAAGTGTTACTTATAGATTCTGGATATTAGATTTTTTGTCAGATAAATAGAATGTAAAATTTTTCACCCATTCTGTAGGTTTTCTGTTTGATGATAGTTTGTTTTGTTTTGTTTTACTGTGCAGAAGCTCTTTAGTTTAATTAGATACTATTTGTCAATTTTTGATTTTGTTGCAATTGCTTTTGCCATCTTCATCATAAAATCTTTGCCCATGCTTGTGTCCTGAATGATATTGTATAGGTTTTCTTCTAGGGTTTTTAGAGTTTTGGGTTTTACATTTAAGTCTTTAATAGATCCTAAACTGATTTTTGCACATGGCATAAGAAGGGAATCCAGTTTTAATTTTCTGCATATGGCTATCCAGTTATCCTGGAACCATGTATTAAATAGGGAATCCTTTCTTCATTGCTTGTTTTTGTCAGGTTTGTTGAAGATAAGTTGCTTGTAGGTCTGCAGTCTTATTTCTGAGTTATCTGTTCTGTTCTATTGGTCTACACATCTATTTTTGTATGAGCACCATGCTGTTTTGGTTACTGTAGCCCTATAGTATAGTTTGAAGTCAGGTAGTGTGACGCTTCCAGCTGTGTTCTTTTTGCTTAGGATTGTTTTGGCTGTATGGGCTTTTTGTTTTGGTTCCACATGAATTTGGCAATAATTTGTTTTTTCTAATTCCATAAAGAATGTCAATGATAGTTTAATGGGAATGGCACTGAATCTATAAATTGCTTTGGGCACTATGGCCATTTTCATGATATTAAGTCTTTCTATCCATGAGCATGAAATGTTTTTCCATTTGTTTGTGCCATCTCTGATTTCTTTGAGCAGTGGTTTGTAGCTTTCCTTGAAGAGGTCCTTGACTTCCCTTGTTAGCTTTATTCCTAGGTATTTGATTCTTTTTGTGGCAATTGTGAATGGGAGTTCATTCATAATTTGGTTTTCAGCTTGCCTGTTACTGGTATCTAGGAATACTAGTGCTTTTTGCACATTGATTTAGCATCCTTAGACTTTGCTGAAGTTGTTTATTAGCTTAAGAAACTTTTGGACTGATACTATGAGGTTTTCTAAATATAGAATCATGTCATCTGCAAACACAGATAGTTTGGCTTCCTGTCTTCCTATTTCAATACACTTTATTTCTTTCTTTTGCCTTATTGCCCTGACCAGAACTTCCAATACTATGTTGAATAGTAGTGGTGAGAGAAGGCATCCTTGTCTTGTACTGGTTTTCAAGGAGAATACTTCCAGTTTTTGTCTATTCAGTATGATATTGCCTGTGGGTTTGTCATATACGGCTCTTATTATTTTGAGGTATATTCCTTCAATACCTAGTTTACCGAGAATTTTTAAAACGAAGGGATGTTGGATTTTATTGAAGGATTTTCTGCATCTATTGAGATAATCATGTGATTTTTTTCTTCAGTTCTGTTTATGTGATGAATCACATTTATTGATTTGTGTATGTTGAACCAACCCTGTGTCTTGGGGATGAAGCCTACTTGATTGTGGTGAATAAGCTTTTTAATGTGCTGCTGGATTCAGTTTTCCAATATTTTGTTGAGGATTTTTGCATTAATCTTCATCAAGGATATTGGACTGAAGTTTTCTTTTTCTGTTGTATCTCTGCTGGGTTTTGGTATCAGGATGATGCTAGCCTCATAGGATGCATTAGGAAGGATTCCTCCTTTTCAATTTTTTGGACTAGTTTCAGTAGGAATTATATTGGCTCTTCTTTGTACCTCTGGTAGAATTCAGTTGTAACTCTGCCTTGTCCTGGGCTTTTTTTTTTTTTTGGTAGGCTATTAACTGCCTCAATTTCAGAACTTGTTATTGGCCTATTGAGGGATTCAGTTTCTCTCTGGTTCAGTCTTTGGAGGGTATATGTGTCCATTTCTTCTATATTTTTTAGTTTATGTGCATAGAGTTATCTATAGTATTCTCTAATGGTTGTTTGTATTTCTGTGGGGTCAGTGGTGATATCCCTGTTATCATATCTGATTATGTTTATTTGAATCTTCTATTTTACTACTTATTTCTCTAGCTAGGGCTGTATCTATTTTATGAATTTTTTTTTTTTCAAAAAGGCCTTTTTTTTATTTGTTGATCTTTTTTATTTTTTTTTTTTTTTTTTAAATGTCTAAATCTCCTTCAGTTCAGCTCTGATTTGGATTATTCCTTGTCTTCTCCTAGTTTTGGGATTTGTTTGCTATGGGTTCTCTGGTTCTTTCAGTTGTGATATTAGGTTGTTAACTTGAGATCTTTCTAGTTTTGCAATTTGGGCATTTTGTGCTATAAATTTTTCTCTTAGAACTGCTTTAGCTGCAATCTGGAGATTCTGGTACATTGTCTCTTTGTTCTCATAATTTTCAAATAACTTCTTATCCATGTACTGGTGTGGGTTTTGAGTGAATTTCTTAATCTTGAGTTCTAGTTTGGTTGCACTGTGGTCTGAGAGACTGTTATTATTTCAGTTCTTTTTCATTTGCTGAGGAGTGTTTTACTTTACTTCTGACTATGTGATCCATTTTAGAGTAAGTGCCATGTGGCAAGGAGAAGAATGTATATTCTGTTATTTTAGGGCAGAGAGTTTTGTAGATATCTATGAGGTCCACTTGATCCAGAGAAGAGTTCAGGTCCTTAATATCTGTTAATTTTCTCTCTCTTTGATCTAATATTGTTAGTGTGGTGTTAAAGTCTCCCACTATCATTATGCGGGAGTCTAAGTCTCTTTGAACTTCTATAAGAACTTGCGTTATGAATCTAGGTGCTTCTATATTGGTTGCACATATATTTATGTTAGCGCATCTTGTTGAATATAACCTTTTACCATTATGTAATGCCCTTCTTTGTCTTTTTTGATCTTTGTTGGCTTAAAGTCTGTTTTGTCAGAAACTAGGATTGCAACCCCTGCTTTTTTCTGTTTTCCATTTGCTTGGTACATTTTCCTCCATCCGTTTATTTTTAGCCTATGTATGTCTTTGCATGTGAGATGGGTCTCTTTAAGACAGCATTCCAATGGGTCTTGACTCTTTATCCAGCTTATCATTCTGTGTCTTTTAATTTGGGCATTTAGCTCATTTGCATTTAAAGATAGTATTGTTATATGTGGATTTGATCCTGTCATCATCATGCTAGTGGGTTATTTTCAGACTTATTTACGTGGTTGCTTCATAGTGTCTCTGGTCTGTATATTTCAGCATGTTTTGGTGGTGGCTGGTAATGGTTTTTCCCTTCCATATTTAGCGCTTCCTTCAGGAGCTTTTGCAAGGCGGGTCTGGTGGTAACAAACTACCTTAGTATTTGCTTGTCTGAAAAAAACTTTTTTCTCCTTCATATATGAAGCTTAGTTTGGCCAGATATGAAATTCTGGGTTGAAAATTATTTTCTTTAGGGATGTTGATTATTGACCCCCAGTCTCTTCTGACTTGTAGGGTTTCCACTGAGAGGGCCTCTGTTTGCCTTATGGGCTTCCCTTTATAGGTTACTTGGCCTTTCTCTCTGGTTGCCCTTAACTTTTTTTTTTTTTTTCATTTTGATCTTGGAGAATCTGATGATTATGTGTCTTGGAGATGATCTTCTTGTGAAGTATCTTACTGGGGTTCTCTGCATTTCCTGAATTTGAATGTTAGCCTGTCTGGCTAGATTGGGGAAGTTATCCTGAATGATATCTTGAAGTTTCTTTTCCAGCTTGTTATCATTGTCCCCCTTACTTTCAGATACCCCAATCAGTAAGAGATTTTGTCTCTTTCTATAATCTCATATTTCCCATATTTCTTGGAGGTTTTCTTCATTTCTTTTTATTATTGTTTTCTCTATTCTTGTCCGCTTGTCATAATTCAAAAAGCCAGTCTTCTAGCACTGAGATTCATTCCTCCCCTTGATCTATTCTGCTATTAATACTTGTGATTGCATTGTGAAGCTCTTGTAGTGTGCTTTTGAGCTCTTACACAGATCTGTTATGTCTCTCTCTAAACTGGCAATATTGGATATCACCTTCTGCATTATTTTATCATGATTTTTAGCTTCTTTGCATTGGGTTATAACATGCTCCGTTAGCTCAGTGAGGCTTGTTACTGCCTACCTTCTGAAGCCTGCATCTGTCATTTCAGCCATCTCAGCCTTGGTCCAGTTCTGAGCCTTTGCTGAAGAGATGTAGCAGTCATTTGGTGGAAAAGGGGAATGCTGGCTGTTTGAATTTTCACTGTTTTTGCATTCATTTTTTCTTATCTTTGTGGGCTTATCTGCCTTAGATCTTTGAGGTTGCTGACCTTTGGATGAGGTTTTTGTGTTTTTTTCTGTGTTGTTGTTGTAGTTTTCTGTTTGTTTTGTTTTCTTTTAACCATGGGGCCACTTTTCCATAGGGCTGCTACTGTGGTTTCCTGGGGGTTTGCCCCAGACACTAGTTGCCTCGGTTCTTCCCCTACCTGGAGGTATCACCAATGAAGGGTATAAAACAGCAGATATGGCAGCCTGTCCTTTCTTCTGGAAGTTACATCCCAGGGGGTACTGACCTATTGCTGGCTGGAATGCACTTTTAAGAGGTGGTTGGAGACCCCATTTGGGAGCTCTCATTCAGTCAGGAGGAATGTGATCAGGTTCCTGCTTAAAGAAGCAGTCTGGCTCCTTTTTGGTGCTGTGCTGTGCTGTGCTGTGCTATGCTGTGTGGGGGACTCCTTCAGCTCCTGATTGGTCTGGGCTCTCCAAAGCTCCCAGGCTGGACCAGCTGAGGAGCCAGAATAGTCAAGGTGGCCACCTGCCTCACCCCTGAGGCACTCCGTTCCAGGAAGAAATTGGAGCTCTGTCCCCTCAAAGAACAGTGGCAAGGGTGACTGGAGGCCCTGGCTGGGAGGACTCACCCTCTGAAGAGGAGCAGATTGCTTAAAGAAGCAGTCTGGCCACAACAGCTGTATTGTGGTAAGGAACGGCCTCTGTTCCTGTTAGGCTGTAATGACTAAGTCATCCAACTAACTGAGGTGGCGATCTTCCCTACCCCCCGGCACTTGGTTCCAGGGAGAGATCAAAGCTTTGTCCGTAATAATACCTGCCAGTGGGCCTGGCTGAAGGTCCTGGCTGGGAGGACCCACTCAGTGAGAAGGAATGGATCTGGGTCCCACTTAAAGAAACAATCTGGCCATGATCTGGCTAAGCCACTGTGTTGAGCTGCTGGAGAACTCTTCCTTATTTGGACCAGTTAGACTTTCCAAAGCCTGCAGGCGGGAGCGGCTCAGTCAATCAAACAGCAGAGATGGTGCCTACCCCTTTTCCCCAGGGTTTTGTTCAGCCTCAGGCAGGCTCCACCCTATTGCCAGTGGCAGGCTGGAATTCCAAGCCAGTGGGTCTTATCTTGTGAGGTGCCCTGGAAGTGGGTGCCCTGCTCAGCTCCCTGGATTCTGCCCAGTTCCTAGGGTTATGTGCAGACCTCTCACCTTGTCTGAGTTGCAGGCACATTAGTTGTCCACCTAGGGGTGGGAGTATGCAAAGCTCCTGGGTCTGTGTGCGTGCCTGAGTAGCCGCTCTGCTGAGACTCCACACAGCTCTGTGTGTCCCACTCAAGGCCTTGGCGGCGTGGGCTCACAGGGGATCTCCTGATCCGTGGTTTGCAAAAATCTGTGGGAGAAGTGTGGTTTCCCGGTGTCATACAATTGCTCGCCACTTTCCTTGGATGGATGTGGAGCTTCCCTCATCTCCATGTTGTTCCACGGTGGGCCATAGCTCCACCCTGCTTTTCTTTATTTTCCATGGTTTGAGTTTTTTCCCTGATCAGTCCCAGTGTGACTACCTGGATATTCCAGTTGACGGTGCTATACTCACTCACCTTTTTAGTTCCTTTCCTTGAGCACAGCAGACCATAGCTGCTTCTAATCAGCCGTCTTGACCCCCCTCCAAGATTTTTTTTTAAAAGAAAGTAATCAATGTAAGAAGATTTACAAGAATCAGGATTAGCAAAAGATTATTAATGACTATTATTTTGATGGCAATAAAAACATATAACATGAAATCTACCCTCTTAAGACATTTTTCTGTGTACAGCACAGTGTTGATAACTGTATGCACTATATTGAATGGCAGATCTCTGGAACTCTTTCCTCTTGCATGCCTGAAACTCTACATTCATTGAGTAGCAACTCTCCATTTCCTCTCCCAGCCTCCAACACCATCAGTCTTCTTTTTGCTTCTGTGAGGTTGACTACTTTAGATACTTCATATAAGTGGAATCATGCAGTATTATTTGTCCTTCTGTGCTTGCCTTAATTTCACTAACATACTGTTTTCAGGTTTCATCCATGTTATCACATATTGCAGAATATCCATCTTTTTTAAGACTGAGTAATATTCCATGTGTGTATACACCACATTTTCTTTATTCACTCATCAGCTGATGGACATTAAGTTGTTTCCACCTCTTGGCTATTGTGAATAATGCTGAAATAAATACGTGGGTGCAAATAGGTTTTTGAGATATTGTTTTCAATTCATTTGGATAAGTATTCAGAAGTGGGATTGCTGGATCACATGGTAGTTCAATTTTTAATTTTTCCTGGACCCTTCATACTATCTTAGATAGCAGTCATACCATTTTACATTACCACCAACAATGCACCAAGGTTCAAACTTCTCCATATCCTCACCAACACTGTTATTTTCTAAGGTTTTTTTTTAGTGATGGGCATCCTAACAGGTATGAAATTATATCTCATTGTGATTTTGATTAGTATTTCCCTGATGATAAGTGATGTTGAACATATTTGCATATACCTATTGGCCATTTGTGTGTCTTGTTTGGAGAAATGTCTACATTAATTATCATTTACTTTGCCTTTTGAAGCAAAGTTCACTGTTTTTCTATATATAAAAAGTAAATTAATTCCTTGCTGTGAGCATGCACTGAACATATGCTGTTGAAGGTACACTAGGCCTACAGGGATATACATATCCCCTTCTGGAAAAGCAGTTTACACCACAGAGGAGAAGACAAGTCGTGTATATCAAACCCTACTCTAAGGGAAAGTCTGAGATGTGTTATAGTGTTGGTACTGGTTATCGATGGGAACACAATAAGGAGAAGAAAGCCAACATTCATTAACAGAACACCCACCGTATACGAGTCTGCTTGAATGAGAATCATCATAGAAGAAATCTGAGGCAAAGAGAAGTTAAGGCATGTGCTTGAGGTCAGCAGCAAGTAGATTTGCATCTGAACTGTTTCCCAAATTCATAACTTTTTCTCCTATAACATTTTACAGTCTCTTCTTTGTGAACTGAGAAAATTTCAGAGAAATTTGACTTCGGAGCTGAATCTTAAAGAACGGATCAGTGTTAGAATTAGAGAGTAAATGTTCTCTCACTGACTTTTCTGAGCCTTTGTGATTTGCCTTAGAAATAAGTGATAAGCTCTGTGATAACCTGAGACCTGAAGAGAAAAAGGTGGCAGGTCTCTGAAGTATAAGTTAAAAGCCCTATTCACCCCAGGGGCACTATTTAGCTCACAAAGACTGCCTCATTTTAGAAACAGAGGTTTCTAATTAGTCAGTATGGCATAACTTTCCTCTGATTGTTTTGACCTGTTCTCATTTCTCAGGGACCTCAGACCCTCAGAGTAATTACCCTAAAGTGAACCTCTTACAACTATGAAAATTTTTTCTCTGCCTGCCTCCTGAGCTTCAGCGATTTCTTAATTGTGAAATGCAAATGACAATGTATTGATTCTGAGGGCAATTCTTGGGGGTGAGCAGTTATTAGGGAAATCAGGATTATGAATTCTGATCAAGAGGCAAGATCTTTTACATCACCAAGGACCCCAAGACTAAGGATATATTGTAATCAGGATTTGGGAGTTCTGCAGAGAAACTTTCCTTGCCTAAAGAGGCTGGCCATGGATGGTGGAGGAGGTCTGTGGAATCTGAATGTTTATTTCCATCTGGAGTTGTTAGCAGAGGTGTGTTTCTCATTAGAGTCAGCTGTGGAATTTCAACAGTTTTATAATATCCCCATTCATTCACTTTTAGCCAACAAATATTTAGAGGCTACAGAGCATTACTGGGATCAGCATAAAGTTTTAATTCATCCAGTGACAGTCAGAAAAGAGAGGAGGTCAGAATTTTATGGGTATCCTGAAAACCCCTGCCAGTTCACCCAACCTAGAATTCTAGAGTGGTCTTAGTACTGATCATATCCTAAGGATACCTTCTTTACCCTAAATGTAAGGAAAAGATGCAGCCAGACAGATGTCCTTGAGAAAATGTCCAACCTTTGGCCCTATTAAAAAAACAAACAAAACTTCAGACAAATATAACAGAGTTTATTTGAGCATAGAACAAATTATGAATCAAGCAGCATTCAGAACCACAAGAGGCTCAGAGAGGTTTGCCTAGCAGCATGAACAGTGAGCTTGTATTGGCCCAACATGGAAGCAAAGGAGAGAAATCATCTGATTGCCCACAGGCAGGTGCTTACCTTATTTGGATATGATGTGCTTGCTTGTCTGCCTGTGATTGGCTGAAGCTTAGTTGTTTGTGATTGGTTGAAACTCAGCTGTTTGTTACAAAAATATACTTCTAAATTAGGCTGTGGTTTGTTACATAGGCACTCAAAGTACAGAGGCAGCCTGGGCCAGTGGTCTTCTATTTGCTTAACTTAATGGCCCTAATAGTTTGTTGTCATCTGTTCATAAACTGAAGGTTAAATGAAGGGATTTCCACCACCTATCATTTGACAAGCTGCTCTTAGAAAAGCAGTGTTGTGTGGTGGAAGGTGCAGGAGACAGGCAGATATTGTTCTGAATCCCAACTCTGTCTCTGGCAAAGTGATTTTAACAGGTAGCTTTACCCCTTGAGTCTCAGTTTTATCATTTATAATATGGACGTGTTAACACATAAGTTTTGCAAAGAGTAAATTTGGTAGATTTTATAAACATTCCTATTCCATTACTTGACATTTAATATGTGCTTAGTGAAGAGCATTTCCCTTCTCCTTAAGAAACAAGAACAAAGAAAATTTTAGGTAGCATATGTATCTGTTGAAGTATATATGAAAGAATTTCCCCTGAATGGGGATGAACAAATATACTTAGGCACTGTTGAAAAATGTAAGGTAAAATTGGGATTAACAATATCAGCAAATACAATGCTACATATTTAGAAAGGAAGTGAGTTTAAAACAATGTACCAATGCTTTCAGCAAGCTTTCTTGGAATTCTTATTGTGTTTATATAACTAAACTGAACTGGAAAATAGATGGTGATAATGATTAAAGTAATATAGTAAAAAATATAACATGACCTAAGAGAAGTATGCAAACAAAATAGAATTGGGGATTTCAAAGGAAGAATAAAGGATTATTTTGAGCTGAAGGACTCAAGATGGAGTTTATGGAGGACAAAATAGCTTCTAAGCAGGACTTTGAAACACACAAGTTGAGTTTCAAAGGAAGCTATTAGAGAAAAGGCATCTAGGAGTGCCTGGGCCAAGGTGGGAAAGCCCAGACATGAAAGGGGCCAGTGGATGGTCTGGTTTGATTGGAGGCCAGACCAGATTTCATGGAAGCATGGCCTGTGCTGCTCTACAGGGTTTTGTGATTGGTTTATTTCTCTGTTGCCACTAAACTGAAATTCTAAATAATATTTTTGGCAAGAAGCCTTGCATTTTCATTTTGCACTGGGCCTGGAAATTTACATAGTTGGTCCTGACTTGAAAAAAATGACTGAAATAAAATTGTTGAAATCTTACAGGAATTTAAGTGGCTGAGTAAAACACCTAAATTTTACTGTGTCGCGGAATGAGGAGAGCTTTGAACCAAATAATAATATGATTAGGGTTACGAAGGAATCAACAAACTCTATGTATTCTGGGTAAGAATAGAGAGAGGCTAGAGGGAGAGAAGTGAGTGGTACTTGCTGGAATTACTATATCCCCCCACCCTTTGCTTAGAGTTCCTCTGGCTTATGGCAACTATCCAGTGTAATTATTAATGCCCTCTTTCACTCCCCAAAATGTCCCAGTTTGGATCATAAATTATTTGGTCACTCAATTTATTTTGATAGTCAAGCCAAATTAAGTCCTGAATTTGGATGGCAGCAGGGAACGGTGGTGAAGAGATTATAGAAAGCCAAGAGGAGAGATTTAAATGACAGGAATTGTCAAACCTTGAGTCTGAATTTCCCTTTTAACATTAGAAAATTCTACTGGTGACTATATGCTAGAGGTTGAACTTTTAGTCCTTGTTACTTGAGAAAATCCATGATGACATAAAATTCTTTTTTATTTTTTATAAAATATAGGTAAATCTATATTTTATTAATCACTAGACATTTGAAGAGCTGTATTATTTATTTGAATGAAATATTAGTCATCCTGTGTAAAGTCACTGCTTGCTTCCCTTTTTGGATTGGTGGACCTTTTATAAAATTCCAGTCCTCTCTCCATAACAAAAGATCCATGTCCCCAAAAGGTAGAATCATTGAACTACAGGTAAAGCTTGCATTCTTTAGCATGACATTCAAGGTATTTACCAGAGTGGACAGAATCTAAAGTAGAGCCTGATCATTATAGATTGAAAACTTTACTAATAAATGGTTGAGATCACCACAGGAGTAGATGAGAATGTGTATACGTATATATAGGGGTTGAAGGGCAGAGCAAGTGGATGTGGCTTTGTATGTGCATATAACTTCATCTCAATAAAAGAAATACCTGATTTTTAATAATGTGTATTCTAGGTATCTATAACATATTTTCTTTGAAATATTTTTGAAATATATTAACGTGGTAGAAGGAACACTGTAGAGAATTTCAAGTTTGATCCTGCCTCTACAATTTGCCATTTTTGTGAGATTAACCAAGTCCCTGAACTTTTCTGGGCCTCTGTTTCTTCATGTAGGAAATGGGGTTATTGATGCCACTCTCCAGGTAGTGATGAAGGTAGAAGTAGGTATAACACGTGAAATGCTTTAAAAACTTTAACAGACTTATTCTTACACTTAGGCATGTATCAGAGACACTTAGAAAGCTTGTTAAACATAGATTGCTGGGCTCCTCCCCCAGAGTTTCTGATTTGGTAGGATTTGTATTTTCTAAGACTTCATATGATTTTGATGCTGATCCTCTTGGGACGACATTTGGAGAACCACTGTTCTTAGCAAATGTATGTCTTCTTCATCAGGTTAAAAGAATCACTCCCATCTGCCTAGAAGATAGGTATTTTTTCAGGGGATGTTGCACATTATAAAATAAAAGAGACATAAATATGAAATGAAGAAATGCATGTGACTAAATATTGTGATACATATTTTACCAGACGAAATAGAAAGACCTTGGATATGTGAAGAAATTAATGAAGACTGCTATGAACCATCTATTGGCTTCACGCAAACTAAAACCAAGGATTATACTTGCAGCTTAATTTCAACTTTATAATGATTTCCTTTCATTATGATATAGGACCAAACAGGAAGATGCAATAGTGTGAAATTAATACTGACAACATTGGGCTTGCCTGGGCTCTGCAGATTAACCAGCATTTTACTGCATCAATAAAGGAATGAGGAAATAAAATTAAAAACTCATAGTGAACGGAATTACTTATTCGAAGCTAGTGATTATGTCAAGCTGTCACTCCCACAGACAGATTAAGCACAGAAAGACAACCAGATAAATTATAAACCACTCATCAAAACCCGTATCCACCTAGTCCACAAGCTTGGTAACAATGGAAATCTGAAATCGACTTGGTCATGGCAGATTTGGGTTGCGTGTTTAGCATTTCATAAACTCCCAGCATTTTGAAGAGTAAAGATAAAAAAACCTTGGAGGTCATGTGAGATTAGTTTTCATGTTTTGAGCCATTATACTGCATTATTCAATATAAGATGGAAAAAATAAAGATTTTGTTTCCTTTTACAAAAAATCATGGCAGTGCAATTCAGAGAAAATATGGTGTCAAGTAGTATACCTAAATAATGTGAAATAAAAAGATTACCCTAAAATACAACAAGATTAGTTCTCTGTACTTTGAATAGGCAGTGTTTATTTTAGTATTAATCTCCTTGTCTTTAATTATTCTTCTTTTTCTCTCTTTTCTCTTTACCACTATTTCTTCATTATTGAGACTCATAGACAACTTGAAACTCTTTTTCAATTTGACTGAAACATTGATTTTTTAATTTATCAACTATTTCTAGGCAAACCATCTGGTTAAACAGAAGGTCTTGGCTTTAGCATGAACAAGACTACTTATTTTTTCTATAAAGTTGGGAGAGATTATAGAATCGTGGAAATATGTGGGTTGAACATGACTTTAGAGAAGTTCTTCTTCTACTTCTTTATTAAATTGTGGCAGGATATGATTCTCTCTTGCCTTTTCTCCTTTGCACACTCACTGTTGTAATGGAGAATGTCTTTTATTTTTATCATACTCAAGCATCAGGAGTTTGCCAGAAGAGGCACTCGATATTAGCAGTAAGACATTTGTTTATCTTGTAGCAGGTCTTTTTTGAAGAGTGTAAACATCTAATATATTCTTTTTTGGATGAGCTTTGATTACAAATTGTTAAAGTGGAATGGACTCTGGACCCTGAAGAAAAGGTAGAAAAAGGAAAAGGAGAAGGCAGTTGTGAAGCCAGGACTTTAGGTATCCAACTGAAAATGGACTCTCTGCAGCCTGACAAGCCGCCTGCATGGTCATGTTAAGCTAGGATCAAGACCATTTTCTTTCAGAAAACAGAATTTGACCACCTCCTGTCCTTGGCAGCATAGTAGATAAATTTTAACAAATATTGTGGAACTCAAGATCTTACTAAATAAATTTCCAGATCTACTGTAACAGAGCCAGCCCTTTCTGTTTGGCTAAAATTTCCATTGGAGGAGAAAATTTAAAAAGAGTGGTTCCTACTGTTCTTTGAGAATTGGTTGTCAAATTATTTTCCCTATTTGTCAGTTTATCTTAGCAGTCTTCTTACTTCCCCAGTCAATAATCTCAAAACTTGGTAAAAATCACCAAATCTCCCAGTTAGAAGACTTCTCTAGTTATCTACTTAGACTTCATTGTAGCCTTTTGGTGATAGAGTTCTGTGTTCTATTTTTTTTAGCATATGTTTATTGTTGGAGTATTCTTTCAAATGGAAATAACTCCCTTCCAATTACCCCAGAGAAAATGGAATTAATCCAAGCTCCCAATGGATTAAATCTAATTTTTCTAAATGCTGTCTATATTTATGGTATATAGTAATTCATAGCTAACACTCCTCAGTGCTTAGCTTATGTTTAAGAAGTTTACAGTAAATCCTCACCCTAATGGCAGGTTTATTATGATACTCACCTTACATATAGGAAAACTAAGTTGTGGAAAGAGTAAGTAAATTGCCCAAGGTCATATGGGATTTAAATGAGCACTACTATTTGGAACCAGGGAGTCTTATAGTTTTAACTATAAGCCCATAGTTTTAACCACTAAGCAAACTACCTTTGATCTAATGATGGAAAATGATTTTCTCTATCCTCGCTATCCTCTGAGCATATTCAGTCTTTTAACAGAGAGGTGCTGCTGGTTCTCCCATTAGGCCAGGTCCTTTGATACATACACAAAGATAATATTTAGGCATACTTTTTGGTGTAATTCAATAAATTAGTTTTAATACAACTAAATATACTTCCTAATGGGGAAAGAATCAATGACAATCAATGTAAGAAACGCTTCATAGAATAGGCAAGTGAGAACCTACAAGTGATGCATTAACAGGTTTCTATTCAATGTCATTATAAGAAATTGATCTTAGTTGTCAGAAAATGGGAATGCTTACGGAAATCTCAGACTCGTCCATACAAAGTGTATATATATATGCGTGTGTGTTTGTGTGTGTGTGTGTGTGTGTGTGTGTATATGTATATATATAAAACAGTTCTTTCCATCTCACCTCCCACTGACTGTCAGAACAATAAGAAAACATGCAAATTGGGGAGCAATGTTGTAAGCTCTTTAAAAAGCATTCAAACTCAACTGAGAGAGAGTTTTTGTAAAGCTTTTAACCTGTGCTTTCTGGGTGATGTGATAATAAACTAAAAAGTCAAAAAAAATTTTGCAAAGGACCTGTTTTCTGTTGTAATCTCTCTCTTTATGTCTTGCTCTCTGTAGGGTATATACTCATTATTATTATCTAAGCCTGTTTCTAAGATTCTCAATATTATTTAAAAGAAGCAATTAGTACAACATGCAGTTGACCCTTAACACTGGTTTAAACTGCATGGGTCCACAAATGCAGATTTTCTTCTGCCTCTGCCAGTCCTGAGACAGCAATACCAAACCCTCCTCTTCCTGCTCCTCCTCAGTCCATTAGCCTGACAAAGGCGAAGATGAAGACTTTTATAATGATCCATTTTCACTTAATGAAGAGTAAATATATTTTCTCTTCCTTATGACTTTCCTAAGAACATTTTTTTCCTGCTTACTTTATTATAAAAATCCAGTATATTATACATATAACATACAAAATATGTGCTAACCGTTTATGCTATTGGTAAAGCTTCTGGTCAACAAATAGGCTATTAGTAGTTAAGTTTTTGGGGAGTCAAAAGTTCTATGCAGATTCTCGTCTGTGCAGGGGATCAGTGCCCCTAACCCCTGCCTTGCTCAAGGGTTAATTCTATTAAAAATACAATGAAAATGAAAACAGAGGCAGCAATTAGATAAAACAAACCAGGTGGCAGATAGTTAAAAATAATAACAATTATTATTCAGAGCTAAAGGAATCACAATTATAAGAATAATGTCAGAACCCTGAAGGTATTTCTTCAACCCCAATTAGTTTTACAGATATTTATAGTAAATATATGTGTGTCTTAAACTCAAGAGTTTATTAAAAAACTAAATACAGAGAAATATAGTTGCTCCTTTCTTACATGTTCACTGGAAGTCCACTGGATAAAAGATTAAAACAAAAAGTGTGCTGAGTATATTTGGAATTTCCCTTACAATAGATGTCAATTTCCCTTACAAAAGTTGTCAGTGGTACACAGGTAGTACAGACAACCTTTTCTGTCTTAGGATGACTGCTGAACATGGTGAAGATATTAGAAAATTACTCTTTGTTCTCCATCCTGTGTTAGAATATCTCTAAGACAAAAATCTGAGACACACAAAATAATTTAAGATTCTACAAGACTCTGCACAAGATAATGCCTTTAAACATATAGGCCCAAAATTGATCATCTCAAATATTAAAAACAAAAGCATACCCCGTAGTTTAACTCTGCATCATCTAGTAGTCTTTGCTATAAAATCTAGTGGAAATAAAGTAAGCTGAATTGGTGCTTGTCCATTTGGCTCATTATGATTAACTATTCATTTGAAGTTACAGATTGATAAATAGTGTCACCATCGTATGAAAACTTCCTAGCAGATTCATTAAGGCTGGACTTTTATGTAAGATACTTTCCATAGAAAAGGGGAGAACACTGAGAGCATACAACATGAAATTGAGAAGACATCTGTCACAGTGACCAAACCTCTAGTTGACGGAATAATAACTATGAATCCATTACTGTTGATATATTACATAAAGCTGTGGGAATAGAGAGCTTTTCCAATTACACAGAGAGTAATCAACAGCCAACAGCAGTAGCCCCATGCTTTCACATCTGCTGTGTGCCTCCCATGGGAATATGCCCAAGACAGAAGGAGTTTCCATTCACCTTTAGTTTGGGTTTGAAAGTATAAAATAAACCATTCGTTCTTCAACCTTGCAATAGCAGTGATATATCACCGAGGCACTGTTAATAGAGACACGCTTTACCTCCTTTCACCAGCATCTCCAACTCAATTGCCAAAGTTGTTCTCTCATGATCTCTCTTCCTTTCTTTAATCTCTACCACAAAAATCACAACTTTAAGAAAATTCAAAGAATTCCTAAAAACTCACAGGACGTCGAATTTACCTCGAGAAGACAGAGAGAGAGCGAGAGAGAGAGAGAGAGAGGAGAAATATGGAGCATTTCTTTACACTTTTAAATAAAGTTTTAAGATGGAAATTTTTTTTAAGATGGAAAAATTCACAAAATTTCTATGTTCATCATAAGCTATTGTGAATCCGATTTTAGGCTCAGAATCCATCTAACTCAAATTCTAAAAGTATCAATTGCTGTTACCACAGCTAGGTGGATAACAAAGAACTTGGTGGTCTGAATCGATTTTGGACAAAAATGAAATGCCTGATTTCCTGCCTAGTATTTAATATATTGATATATTGTCTATCCTTGAAAAATACAGTTGTTAACACTGACCAGAGGTTAAGGTACCTGTTCCTTTTGTAGCCTTTAATCTCATTTGCATTCCAACTATACAAAAATGATAGTATTACTTTAGCTTGTAGAGCAACTTTATGTAAATTTGAAATAGGCACCTTTTCCTTAGGATATGTTCTTATTATCTGCCATAGATTTATAACAAATATATAAATTTATTATAACTAACACGAGAAGCATTCCTTAGATCTGTACCACCTGTACAACCAAATCCAACTATTTTGGTAGATAGTGTATGATTGCTTCCTCATAATTCCAATGGATTGGTTCTTGGCAATCTCACATTATGCTGTTTCACACAGGTACATTTAGATCTTCTGTTTTCATCCAGCCTGACACCCCCAGACATACTAGTTTGCACATTAGCTGACAACTCTGATACCAGTAGTATTTGTGACAGATGTCTTGGGCTGTCTTTATTTATTACCACTATACTTCTTCTTTCTTTAATTCTGTTCTCGTTTAGTTTCTGACTCTTGACTCCATCTCTTATTTATTTAGGTCTTTCTTTACAGAATGTTCTTGTTAGTAATCAAGCTGTGGTTCATATTTCACAATCATGTGTACACACACACACACAAACATGAAAGGTCACTTTTTGATAAGATTGATTAAAAAATCAAAATAAGAAAGACGAAAGGATCTCTCTGAAAAATTATTTATATCAATATTGTTTGTGAACATTTTGTTGAGGAAGCCTGGGAAAGACTCCAATAGAATCACCATGGCATCTTTAGGTCTGGAATGTGACAACTCTTCCCTGGTCCTGGAGAACTGCGCTCGCTCTCTCTCTCTCTCTCTCTCTCTCTCTCTCTCCATATATATATGAAAAGAATAATTCACCTGACAGTGATTATCTCATGTGATTATATCTGTTTTTATCAATCAGATAATGTATAAGTTGGCCTGCTGAGAGGTCTTACACCCAGAGTCCTCATGAATCTTGATTCAGGCTAATTTTTTTGCTGTATTAAAATGAGGAAAAGATTTTAGTTGTTGTTATCTTTAGCTGCCTCCTGTAAGTTAGTCTAATGTTGACTCCCTAAAATGTGAAATACTATACATTAATAAGCTTATCAAATGCAGTTTCTGACCAGAAAATCTGACAATCTGCCCCAGATTCACTAAAATGATTCCACGCACTATAGACCAGTGGGGAACTTATATGTGCACTCAAAATTCTCTCTTTTGAATACTGAACCTCTTATGTGTACCATTCTTGAAGGAGATGCCTAGTAAAGTATCTGTCTGAAATTCTGGAAACTAGTTCACCAATGGTCACAGGAGTGGCACCCAGTGGCCATGTTGGCTCTGCATGGCTTACTGCCACCCAGCATGTAGCTGAAGGCAAAAAGACAGAAAGTCTCTCACAGTTGCAGGCAGTTGAATGTAATAGACCTGGTCAATTGACCCAATCTGGACAATTAAAGATCCTTCTCCAGGAACTTGAAATTTGAACTGAGACTATGTTAATTGCACCTTGAGATTGGAATTGTAACATATTGAGTTGAAAGCCGTGGGTGGTCCTGAGAACTATGGGGAAGAGAGAGAAAGGAATGCCACAAGCAAGCAGAGAGAGGCAAATAGCAGACGCAGAACCAATCCTGTGGGGTGCCTGAGAACTCTCTTCTTGATTCTGGTTTTTATACAATCTATCATCCTACCCTTGGAGTTCATAAGATAGTCTGGACACTTCCCAGCTTTTTGCTTAAGTTAACCTGTACTTACTGCAAGAATCTCAACTATTACACTTCTGTAGTTCTAAATTTTCACCAATCCACCTGATCTCACTCTTTAGCACAATTGATAGTTTCTATTTTAACACATTCCAAATTCACATGTGCCCTAAAGCAAATGACTTAACATGTATTCACTTCATAGAGTATCTGTGAGAATAAAGTGAGTTAATATATATAAAATCTGAATAATGGTGCCTGGCACACAAAGAAAACAACAAATACACTTAAATTTTATAATTATTTATTTACATTAATATTATAATATTAACTATGATCTTTCTAAAAAAAGCATATTTGGAATCTTCTTTATGTTTTTAGTTTAACTCATATCTCCAAAATGGAGTTTTAGTTAGTATTTGCAAACTCTAGAGCTAGTGTTTATTAGTTACTTCACTCATTCATTCAAAGAAGTTATTGAACATTTCGTATGTTTATGCATGTTTTTGTCTGTACAAAGATTATTATTAAGCTACTATTTAAATATAATCTTATTTTGTTGTTCAATGTAGGATTTTAATTAATGAGATTTCTCTTGAGTTACCTCTTATCTGCATTAATCATCCTTTGGCTTCAGAGAAAACAGAACTGATAAAAAAATGTTCTTTGAAGATAATTCTGTAGTATATCAATGTTTGTTTAATAAATTAAAAAAGTACAAAGGTGAATACATTTTAAGCTGTATAACTATGCAGGTGATTGAATTATTAAGAAGATAGACAGAATCCCACTAGGGATGGTTATATGTGCCTTCATCTTGATTATTCTCTTAAAAAAAGGTTCTTTGATGCACATGAACATTTGTTCCAACTGGCCCACTGAGTGCTTGAAGCTTATTCAAAGGTCATATTTTTGGGCAAGACTTCACTCATACAGCCCAGATGGACTAAAATGCAAAGGGATATAGATACTTCGAAGTTATAGCTGTTAAAGCAAGGATTTCCAGACTGATTTTCTTAGATGTTGCTTTAACTTTAGGGTTTCATTTGGAAATGTCATGACCAATTTTTAAGAGAGACTAAAGAGGACATGAAACAACCACCTCTACCACACCACAAAAACTTGGCACAGATAACAGTGAAAAACTTTTCCCTGAAAAATTCTAAACTATACTCTTAGAAGCTATTGAAAATATCACTGAAATCAACATTCACCTCTCTGGCTTAGTAAGAGAGTTGAGGTTCAGCCATTAAACCAAACCTAGGCACTAAACATAACATCAGCAACTTTTGTGCCTCAGAGGTTGCTGTGATAACACTTTTTGAGACATATTCTAGTTTAGGAGTTTTCAAGATTCAATCCTATATGCCTTCTTCATTTCTCAACCTATAAATCTCAGGGCTATCAGATATAAAAAACTTTTTATAAAAACTATTTTCTAATATACTCTTTACTTTCTGAAATAAAATTAATAGATGACAAAACTACCAGCAATGTAATTTTCAAAAAACAACGTAATAGTGTTAATAATTTTAATAAATTAAAAGGAAAGTAATTTTATTTAAAAAATTTGTACAACTAGAGTAGAAGATAAGACTCTTCCTGATGACAGCACTTAAAATGTCTGGGAAGACTTTTAAAAGTTGTGTGGGACAACTTGTGCATTTGCAGAACACTTAGCATTCATAGTGCCTACTCACTAAAGGCCTTAGCATCATCATTGATTTAACCAAAAATTTTCCTACATGGAATTATAAAACTCCCCTAAGTGACCAGTACTACTCTTGTTGCTCACCTCTACTTTTGCCAGTTCTAAAAAAATTAAACCATAGTTCCAAATGATAACAGTTTAGGTTATAATAAAACAAATTTTCATCAATATTTATTATGAATATTGATTACTAGTATGTTATCACCACCTTTTAAAATTCCAAGCTCTCCAAAATTCAGACACAATTATTTCTAAAGAGTTGTTCATTTGTTATTTTTTGTTTGAGAAATTGACAATGGCTTCAGGCTCAGGAATAATGTAATTTAAATACTGCTTCTTAGAAAATGGGAATATCTATTGCAAGATTTGGAGAAATGACTAAAGTATTGATGCATCATTACATGTTATAGAAATTTTTAAAGGGCAAGAACTATTAAATGAAAACACTGGTTTTCAGCCAGTTTCTGTGCATTGATCTAGTTTCATTTCCAGGTAATTCTGATGTATCAGGGCAGGCTACACACTGAGAAAAAGAATCCCAGTGGATTATAGAACCAGAACGTTAGTCAGAGAAGACTTGTTCCAGGGGTTCAAGCAGTTGCTATGTATTATAACCCAAGATAATATAGGACGATGAGTAGTTTTAACTATAAGGTTGAGAGATGTACATTTACATTAAAATTGTTTTTAGACTCTGATTTAGTTATGATTGCAAATCAAATCCATCTTCTAGGTGAGACAGATGATGCCATGTCTGTATTTATTTCTATATCAATATTTCTAACTATTTTTAAAGCTGTTTGTTTCTCATTTTTTGTGGCAGCATATGGGATATTTTGGGCCTGGAGTAAATAAAAATGACCCAACCATCAGTAGAGATATAGCAACTCCCCTGAATCATACTGCCTCAGTACCCTCTCAACAACATAGCTTTGCAAATAAAAGCTTATTCAAAATTAATTAAAGCTTTAGAAGGCCTTGGACATCTACTTATATTTGTTAGTTAATAAGATAGCCCAACATAAGAGCAGTAGTAGTATAGAGAGGAAGTAATATTAGTGGTTAAGCATCAATTCTGGACCTAGACTTCTTACTTTCTAGTTATGCCAACATGGGTAAAATACATATCTTCTTAAAGCCTCCGTTTTCTATAACATAGTACAATAACGCTATCTCCTTTATAAATAAAACAGGTCTATAAGAAGGTTCTCATGTAAAGTGCTCAGATAGAGTCTAACACTGGACAGAAACTCAGGCAACATTAGGAATGTTGTGAATTGGCTCTTCAATCCCATCAATTTTTATTTCTAGGGAAAATCCTGGGTGAATTCAGGCCAGGTTAGGTCTAAGTAAAATATCCTTTAGGCCAACTTGTGACCGCTCCGGTTGGGGTATCATATGAGTATGTAACCTATTTAGGATTTTGAGTCGGCCGAAGCATGTAAGTATAAAACGAAGGCTCGTCTTTCTGTTGGTAAATTTCTTTTCAGAAACATTCAGTAGTCCGTCTAGTGACCTGTGATAAGACAAAAGTCTCATGGACTATTTCTGAATTGGTCCTCAGAAAGAAGCACAGACCAAAATCTGCTCCTATAGAACATGCTGATCTCTGATATGATGTGGTGAAAATAGCATACCAATGCAAGATTTTATTGCTTATAGCCTTGATTTCCTGATCCCTAATCCTGTGCTCTATGTAGCCACTTGAAATACATGTGTTGGCAAATGAATTATTTGAAAGCAATACAGAAATGGGATACACCAAGCCACTTAGGGTCACATAATAAAAGATTAACAACTTTAGGTTTCAGCTAAATTAAAGCATTTAGTTTTTCTTTTAATAAAAAAACTTCTGCATACCTTATTGTATCAAATTTTATGTTTTTTCTTGGGGAAAATTATTTATTTATTGATGGTTATGGAATTATTTGAAATCAATATAAAAATAAGTAGCAAAAACATTTTACTTTTAAATTCCAGCCAAATGAGTTTTGTTTGCATGCAATCAAAGTACCGAAGACTGCATTGCATGCAGCAGCTCTGCTCGACATCAGAGACACTCAGGAGATCAAAACAAAATCAAGTTCTGAGGAAGTGATTCTCTTATTCTTTTTCTTAATAGGTATGCTTGTATATTCTCTGTTGATATTGGTCAATTCAAGGCAGCATCAAAGTCTGTGAACCCCACCAAGATTTGAATGACTCCATCTTAACCTAGGAGGTAAGAAAACATGTGAAGTCTGACATCTGAGAAAGATTCTGTGATTGGAGTCTGAAAACCTGTAGCTGCATTGAGAATGAAGGACCTTTGTACTGTTTCATTTTCCCTCTTGCAGAAGTGTGCAATTGCTGTCACAAGATTGGATTTACGTGGGAACATTTCCCCTTCCCCTTCAAATTTTTTTGTTTTGCGTGAGATGAACATGAAGATCATTAAATGTCCTTATTAAGCCTGCCTGAGCCAGAGGGCAATGACCTTTTTCATGTTCTGTCATTTTTTGGGTGGGTTTGTCCCAGTCTTCTTGCTTTGTTTTCTCAGGGAAGGAAAATTCAGAGCCAATCAAACTGTAAGATTCTGACCAGGCCAGGGTTGCTTAAGCAGTGCTAACACTTTCATAGATCATTTTTGTGACAAAGAGTGAAAGGAGTATAGAAAATAGCACAATGGGATTCAATTCATGTGACAAAAGGGAATTGTACAAAGTTTAATCCATTCCTGTTACAGTCTCAAGATTGTAATCTCCTTGGATGCTGAGCCCAGGAAAGATATTTTTTTCTGCAATATGCATCATCAAGTTGCTTTAGAAGTGCTGCTGTGGGCTGGAGGGAGGCAGCACAAGTTATATAACATGCAATTTAGGATAATGGCCTTTGAAAAGAAGAAATTGATATAAACAGATGAAGTCAACAAAGCTTCAGTCATCTAGAAGGTAGTTTCATTCACTACTGACATTAAACAATATCACCCCCACTGAGTCTACACTATGTTTATTATCATTTAATTTCTTGCTCAAATCGGTGCTTTCTTATCATAATGTCGTAGGAATTGCAAGCTCCGTTGTGACTACAATTGGTAGAAAACTGCATTCATCTAAATGAGTAACAGGATACAGAAATTGAGCTCTCTATCTTCACCTTTTGTGGCTTTAAATATCAAAAACCTTTGCAAAAATGGAAGCTACCGTGTTTTCATAATTACCATGGCACTGTCTTTGCTCTTGTAATGATAGAATCCATACTTTCAATATGGAGAGCTTAATAATAGCAGCTGTCTAGTCCACCCAACTGTGGGGTTTTAGGAGTCCCGTAATTATTCATTTTTACTCACTTGACAGAGGGTGTTTCCTTGAAATAATTCAGGCCACATCAGAAAATAGAATTTTAAAATCCTTTTATGTGTCCTGCTATACATAACAATATTGAACTATGCATTAATAAACCAAATTTAATTGACTCGGAGGTGCATATGTTCTAATTAACACTATACCTCGGTACTGAAACTGATTGCTACAGACCATCAAACACACACAAATGCAGACATAATGATTGTACCATTAGTGGATAAGTTCCGCTGTCTCTTGGTACATAAAAACCATGCCTTCGCTTTTTCTTCATCTTCTCCCTTGCTTTTTTCTTCTTCACATTCTGCCTCTGCTTTTCTTTTTCTCCTCTCATTTTTTACAATAGTTTTGGGGAATAATTTTAGATGCACAGAAGATTTGCATAGATGGTATAGAGATTCTTTCATCCAGTTGTCCTTTTATTTTTAGTAAAATGTATTGATGCATAGCTAAAAGGTAACAAGAAAAAACACAAACCTATCCAGAGAAAATGCAAATGGCGTTTCATATTTCTGATATGCATCAGGCTACTTATAATAATAAATAAAATATGAATATGGAAAATACACAGGGGCATTTCCTATTGTTATATTAAATGAATGGGTTTTTCCGTAGTGAGATTATAACGTAAATGCACTGTATACCACCAGCAACAGCAGTGTGCCTTATTATTATGGGTGAAAATTATACGTTTCCGAATGTGTTTACATGTGCTGAGAGGGTGTTTGAAAGATGAGAAAGGTGGTTTTATGGGGAAGGCTGTGGAGATGCTGGAGAAGATAATTGAATGATGTTTTTAGGATTTAACAGGGCCCAGACTGTGCGTGTGTGTGTGTGTGTGTGTGTGTGTGTGTGTGTGTGTGCGCGTGCATGCGTGGGCGCGGGTAAGGACAGGGCTGGTGGGGACAGGTAAGCAATTATAGAATGTTCTCTGGACATTTATGCTGGAATGTGTAGACAGGCCTCACGTCATGATGATACTCTATGCTTAATCTAAACCAGGGGTCCTCAACCCTCAGGCCACAAAGCAGCACCAGTCTGTGGCCTGTTAGGAACTGGATTGCAAAGCAGGAGGTGGGCAGCGGGACAAGTGAGCGAAGCTTCATCTGTATTTACAGCCATTCCCCATTGCTTGCCTGAGATCCGCCTCCTGTCGGGTAAGTGGTGGCATTAGATTCTCATAGGAGCGAGAGCTCTATTGTATACCTCGCATGTGAGAGATCTAGGTTGCACACTCCCTATGAGAATTTAACTAACACCAGATGATCTGAGAGGAACAGTTTCATCCCCAAAATATCCCTCCTCCACCACCCCATCCATGAAAAATTGTCTTCCACTAAATGGTGCCAAAAAGGTTGGGGACCACTGATCTAAACAATTCATTCATTATATATATTCAATATATATATATATATATATATATATATATATATATGTGTGTGTGTGTGTATATTTATATATGTGTGGAAATATATTTATATATATTTATATATACACACACATATATATAATTCACTATATATTAAAAACAAAGTATCATATATTTTTACAATTATAAAATTAATGCATTTTTCAATTTTATAGTTGAAAAAGGTAAATTTTATTTAAAATGTATGTCCTGAGCACTGTACAAAATTTTGAAAATTTATAAAAGCAGTAAGAAGAAATGACTAATAATTTCACCACTCATATAGCCACTCTGAATAATTTAATGCATTTTATTTTTAACTTATTTTACTCACATTTTTCTAAATTATACTATCGAGTTGTTCTAAATTCTGTTCTGTTCTAAATTTGATGCTCTCGTTGTTTTCTTATTCTGGTTTTGAGTCAATTTGATTTTCACATGCAGTTACGAGACTGGGGCTCCAGATAGTCCACAGGAAACATCATCTCTTTCTCTAAGCCCTATCAAAATTGTCTAGAAAATAGCTCTCATCATGCCAAGACAAACATGTAGATATTACTACTGGAAAGCACTAAAAAGTCCATTCCAAAGGTAGAAAGTTTCTACTGACTTGCAAATACTTGCACTGCTTTTCTCCTTGCTAAAGGACACACTGTTGTTTTATAATTGCAATCTAAGAATTCCAGTTGTGTCAACTCTCTTTTACCCATGCCAATTTATAGCTACAGCTTCTCTCTTTTGCAATCTCTAGAGTTGCATCAGTCTTGCTCTGTCATCCAAGCTATACTGCAGTGGCATGATCTTGGCTCACTGCAACCTCCGCCTCTCAGGTTCAAGCGATTCTCCTGCCTCAGCCTCCCAAGTAGCTGGGACTACAGGTGTGTGCCACCACATCCGGCTAATTTTTTGCGTTTTTAATAGAGACAGGGGTTCACCGTGTTAGCCAGGATGGTCCTGATCTTCTGAACTTGTGATCTGCCCACCTTGGCCTCCAAAGTGCTGGGATTACAGGCATCAGCCACTGCGCCCGGCATCTAAGCTGTAATTCTAAGAGATGAGCAGCCTTTGCACCAAACACCTAGCACCATGATCAGCCATGGTTCAAATATATTAATTGAGAGAATAAATAAGTCCATCTATGAGATGGGTCAGTATCAAACACGGTCCAGAGAAACCAAAGTACCAATAGACTTTTTGAGAATGTGAGTTACAAAACCTTAAAATAAAGCCTGGGCAGGACATCAGCCATACGTGGTTCTATAGCAATGCTATTAACATACTTAGGAAATATCAGTTAATTTGATTATACTAATGTAAATGATGCTTCCTGCCTTTTGTTTGAACAGTGTGATCTGGAAAGCCTTTTTTTTTTTTTTTTTTTTTTTTTTTCTCACTTTAGAGAGTCACCTAGCTTGTAACAAAATTTACTTTCTCTGGATGTTAGAACCAGAGTTAGAATTAGGAATTGGCCTTAAGTCTACTGGTCACTTGGAAACATTCTAGTGGCGCTCAAAGTAATTTGAGGGTAGAGAAGTTCTCAAATGTAGTATATAAACATATCTGTGCAAAATTATATTTAAATGTAAGTTTGAAATCAACATTGTGTGGCATTTTTAGGGAGAGATGAGCATGTGATAGAATTACACAAAGTCAAACAAGGCATTGCAATTCCCAAAGTCTAAAACGTCTAGCTTTAGCAGATGAACTACACTGTGACCTCAAGATAGGTACAGATAAAAATAAAATAAGGTGAAATAAAACAAAATAAAATAATTTATTTGATCTAATATAACTTACATAGGTCCAAAGCACAATAATTTCCTGAGAATTTGTGGCTCTGTTAGTCTAAAAGCCCCAAGAACATTTATTCAAACCATTGGTTCTGGACATTCATTTCAATTCAATAAATGTTTATTTAGTACTTAAGATATGCCAATAACCACACAAGATGCTGGAGCTAAAGCATGGACGAAGATACCAGAGCATGCAGGTCTAAGGAGGCTATCATTCAACAGGAAAGGGAAATTATTAAGCACATAATTATAATTATAATGAAGAGTGATTTTAGCTAGGACAGAAGAGCAGAGATCAGTGGCTAACCAGGCACAGGTGCGTGTAATTGGAATGTTAGGAGAATCTTCCCTGGCAAAGTGACAGCTAAACTGTAGCCTGGACTACAGGTAAGGAAGGTTTCATTCATCAAACCTGCAGCAGAAATGTAAGGGAAAAGAGCAAAACAAAACAAAACAAAATCCAGATTATAAAAGCAGAATATGCAAAAACTGTACAGATTGAGAGAAGCGTTTCTATGACCTATATTATAAGGTGCAGAGTGGTGCGAGATGAGGCAGGAAGGCTACTCAGGCCTTACTTTTCATGCATTAATGGGAAGTTAATACATGATATGAAAAACAGTTAATAAATTTAGAAAACCTGTGTCGACTCTACAGGAAGAGTCTTTACTATATAAATAGGCACCGTAAGTCTACGATGCTTAGAGCTCTGAATTAAATGATTGTTTTGCTATTAACTTACTTTTAAAATTTAATAAATTATTGTCTTGCTATTGTCCCTAGGAATGTGGAGCTGTGACCGTCTCTCTCCAGCTCTGTCTCTCTTGTGAACTTGAAAATAAAATGGTATGAGGGAATATCAGATGGAATTTAGGTGGCTATATTAGTCCATTTTCACACTCCTATAAAGAACTTCCCTGAGGCTGGGTAATTTATAAAGGAAAATTGACTCACAGTTTTGCATGGCTGGGAAGGCCTCAAGAAACTTATAATCATGGTGGAAGGGAAAGCAGGGAACTTCTTCACAAGGCAACAGAAAAAAAGAGGAAAGAAGGAAGAACTTCCAAACACTTATAAAACTGTCAGATCTCTTGAGAACTCACTATCACGAGAATAGCATGGCGAAAACTGCCTCTATGATCCAATCACCTTTCTCCCTTGACATGTGGGAATTACAGGTCCCCACCTTGGCATGTGGGGATTATAATTCGAGATGAAGTTTGGGTGGGTACAGACAGCCAAACCATATCAGTGGCAGTATATAATTTTTTGACATATTTCCACTGGACTATACCTGTAATATAGTATACCCACCGTGGAATCCTGACCAATTCTAAAGCTTCATTTTTCAGGTGATTTGTTGATACGAATATTTACACCTGCATAATGTTAACAGCAGGCAGGAACTATCTAGCCCCATCTACCCCCAGAAATAACGCTTTTAATTTTTTATTTTTAAAGGAGTATCTTGCTCTGTATTAGGTACACATTGTAATACTTTGATACGTTTTAATGCTTGAGAAGCTTATTCAGCTTGGTAACCATGGCTACCCCACCACAAAATAGATGAATGAATAAATAAATATATACATAAATAAGAATACAGGGAACATGCTCCAAGAGTTGTACCTCTTCTTGACAGAAAATCAATATACAGTAGTTGAGGAGATGGAGGCGGTTGAACTAAATTTTTGTTTATCTTCTAGATAATTCCAGTTTCTGCTGTCATCAGGATGGTAAAAAGAGAGCTTTCCCATCTCAGAAAACCCTTTCTGGGTCATGATAACCTATCTGCAATTATGTTCATTCAAATTCTAAATTCTACCAAAATGCAGTTGACAGACTGCAGACAGCTAAGTGATGGGAATGGTACAAATAAATTCTGTATATGATAATTACTTATTGATCTGCAAAGTGCCTTCTCTTTGGATCTGTACTAGAATAAAGGCATGAATGTGTTGAAAGTTCATAACAATAATATTCAGAGGAAGACGCACAAGAACATTTGTCATGGTTTAAATATTCTTGCTAGAAGAAAAAGACTTTCTTTTGTTTCAATTTTTAAAAATATGCAGCTTTTTAAAATCGAATGGCTTCTAGTTTCCAACTCAAAGCCAGATTCAAGAAGCTTTTATTCTTCTTCAACTTTTAAGTTCAGGGGTACATGTGCAGGACGTGCAGGTTTGCTGCATAGGTAAATGTGTGCCATGGTGGTTTGTGGCACAAATTATCCCATCACCTAGGTATTAAGCCCAGCATTCATTACCTGTTCTTCCGGATGCTCTCCCTCCCCCAATCCCCAGCAGGCTCCAGTGTGTGGTGTTGTCCACCACGTGTGCATGCATTCTCATCATTCAGCTTCCACTTATAAGTGAGAACATGCAGTCTTTGGTTTTTTGTTTCTGCATTAGTTTGCTGAGGATAATGGCTTCCAGCTCCATCTATATCCATGCAAAGGACATGATCTTGTTACTTTTTATGGCTGCATATGTACCATGATGTATATGTACCACATTTTCTTTATGTAGCCTGTTATTGATGGGCATATAGGTTGATTCCATGTATTTGCTATTGTGAATGGTGCTGCAATGAACATATGTGTGGATGTATCTTTAAAATAGAATGATTTATATTCCTTTGGGTATATACCCAGTAATGGGATTGCTGGGTCAAATAATGTTTCTGCCTCTAGGTCTTTGAGGAATCACCACACTGTTTTTCACAATGGTTGAACTGATTTACACTCCCACCAACAGTGTAGAAGTGTTCCTTTTTCTCCGCAACCTCATGAGCATCTGTCTTTTTAATCGTAGCCATTTTAACTGGCATGAGATGGCATCTCACTTGTGGTTTTGATTTGCATTTCTCTAATGATCAATAATGTTGAGCTTTTTTTCATGTTTGTTGGCTGCATGTATATCTTCTTTTGAAAAGTGTTCACGTCCTTTGCCCATTTTATAATGGGATTTTTTTTTTTTTTTTTNTTTTTGCTTGTTGATTTGTTTAAGTTCTTTGCAGATTCTGGATATTAGATCTTTTCAGATGAATAGATTACAAGATTTTTCTCTTATTCCGTAGGTTGTCTGTTCACTGTGGTAGTTTTTTGGCTGTGCAGAAGCTCTTTAGTTTAATTAGATTCCTTATCAATTTTCGTTTTTGTTGCAGTTGCTTTTGGTGTTTTCATCATGAAAGCATTTCTCATGCCTGTTTCTTGAATGGTTTTGCCTAGATTTTCTTCTAGAGTTTTCATAGTTTGGGGTTTTACATTTAAGTCTTTAATTCACCTTGGAAGAAATCCTTTTAAAATATGTATTACCAACCCAGCCATTGACCACAACCCTGTTTTTGGTGTTTAAAATGTATACATTTATAAATTAAGATTATAAACTTATAACTGCTTAAAAGCCACTGGTTTAAAAGACATTTGTTTTAATCAGAGGTTTATTACAGTGAAATCTCTTTAATTCTTTCTTTGATTTTGATAATGGGGATATGACTTTCGTTTTAAGTCAAGTTGTCTTTCTACAGTCATTGAAATAGTCCTGCCCAGAACATTTGGCTGAATAGTACCAACATGGTTCAATCTGTTATGCAAAATCCAGCAGGTGTCTTATAATTACCATAAAGTTGCTATAGCTACAACCCTTTACCTTCATATCCATAGGAGTAAATCAAAATAACCTCTGTGCTCTGATTTACCATTAGATCCATCCCAAACATGAAAGTACCCAAGATTTACCTGAGGTGCTTTTTTTAGGCTCCTATGTGTGGACATTCTCTTCTAGTAAGTCTGAATTAGGTGACACATTTTTGTTTTTAGCAGCATTTCAGGTGGTTCTAATACAAATGTTCCTGCAGCTTAGAGATTTTTTATCCTTGTATTTCTAGAACCAAACATAGTACCTAGTACATATCAGACTCTTAAAAGCCATATTTTAAACAAAATTAAATTAAAAGTAATGGAAATTTCATGGGGACACAGACGTGTTAGTTAGAAAAGGCTGGATTATGCTTCAGGGAAAAACAGCACTGAAGTCTCTGCTATAAACATAACACAGCCCTATTTCTTATGGTTATGATGCAGGCCACTCTCTAAGGTGGCTAGTATCCATGAAGCTCCTCTACTCAAAGATCTAAGGCTAACAAAGGAGCTATTGGATAGCTCCACCTTATGGCTACACACTCTGGCTGTAGTGTGGCTTTCAGATTCACCAGGGAAGGGAGAAGGGGAGAAGGTGTGATGGAAGGATTTCCTCTGTTAAGGATTTGGTTCAGAATTCATGCACATAAGTTTATACACAGTCCATTGGCCATCACCAGCATGTGGGCCCATTCAACTACAAGGTGGCTAGAAAGTGTGACACAATTATATCCCCAGAAGGAGAGAAAAATTAGGAAGCAATGAATGTTAGGGGTCTCTATGTCTAAAGTAACATGCAAGAGTCATTTTTAATCTGCTTTCCATATGATTTTTTTTTTTAAATAATGCTCAAATACCATTCATGGAACCTTCTACTCCAGCTCCCCTATATTAGCTCTCAATGGTCTCAGCCAAATGCATATATTTTGCTTTCATGGAATAATGTATAAACAAAATCACAAAATAGGCACAATATCTTTGGAGGCCTCCACACAAAGACTTTCATGAATAAGATGTGACATAAATAATACTCAAGCATCAAGGCCTGAGCTTTTAGAGGGTAAAAAAAATAATACCAGAAAAGTTCTTCAAGGGCATATGTTGGTGGTTAGAGAGTAAATAAAGCACTTGCAGATTTAACCCAAATAACAGATTATTCTTTAAGGGTTGAGGTCAGTGTTTTGCACACCAAATGACACTGTGGATTCATAAACTATCTGATATGTCAGCCATATTCTTGAAGATCAGGGGTTTGTGTGTAGTCACTGCTATACCAGAACAGAAAAAGGATCCAGTGGACAAAATTATCTTAAATACAAAATGTAATTTAACTGGTTTAAATTCAGTCAAAAAACTCATTTAAAAAAAACCCCAAAACCTGAAACCTATGTGTTAGTTGGTTACCCTGTGGAGACTGTACAACCAGAGCCAACACTCAGTTTAATGTACATTCCCCCACCTCAGCCCAGAGTTTAACAAATGTTGAAAATAAGCAATGAAGTCTTACAAAAGTAACATATTATTTTTAATAAAATTTAAACAAAATAGAAGAAAAAACTAAAAATCTCTCCTCATCTCCTTTCCAAGTCCCAGATTTTAAATCTTGTTTCTTGTTATATATTCTTCCAGGGTTTTGATATGTATATATAAATAAACACCTGAAAACAATAACTAACATATATTTTTATTTACATATTGTAAATACATATCAGTCTCCTGTAGACTTCAAGTATCATAAAAATAAAGGAGGGTCAGTATTTGCTTACTTTTATTTCTAGTACCAAACACAGTGCCTAATAAATTATAGATGCTTAATTGATTATCTGATAAAAAAATGACTCAAGTTAATACATCTTAGTTTCCATTTAAGTTTTATTATTTTTAATATTAGTAGAGTTTTTCATAATACAAACATGCCATAATATTTTTAAATATCTTATTCACAAGGATAAATATTTATGTAGGATTAATCCCTGGAAATGAGATATTTAGCTCAAAGTCACGAATGTATTAAATGCTGATAGACACTAGTGAAATGGTTACTCACCCATTGGGAGAATCACAGAACCATTTGACAAAGATTAAAGTTAATGTACCCTCTACTAGTAAATTATACCAGTGTTTTCCATGATTTCAGAGGATATTAGGAATAATTCTTAGGTAAAGAATTCCTGCTTTAGAATGTTACATTACTGAGGTTGACTTCACTATAAATGGTCTCAGCTTCTAGTTGTAATGTGGTTTGCCAGCTTTCCTTCAGAAAACAGATGTTTTCTGAAGGGAAAATTATGAGATACTGAGTTTCTCAAATACATCTAATTTGTCTCATGAAAATTTTAAGCTCAGTTTACCCATTTTCAAAGGCAAATGCTTCGGTGTCAGTGGTATAACCTTATAAACTCTCACTCTGCCACATCAAAATCCCAAGTTAATCCATGATTTTCTTATTTTCTGCTTTAAGTTTCTCTAACTGCTCTAGTCACAGTGATGTTACTAAAATTTTTAAGAAAAGGAGAATGTGACGTGTTTGTTCCCATTTTTATTGCATCAGGTTTAATTAAGTAAGAACTTCAGTTTTGCCCAGCCCAAATCTGAGGGCTACAGTGAGTCATAAAAGAGAATTATAAGTGAAGACAGTGACTAATAGCTAGGAAGATGCTTGGTCAGCAGAAAGTCAGACCTTGATCTTCCAGTGACCAAAGGCAAACTCATATCAGCCCACCACAGGGCAGTGGGTCAAAGCAATTACTGTTTTATCATTCTTTATCATTCTTGAGTCAAAACAAGAAACTATGACGTGCCTGGGCATCATAACTAGTCACTTTCTTTCACATACACACCCATATTCTCCAGTTCTCTAAGTTTATTTTTCTTAAAGGAACAAAGAAAAATTAATTTAATTAGTCTCTGCTCATTTTCAGAGAAAACAAAGCCTCAGCTAAAGAGATGTCACTTTCAGTTGCTTTCAGGAGGAAGGATCCTTTTATTTAAGGGACTGTAACTGATTTGCAAGAGAATAAAGCACTCTTGGTTTACTCAGCTAGAAATTATATTGGCTTTTCCTCATTTCACTTCCAAAAGAGGAACGTTTGGATATTGCAGAGAACCAACTTTGACATCTTTAGAGAGTGGAATCACTTGGCTGGGCTCATTTCCTGGATCCTGTGTTTTCATAGCACAGTTTCAAAGACAGTGTAAAGCCAACACGCACTTAAAATTCTTGGTCTCTATCAAAACAAATCTGCCATTTCCTGCTTTACTTTTTCAGTGAGGTTCATTACAGTGCTAAATTTGAATCTCCTTAAAAAATAACATCTACACCTGTCCTTAGATTATTCCTAAAACATAACATTCTCCTGTGTTATAGTAAATGCTACTGTATGCAAGCTTGAAATCTATACTTAATATCATTGAGTAAAAATGTTACCAGACTTGAGTTTTAAACTATGAAAGGTAAGTGTTTAAGTTCTTTCCCTGATGCCCTTTGAGAAATCAAATTGAAATTCAGCTGAGGAGGAAACAGTCTAATGTAAATAAGAAATCGTAATCTGGGCTCTTGCTACTCAAAAGGTGTTTTTTGAACCAGTAGCACCAGCATCAAGTGCGAACTGACTAGAAATACCCTAGATCTCCCTATTTGCAAAGTACATTTAATAATATTCCCAGGTGATTTGCATGTACATTATTCCTCCTGTTCTTGGAAGATATGTTTCAAGACCCCTAGTGGATGCCTGAAACCTCAAAGGTACCAAATTCTATATATACTATTTTTCCTACATATCTATGATAAAATTGAATTTATAAATTAGGCACATGAGAGATTAACAGCAATAACTATTAATACAATAGGAAAATTGTAACAACATATTGCAATAAAAGTAAAATAAGAATTACTTGAACACAAACACTGAGATACATCAACAGTCAGTCTGATAATGGAGATGGTGGCTAGTGACTAATGGGCGAGTGGTGACTACAAAATGGATACCTGGACAAGGGGTGAGTCATGTCCCTGCAAGTTGGAGTGGAGATGTTGGGAGATTTCATCAGCTCCTTAGAATGGCATGCAGTTTAAAACGTATGACTTGTTTATTTCTGAGTTTTCCATTTAATATTTTTGGACCATGGTTAATTATAGGTAACTGAAGCCTTGGAAAGTGAAACCAAGCACTAGATAAGGAGAAACTAGCAGACATTATTTTAAGAAACCCTAGTGTAGGTCATCACTGTGAAGCTATGTAGAGACACTAAATGTTTCATTCTTTAAAATGCACCACTATCCAACGAAGGCCAGCTATCAAAGGTATTTACAGTCCTCAAGATTAAAGATCTCTGCTGGTCACGGTGACTCACACCTGTAATCTCAGCACTTTGGGAGGCAGAGGTGGAAGGATTGTTTGAACCCAGGAGTTCAAGACCAGTCTAGGTAATATGATGAAACAAAACAAACAAAACAAACAAAAATTAGCTGGGCATGGTGGCTCCCACAAGCAGTCCCAGCTACTAGGGAGGTTGAGGTTGGGAGAACTGCTTGAGCCCAGGAGTTTGGGACCAGAGTAGACAGCAGAGTAAGACTCTCATCTCTACAAAAAAAAAAA